>NW_026061914.1:0-300000 GCF_023897955.1 Schistocerca gregaria | reverse complement strand
GGCCGCTCTTCTCTCTGAAACGGTTGTACTTATCGATTGCAAAGCTATGTCGCGTGCTGTGGTATGCGGAGACACTAAAAGCACCATCGTAGAACACAGATGAAGCTTCTAAGTTGATGTTATAGCCAGTAAGAAGTAGTACAATTCATGTTTTAGGTATCGATTTTTGACGTTTTAGCTGGCTTTGGTGCCTTGGACATGAGCTAGGACCTTATGATTCTGCATGAAAGGAGGACTAGCAGCCGAGTTGCACGGGAGAATGAGAAAAGTGTTCATATGTAGTAAAAACCTGAGAAATCCATCCGCTTTCGTCATTTGTTATCGAATCTACTTAAAGCCAGATCGTCACATTGGCCGCTCTTCTCTCTGAAACGGTTGTACTTATCGTCTACAAAGCTATGTCGCGTGCTGCGATATGCGGAGACACTAAAAGCACCATAGTAGAACACAGATGAAGCTTCTAAGTTGATGTAATAGCCAGTAAGAAGTAATCCAATTCAAGTTTTAGGTATCGATTATTGACTTTTTAGCTGGCTTTGGTGCCTTGGACATGAGCTAGGACCTTAAGATTCTGCATGAAAGGAGGACTAGCAGCCGAGTTGCACGGGAGAATGAGAAAAGTGTTCATATGTAGTAAAAACCTGAGAAATCCGTCCGCTTTCGTCATTTGTTATCGAATCTACTTAAAGCAAGATCGTCACATTGGCCGCTCTTCTCTCTGAAACGGTTGTACTTATCGTCTACAAAGATATGTCGCGTGCTGCGATATGCGGAGACACTAAAAGCACCATAGTAGAACACAGATGAAGCTTCTAAGTTGATGTAATAGCCAGTAAGAAGTAGTACAATTCAAGTTTTAGGTATCGATTATTGACTTTATAGCTGGCTTTGGTACCTTGGACATGAGCTAGGTCCTTAACATTCTGCATGAAAGGAGGACTAGAAGCCGAGTTGCACGGGAGAATGTGAAAAGTGTTCATATGTAGTAAAAACCTGAGAAATAAGTCCGTTTTCGTCATTTGTTATCGAATCGACTTAAAGCCAGATCGTCACATTGGCCGCTCTCCTCTCTGAATCGTTTGTACTTATCGTCTGCAAAGCTATGTCACGTGCAGCGGTATGCGGAGACACTAAAATCACCACAGTAGAACACAGATGAAGCTTCTAAGTTGATGTAATATCCAGTAAGAAGTAGTACAATTCAAATTTTAGGTATCGATTATTGACATTTTATCTGGCTTTGGTGCCTTGGACATGAGCTAGGACCTTAAGATTCTGCATGAAAGGAGGACTAGCAGCCGAGTTGCACGCGAAAATGTGAAAAGTGTTCATATGTAGTAAAAACCTGAGAAATCCGTCCGTTTTCGTCATTTGTTATCGAATCGACTTAAAGCCAGATCGTCACATTGGCCGCTCTTCTCTCTGAAACGGTTGTACTTATCGTCTGCAAAGCTATGTCGCGTGCTGCGGTATGCTGAGACACTAAAAGCACCATAGTAGAACACAGATCAAGCTTCTAAGTTAATGTAATAGCCAGTAAGAAATGGTACAATTCAAGTTTTAGGTATTGAATATTGATCTTTAGCTGGCTTTGGTGCCTTGGACATGAGCTAGGACCTTAAGATTCAGCATGAAAGGAGGACTAGCATCCGAGTTGCACGCGAAAATGTGAAAAGTGTTCATATGTAGTAAAAACCTGAGAAATCCGTCCGTTTTCGTCATTTGTTATCGAATCGATTTAAAGCCAGATCGTCACATTGGCCGCTCTTCTCTCTGAAACGGTTGTACTTATCGTATGCAAAACTATGTCGCCTGCTGCGGTATGCGGAGAAACTAAAAGCAGAGTAGTAGAACACAGATGAAGCTTCTAAGTTGATGTAATAGCCAGTAAGAAGTAGTACAATTCATGTTTTAGGTATTGATTATGGACTTTTTAGCTGGCTTTGGTGCCTTGGACATGAGCTAGGACCTTAAGATTCTGCACGACAGGAGGACTAGCAGCCGAGTTACACGGGAGAATATGAAAAGTGTTCATATGTAGTAAAAACCTGAGAAATCGGTCCGTTTTCGTCATTTGTTATCGAATCGACTTAAAGCCAGATCGTCACATTGGCCGCTCTTCCCTCTGAAACGGTTGTACTTATCGTCTGCAAAACTATTTCGCGTGCTGCGGTATGCTGAGACACTAAAAGCAGCATAGTAGAACACAGATGAAGCTTCTAAGTTGATGTAATAGCCAGTAAGAAGTAGTACAATTCAAGTTTTAGGTATCGTTTATTGAATTTTACCTGGCTTTGGTGCATTGGACATGAGCTAGGACCTTATGATTCTGCATGAAAGGAGGACTAGCAGCCGAGTTGCACGGGAAAATAAGAAAAGTGTTCATATGTAGAAAAACCTGAGAAATCCGTCCGCTTTCGTCATTTGTTGTCGAATCGACTTAAAGCCAGATCGTCATATTGGCCGCTCTTCTCTCTGAAACACTTGTACTTATCGTCTGCAAAGCTATGTCGCGTGCTGCGGTATGCGGAGACACTAAAAGCACCGTAGTAGAACACAGATGAAGCTTCTAAGTTGATGTAATACCCAGTAAGACGTAGTACAATTCAAGTTTTAGGTATCGATTATTGACTTTTTAGCTGGCTTTGGTGCCTTGGACACGAGCTAGGACCTTAACATTCTGCATGATAGTGGGACTAGCAGCCGAGTTGCACGGGAGAATGTGTAAAGTGTTCATATGTAGTAAAAACCTGAGAAATCCGTCCGTTTTCGTCATTTGTTATCGAATCGACTTAAAGCCAGATCGTCACATTGGCCGCTATTCTCTCTGAATCGGGTGTTCTTATCGCCTGCAAAGCTATGTCACGTGCTGCGGTATGCGGAGACACTAAAATCACCACAGTAGAACAAAGATGAAGCTTCCAAGTTGATGTAATATCCAGTAAGAAGTAGTACAATTCAAGTTTTAGGAGCTAGGACCTTAAGATTCAGCATGAAAGGAGGACTAGCAGCCGAGTTGCACGGGAGAATGTGAAAAGTGTTCATATGTAGTAAAAACCTGAGAAATCCGTCCGTTTTCGTCATTTGTTATCGAATCGACTTAATGCCAGATCGTCACATTGGCCGCTCTTCTCTCTGAAACGGTTGTTCTTATCGATTGCAAAGCTATGTCGCGTGCTGCGGTATGCGGAGACACGAAAAGCACCATAGTAGAACACAGATGAAGCTTCTAAGTTGATGTAATAGCCAGTAAGAAGTAGTACAATTCAAGTTTTAGGTATCGATTATTGACTTTTTAGCTGGCTTTGGTGCCTTGGACATGAGCTAGAACTTTATGATTCTGCATGAAAGGAGGACTAGCAGCCGAGTTGCACGGGAGAATGAGAAAAGTGTTCATATGTAGTAAAAACCTGAGAAATCCGTCCACTTTCGTCATTTGTTATCGAATCGACTTAAAGCCAGATAGTCACATTGGCCGCTCTTCTCTCTGAAACGGTTGTACTTATCGTCTGCAAAGCTATGTCGCGTGCTGCGGTATGCGGAGACACTAAAAGCACCATAGTAGAACACAGATGAAGCTTCTAAGTTGATGTAATACCCAGTAAGACGTAGTACAATTCAAGTTTTAGGTATCGATTATTGACTTTATAGCTGGCTTTGGTGCCTTGGACATGACCTAGGACCTTAACATTCTGCATTAAAGGAGGACTAGCAGCCGAGTTGCACGGGAGAATTTGAAAAGTGTTCATATGTAGTAAAAACCTGAGAAATCCGTCCCTTTTCGTCATTTGTTATCGAATCGACTTAAAGCCAGATCGTCACATTTTCCGCTCTTCTCTCTGAAACTGTTGTACTTATCGTCTGCAAAGCTATGTCGCGTGCTGCGGTATGCGGAGACACTAAAAGCACCATAGTAGAACACAGATGAAGCTTCTAAGTTGATGTAATAGCCAGTAAGAAGTAGTACAATTCAAGTTTTAGGTATCGATTATTGAATTTTACCTGGCTTTGGTGCATTGGACATGAGCTAGGACCTTATGATTCTGCATGAAAGGAGGACTAGCAGCCGAGTTGCACGGGAAAATGAGAAAAGTGTTCATATGTAGTAAAAACCTGAGAAATCCGTCCGCTTTCGTCATTTGTTGTCGAATCGACTTAAAGCCAGATCGTCACATTGGCCGCTCTTCTCTCTGAAACACTTGTACTTATCGTCTGCAAAGCTATGTCGCGTGCTGCGGTATGCGGAGACACTAAAAGCACCGTAGTAGAACACAGATGAAGCTTCTAAGTTGATGTAATACCCAGTAAGACGTAGTACAATTCAAGTTTTAGGTATCGATTATTGACTTTTTAGCTGGCTTTGGTGCCTTGGACACGAGCTAGGACCTTAACATTCTGCATGACAGGGGGACTAGCAGCCGAGTTGCACGGGAGAATGTGTAACGTGTTCATATGTAGTAAAAACCTGAGAAATCCGTCCGTTTTCGTCATTTGTTATCGAATCGACTTAAAGCCAGATCGTCATATTGGCCGCTATTCTCTCTGAATCGGGTGTTCTTATCGCCTGCAAAGCTATGTCACGTGCTGCGGTATGCGGAGACACTAAAATCACCACAGTAGAACAAAGATGAAGCTTCTAAGTTGATGTAATATCCAGTAAGAAGTAGTACAATTCAAGTTTTAGGAGCTAGGACCTTAAGATTCAGCATGAAAGGAGGACTAGCAGCCGAGTTGCACGGGAGAATGAGAAAAGTGTTCATATGTAGTAAAAACCTGAGAAATCCGTCCACTTTCGTCATTTGTTATCGAATCGACTTAAAGCCAGATAGTCACATTGGCCGCTCTTCTCTCTGAAACGGTTGTACTTATCGTCTGCAAAGCTATGTCGCGTGCTGCGGTATGCGGAGACACTAAAAGCACCATAGTAGAACACAGATGAAGCTTCTAAGTTGATGTAATACCCAGTAAGACGTAGTACAATTCAAACTTTAGGTATCGATTATTGACTTTATAGCTGGCTTTGGTGCCTTGGACATGACCTAGGACCTTAACATTCTGCATGAAAGGAGGACTAGCAGCCGAGTTGCACGGGAGAATTTGAAAAGTGTTCATATGTAGTAAAAACCTGAGAAATCCGTCCGTTTTCGTCATTTGTTATCGAATCGACTTAAAGCCAGATCGTCACATTTTCCGCTCTTCTCTCTGAAACGTTTGTACTTATCGTCTGCAAAGCTATGTCGCGTGCTGCGGTATGCGGAGACACTAAGAGCACCATAGTAGAACACAGATGAAGCTTCTAAGTTGATGTAATAGCCAGTAAGAAGTAGTACAATTCAAGTTTTAGGTATCGATTATTGAATTTTACCTGGCTTTGGTGCATTGGACATGAGCTAGGACCTTAAGATTCAGCATGAAAGGAGGACTAGCAGCCGAGTTGCACGGGAGAATGTGAAAAGTGTTCATATGTAGTAAAAACCTGAGAAATCCGTCCGTTTTCGTCATTTGTTATCGAATCGACTTAATGCCAGATCGTCACATTGGCCGCTCTTCTCTCTGAAACGGTTGTTCTTATCGATTGCAAAGCTATGTCGCGTGCTGCGGTATGCGGAGACACGAAAAGCACCATAGTAGAACACAGATGAAGCTTCTAAGTTGATGTAATAGCCAGTAAGAAGTAGTACAATTCAAGTTTTAGGTATCGATTATTGACTTTATAGCTGGCTTTGGTGCCTTGGACATGACCTAGGACCTTAACATTCTGCATGAAAGGAGGACTAGCAGCCGAGTTGCACGGGAGAATTTGAAAAGTGTTCATATGTAGTAAAAACCTGAGAAATCCGTCCCTTTTCGTCATTTGTTATCGAATCGACTTAAAGCCAGATCGTCACATTTTCCGCTCTTCTCTCTGAAACTGTTGTACTTATCGTCTGCAAAGCTATGTCGCGTGCTGCGGTATGCGGAGACACTAAAAGCACCATAGTAGAACACAGATGAAGCTTCTAAGTTGATGTAATAGCCAGTAAGAAGTAGTACAATTCAAGTTTTAGGTATCGATTATTGAATTTTACCTGGCTTTGGTGCATTGGACATGAGCTAGGACCTTATGATTCTGCATGAAAGGAGGACTAGCAGCCGAGTTGCACGGGAAAATGAGAAAAGTGTTCATATGTAGTAAAAACCTGAGAAATCCGTCCGCTTTCGTCATTTGTTGTCGAATCGACTTAAAGCCAGATCGTCACATTGGCCGCTCTTCTCTCTGAAACACTTGTACTTATCGTCTGCAAAGCTATGTCGCGTGCTGCGGTATGCGGAGACACTAAAAGCACCGTAGTAGAACACAGATGAAGCTTCTAAGTTGATGTAATACCCAGTAAGACGTAGTACAATTCAAGTTTTAGGTATCGATTATTGACTTTTTAGCTGGCTTTGGTGCCTTGGACACGAGCTAGGACCTTAACATTCTGCATGACAGGGGGACTAGCAGCCGAGTTGCACGGGAGAATGTGTAACGTGTTCATATGTAGTAAAAACCTGAGAAATCCGTCCGTTTTCGTCATTTGTTATCGAATCGACTTAAAGCCAGATCGTCATATTGGCCGCTATTCTCTCTGAATCGGGTGTTCTTATCGCCTGCAAAGCTATGTCACGTGCTGCGGTATGCGGAGACACTAAAATCACCACAGTAGAACAAAGATGAAGCTTCTAAGTTGATGTAATATCCAGTAAGAAGTAGTACAATTCAAGTTTTAGGAGCTAGGACCTTAAGATTCAGCATGAAAGGAGGACTAGCAGCCGAGTTGCACGGGAGAATGAGAAAAGTGTTCATATGTAGTAAAAACCTGAGAAATCCGTCCACTTTCGTCATTTGTTATCGAATCGACTTAAAGCCAGATAGTCACATTGGCCGCTCTTCTCTCTGAAACGGTTGTACTTATCGTCTGCAAAGCTATGTCGCGTGCTGCGGTATGCGGAGACACTAAAAGCACCATAGTAGAACACAGATGAAGCTTCTAAGTTGATGTAATACCCAGTAAGACGTAGTACAATTCAAATTTTAGGTATCGATTATTGACTTTATAGCTGGCTTTGGTGCCTTGGACATGACCTAGGACCTTAACATTCTGCATGAAAGGAGGACTAGCAGCCGAGTTGCACGGGAGAATTTGAAAAGTGTTCATATGTAGTAAAAACCTGAGAAATCCGTCCGTTTTCGTCATTTGTTATCGAATCGACTTAAAGCCAGATCGTCACATTTTCCGCTCTTCTCTCTGAAACGTTTGTACTTATCGTCTGCAAAGCTATGTCGCGTGCTGCGGTATGCGGAGACACTAAGAGCACCATAGTAGAACACAGATGAAGCTTCTAAGTTGATGTAATAGCCAGTAAGAAGTAGTACAATTCAAGTTTTAGGTATCGATTATTGAATTTTACCTGGCTTTGGTGCATTGGACATGAGCTAGGACCTTATGATTCGGCATGAAAGGAGGACTAGCAGCCCAGTTGCACGGGAAAATGAGAAAAGTGTTCATATGTAGTAAAAACCTGAGAAATCCGTCCGCTTTCGTCATTTGTTGTCGAATCGACTTAAAGCCAGATCGTCACATTGGCCGCTCTTCTCTCTGAAACACTTGTACTTATCGTCTGCAAAGCTATGTCGCGTGCTGCGGTATGCGGAGACACTAAAAGCACCGTAGTAGAACACAGATGAAGCTTCTAAGTTGATGTAATACCCAGTAAGACGTAGTACAATTCAAGTTTTAGGTATCGATTATTGACTTTTAAGCTGGCTTTGGTGCCTTGGACACGAGCTAGGACCTTAACATTCTGCATGATAGGGGGACTAGCAGCCGAGTTGCACGGGAGAATGTGTAAGGTGTTGATATGTAGTAAAAACCTGAGAAATCCGTCCGTTTTCGTCATTTGTTATCGAATCGACTTAAAGCCAGATCGTCATATTGGCCGCTATTCTCTCTGAATCGGGTGTTCTTATCGCCTGCAAAGCTATGTCACGTGCTGCGGTATGCGGAGACACTAAAATCACCACAGTAGAACAAAGATGAAGTTTCTAAGTTGATGTAATATCCAGTAAGAAGTAGTACAATTCAAGTTTTAGGAGCTAGGACCTTAAGATTCAGCATGAAAGGAGGACTAGCAGCCGAGTTGCACGGGAGAATGTGAAAAGTGTTCATATGTAGTAAAAACCTGAGAAATCCGTCCACTTTCGTCATTTGTTATCGAATCGACTTAAAGCCAGATAGTCACATTGGCCGCTCTTCTCTCTGAAACGGTTGTACTTATCGTCTGCAAAGCTATGTCGCGTGCTGCGGTATGCGGAGACACTAAAAGCACCATAGTAGAACACAGATGAAGCTTCTAAGTTGATGTAATACCCAGTAAGACGTAGTACAATTCAAGTTTTAGGTATCGATTATTGACTTTATAGCTGGCTTTGGTGCCTTGGACATGACCTAGGACCTTAACATTCTGCATGAAAGGAGGACTAGCAGCCGAGTTGCACGGGAGAATTTGAAAAGTGTTCATATGTAGTAAAAACCTGAGAAATCCGTCCCTTTTCGTCATTTGTTATCGAATCGACTTAAAGCCAGATCGTCACATTTTCCGCTCTTCTCTCTGAAACTGTTGTACTTATCGTCTGCAAAGCTATGTCGCGTGCTGCGGTATGCGGAGACACTAAAAGCACCATAGTAGAACACAGATGAAGCTTCTAAGTTGATGTAATAGCCAGTAAGAAGTAGTACAATTCAAGTTTTAGGTATCGATTATTGAATTTTACCTGGCTTTGGTGCATTGGACATGAGCTAGGACCTTATGATTCTGCATGAAAGGAGGACTAGCAGCCGAGTTGCACGGGAAAATGAGAAAAGTGTTCATATGTAGTAAAAACCTGAGAAATCCGTCCCCTTTCGTCATTTGTTGTCGAATCGACTTAAAGCCAGATCGTCACATTGGCCGCTCTTCTCTCTGAAACACTTGTACTTATCGTCTGCAAAGCTATGTCGCGTGCTGCGGTATGCGGAGACACTAAAAGCACCGTAGTAGAACACAGATGAAGCTTCTAAGTTGATGTAATACCCAGTAAGACGTAGTACAATTCAAGTTTTAGGTATCGATTATTGACTTTTTAGCTGGCTTTGGTGCCTTGGACACGAGCTAGGACCTTAACATTCTGCATGACAGGGGGACTAGCAGCCGAGTTGCACGGGAGAATGTGTAACGTGTTCATATGTAGTAAAAACCTGAGAAATCCGTCCGTTTTCGTCATTTGTTATCGAATCGACTTAAAGCCAGATCGTCATATTGGCCGCTATTCTCTCTGAATCGGGTGTTCTTATCGCCTGCAAAGCTATGTCACGTGCTGCGGTATGCGGAGACACTAAAATCACCACAGTAGAACAAAGATGAAGCTTCTAAGTTGATGTAATATCCAGTAAGAAGTAGTACAATTCAAGTTTTAGGAGCTAGGACCTTAAGATTCAGCATGAAAGGAGGACTAGCAGCCGAGTTGCACGGGAGAATGAGAAAAGTGTTCATATGTAGTAAAAACCTGAGAAATCCGTCCACTTTCGTCATTTGTTATCGAATCGACTTAAAGCCAGATAGTCACATTGGCCGCTCTTCTCTCTGAAACGGTTGTACTTATCGTCTGCAAAGCTATGTCGCGTGCTGCGGTATGCGGAGACACTAAAAGCACCATAGTAGAACACAGATGAAGCTTCTAAGTTGATGTAATACCCAGTAAGACGTAGTACAATTCAAATTTTAGGTATCGATTATTGACTTTATAGCTGGCTTTGGTGCCTTGGACATGACCTAGGACCTTAACATTCTGCATGAAAGGAGGACTAGCAGCCGAGTTGCACGGGAGAATTTGAAAAGTGTTCATATGTAGTAAAAACCTGAGAAATCCGTCCGTTTTCGTCATTTGTTATCGAATCGACTTAAAGCCAGATCGTCACATTTTCCGCTCTTCTCTCTGAAACGTTTGTACTTATCGTCTGCAAAGCTATGTCGCGTGCTGCGGTATGCGGAGACACTAAGAGCACCATAGTAGAACACAGATGAAGCTTCTAAGTTGATGTAATAGCCAGTAAGAAGTAGTACAATTCAAGTTTTAGGTATCGATTATTGAATTTTACCTGGCTTTGGTGCATTGGACATGAGCTAGGACCTTATGATTCGGCATGAAAGGAGGACTAGCAGCCCAGTTGCACGGGAAAATGAGAAAAGTGTTCATATGTAGTAAAAACCTGAGAAATCCGTCCGCTTTCGTCATTTGTTGTCGAATCGACTTAAAGCCAGATCGTCATATTGGCCGCTCTTCTCTCTGAAACACTTGTACTTATCGTCTGCAAAGCTATGTCGCGTGCTGCGGTATGCGGAGACACTAAAAGCACCGTAGTAGAACACAGATGAAGCTTCTAAGTTGATGTAATACCCAGTAAGACGTAGTACAATTCAAGTTTTAGGTATCGATTATTGACTTTTTAGCTGGCTTTGGTGCCTTGGACACGAGCTAGGACCTTAACATTCTGCATGATAGTGGGACTAGCAGCCGAGTTGCACGGGAGAATGTGTAAAGTGTTCATATGTAGTAAAAACCTGAGAAATCCGTCCGTTTTCGTCATTTGTTATCGAATCGACTTAAAGCCAGATCGTCACATTGGCCGCTATTCTCTCTGAATCGGGTGTTCTTATCGCCTGCAAAGCTATGTCACGTGCTGCGGTATGCGGAGACACTAAAATCACCACAGTAGAACAAAGATGAAGCTTCTAAGTTGATGTAATATCCAGTAAGAAGTAGTACAATTCAAGTTTTAGGAGCTGGGACCTTAAGATTCAGCATGAAAGGAGGACTAGCAGCCGAGTTGCACGGGAGAATGTGAAAAGTGTTCATATGTAGTAAAAACCTGAGAAATCCGTCCGTTTTCGTCATTTGTTATCGAATCGACTTAATGCCAGATCGTCACATTGGCCGCTCTTCTCTCTGAAACGGTTGTTCTTATCGATTGCAAAGCTATGTCGCGTGCTGCGGTATGCGGAGACACGAAAAGCACCATAGTAGAACACAGATGAAGCTTCTAAGTTGATGTAATAGCCAGTAAGAAGTAGTACAATTCAAGTTTTAGGTATCGATTATTGACTTTTTAGCTGGCTTTGGTGCCTTGGACATGAGCTAGAACTTTATGATTCTGCATGAAAGGAGGACTAGCAGCCGAGTTGCACGGGAGAATGAGAAAAGTGTTCATATGTAGTAAAAACCTGAGAAATCCGTCCACTTTCGTCATTTGTTATCGAATCGACTTAAAGCCAGATAGTCACATTGGCCGCTCTTCTCTCTGAAACGGTTGTACTTATCGTCTGCAAAGCTATGTCGCGTGCTGCGGTATGCGGAGACACTAAAAGCACCATAGTAGAACACAGATGAAGCTTCTAAGTTGATGTAATACCCAGTAAGACGTAGTACAATTCAAGTTTTAGGTATCGATTATTGACTTTATAGCTGGCTTTGGTGCCTTGGACATGACCTAGGACCTTAACATTCTGCATGAAAGGAGGACTAGCAGCCGAGTTGCACGGGAGAATTTGAAAAGTGTTCATATGTAGTAAAAACCTGAGAAATCCGTCCACTTTCGTCATTTGTTATCGAATCGACTTAAAGCCAGATAGTCACATTGGCCGCTCTTCTCTCTGAAACGGTTGTACTTATCGTCTGCAAAGCTATGTCGCGTGCTGCGGTATGCGGAGACACTAAAAGCACCGTAGTAGAACACAGATGAAGCTTCTAAGTTGATGTAATACCCAGTAAGACGTAGTACAATTCAAGTTTTAGGTATCGATTATTGACTTTTTAGCTGGCTTTGGTGCCTTGGACACGAGCTAGGACCTTAACATTCTGCATGACAGGGGGACTAGCAGCCGAGTTGCACGGGAGAATGTGTAACGTGTTCATATGTAGTAAAAACCTGAGAAATCCGTCCGTTTTCGTCATTTGTTATCGAATCGACTTAAAGCCAGATCGTCATATTGGCCGCTATTCTCTCTGAATCGGGTGTTCTTATCGCCTGCAAAGCTATGTCACGTGCTGCGGTATGCGGAGACACTAAAATCACCACAGTAGAACAAAGATGAAGCTTCTAAGTTGATGTAATATCCAGTAAGAAGTAGTACAATTCAAGTTTTAGGAGCTAGGACCTTAAGATTCAGCATGAAAGGAGGACTAGCAGCCGAGTTGCACGGGAGAATGAGAAAAGTGTTCATATGTAGTAAAAACCTGAGAAATCCGTCCACTTTCGTCATTTGTTATCGAATCGACTTAAAGCCAGATAGTCACATTGGCCGCTCTTCTCTCTGAAACGGTTGTACTTATCGTCTGCAAAGCTATGTCGCGTGCTGCGGTATGCAGAGACACTAAAAGCACCATAGTAGAACACAGATGAAGCTTCTAAGTTGATGTAATACCCAGTAAGACGTAGTACAATTCAAATTTTAGGTATCGATTATTGACTTTATAGCTGGCTTTGGTGCCTTGGACATGACCTAGGACCTTAACATTCTGCATGAAAGGAGGACTAGCAGCCGAGTTGCACGGGAGAATTTGAAAAGTGTTCATATGTAGTGAAAACCTGAGAAATCCGTCCGTTTTCGTCATTTGTTATCGAATCGACTTAAAGCCAGATCGTCACATTTTCCGCTCTTCTCTCTGAAACGTTTGTACTTATCGCCTGCAAAGCTATGTCGCGTGCTGCGGTATGCGGAGACACTAAGAGCACCATAGTAGAACACAGATGAAGCTTCTAAGTTGATGTAATAGCCAGTAAGAAGTAGTACAATTCAAGTTTTAGGTATCGATTATTGAATTTTACCTGGCTTTGGTGCATTGGACATGAGCTAGGACCTTATGATTCGGCATGAAAGGAGGACTAGCAGCCCAGTTGCACGGGAAAATGAGAAAAGTGTTCATATGTAGTAAAAACCTGTGAAATCCGTCCGCTTTCGTCATTTGTTGTCGAATCGACTTAAAGCCAGATCGTCACATTGGCCGCTCTTCTCTCTGAAACACTTGTACTTATCGTCTGCAAAGCTATGTCGCGTGCTGCGGTATGCGGAGACACTAAAAGCACCGTAGTAGAACACAGATGAAGCTTCTAAGTTGATGTAATACCCAGTAAGACGTAGTACAATTCAAGTTTTAGGTATCGATTATTGACTTTTAAGCTGGCTTTGGTGCCTTGGACACGAGCTAGGACCTTAACATTCTGCATGATAGGGGGACTAGCAGCCGAGTTGCACGGGAGAATGTGTAAGGTGTTCATATGTAGTAAAAACCTGAGAAATCCGTCCGTTTTCGTCATTTGTTATCGAATCGACTTAAAGCCAGATCGTCATATTGGCCGCTATTCTCTCTGAATCGGGTGTTCTTATCGCCTGCAAAGCTATGTCACGTGCTGCGGTATGCGGAGACACTAAAATCACCACAGTAGAACAAAGATGAAGTTTCTAAGTTGATGTAATATCCAGTAAGAAGTAGTACAATTCAAGTTTTAGGAGCTAGGACCTTAAGATTCAGCATGAAAGGAGGACTAGCAGCCGAGTTGCACGGGAGAATGTGAAAAGTGTTCATATGTAGTAAAAACCTGAGAAATCCGTCCGTTTTCGTCATTTGTTATCGAATCGACTTAAAGCCAGATCGTCACATTGGCCGCTCTTCTCTCTGAAACGGTTTTACTTATCGATTGCAAAGCTATGTCGCGTGCTGCGGTATGCGGAGGAACTAAAAGCACCGTAGTAGAACACAGATGAAGCTTCTAAGTTGATGTAATAGCCATTAAGAAGTAGTACAATTCAAGTTTTAGGTATTGATTATGGACTTTTTAGCTGGCTTTGGTGCCTTGGACATGAGCTAGGACCTTAAGATTCTGCATGAAAGGAGGGCTAGCAGCCGACTTGCACGGGAGAATGTGAAAAGTGTTCATATGTAGTAAAAACCTGAGAAATAGGTCCGTTTTCGTCATTTGTTATCGAATCGCCTTAAAGCCAGATCGCCACATTGGCCGCTCTTCTCTCTGAAACGGTTGTACTTATCGATTGCAAAGCTATGTCGCGTGCTGTGGTATGCGGAGACACTAAAAGCACCATAGTAGAACACAGATGAAGCTTCTAAGTAGATGTTATAGCCAGTAAGATGTAGTACAATTCAAGTTTTTTGTATCGATTATTGACGTTTTAGCTGGCTTTAGTGCCTTGGACATGAGCTAGGACCTTAAGATTCTGCATGAAAGGAGGACTAGCAGCCGAGTTGCACGGGAGAATGAGAAAAGTGTTCATATGTAGTAAAAACCTGAGAAATCCGTCCGCTTTCGTCATTTGTTATCGAATCTACTTAAAGCCAGATCGTCACATTGGCCGCTCTTCTCTCTGAATCGGTTGTACTTATCGTCTACAAAGCTATGTCGCGTGCTGCGATATGCGGAGACACTAAAAGCACCGTAGTAGAACACAGATGAAGCTTCTAAGTTGATGTAATACCCAGTAAGACGTAGTACAATTCAAGTTTTAGGTATCGATTATTGACTTTTTAGCTGGCTTTGGTGCCTTGGACACGAGCTAGGACCTTAACATTCTGCATGACAGGGGGACTAGCAGCCGAGTTGCACGGGAGAATGTGTAACGTGTTCATATGTAGTAAAAACCTGAGAAATCCGTCCGTTTCGTCATTTGTTATCGAATCGACTTAATGCCAGATCGTCACATTGGCCGCTCTTCTCTCTGAAACGGTTGTTCTTATCGATTGCAAAGCTATGTCGCGTGCTGCGGTATGCGGAGACACGAAAAGCACCATAGTAGAACACAGATGAAGCTTCTAAGTTGATGTAATAGCCAGTAAGAAGTAGTACAATTCAAGTTTTAGGTATCGATTATTGACTTTTTAGCTGGCTTTGGTGCCTTGGACATGAGCTAGAACTTTATGATTCTGCATGAAAGGAGGACTAGCAGCCGAGTTGCACGGGAGAATGAGAAAAGTGTTCATATGTAGTAAAAACCTGAGAAATCCGTCCACTTTCGTCATTTGTTATCGAATCGACTTAAAGCCAGATAGTCACATTGGCCGCTCTTCTCTCTGAAACGGTTGTACTTATCGTCTGCAAAGCTATGTCGCGTGCTGCGGTATGCGGAGACACTAAAAGCACCATAGTAGAACACAGATGAAGCTTCTAAGTTGATGTAATACCCAGTAAGACGTAGTACAATTCAAGTTTTAGGTATCGATTATTGACTTTATAGCTGGCTTTGGTGCCTTGGACATGACCTAGGACCTTAACATTCTGCATGAAAGGAGGACTAGCAGCCGAGTTGCACGGGAGAATTTGAAAAGTGTTCATATGTAGTAAAAACCTGAGAAATCCGTCCGTTTTCGTCATTTGTTATCGAATCGACTTAAAGCCAGATCGTCACATTTTCCGCTCTTCTCTCTGAAACGTTTGTACTTATCGTCTGCAAAGCTATGTCGCGTGCTGCGGTATGCGGAGACACTAAGAGCACCATAGTAGAACACAGATGAAGCTTCTAAGTTGATGTAATAGCCAGTAAGAAGTAGTACAATTCAAGTTTTAGGTATCGATTATTGAATTTTACCTGGCTTTGGTGCATTGGACATGAGCTAGGACCTTATGATTCTGCATGAAAGGAGGACTAGCAGCCGAGTTGCACGGGAAAATGAGAAAAGTGTTCATATGTAGTAAAAACCTGAGAAATCCGTCCGCTTTCGTCATTTGTTGTCGAATCGACTTAAAGCCATATCGTCACATTGGCCGCTCTTCTCTCTGAAACACTTGTACTTATCGTCTGCAAAGCTATGTCGCGTGCTGCGGTATGCGGAGACACTAAAAGCACCGTAGTAGAACACAGATGAAGCTTCTAAGTTGATGTAATACCCAGTAAGACGTAGTACAATTCAAGTTTTAGGTATCGATTATTGACTTTTTAGCTGGCTTTGGTGCCTTGGACACGAGCTAGGACCTTAACATTCTGCATGACAGGGGGACTAGCAGCCGAGTTGCACGGGAGAATGTGTAACGTGTTCATATGTAGTAAAAACCTGAGAAATCCGTCCGTTTTCGTCATTTGTTATCGAATCGACTTAAAGCCAGATCGTCATATTGGCCGCTATTCTCTCTGAATCGGGTGTTCTTATCGCCTGCAAAGCTATGTCACGTGCTGCGGTATGCGGAGACACTAAAATCACCACAGTAGAACAAAGATGAAGCTTCTAAGTTGATGTAATATCCAGTAAGAAGTAGTACAATTCAAGTTTTAGGAGCTAGGACCTTAAGATTCAGCATGAAAGGAGGACTAGCAGCCGAGTTGCACGGGAGAATGAGAAAAGTGTTCATATGTAGTAAAAACCTGAGAAATCCGTCCACTTTCGTCATTTGTTATCGAATCGACTTAAAGCCAGATAGTCACATTGGCCGCTCTTCTCTCTGAAACGGTTGTACTTATCGTCTGCAAAGCTATGTCGCGTGCTGCGGTATGCGGAGACACTAAAAGCACCATAGTAGAACACAGATGAAGCTTCTAAGTTGATGTAATACCCAGTAAGACGTAGTACAATTCAAATTTTAGGTATCGATTATTGACTTTATAGCTGGCTTTGGTGCCTTGGACATGACCTAGGACCTTAACATTCTGCATGAAAGGAGGACTAGCAGCCGAGTTGCACGGGAGAATGAGAAAAGTGTTCATATGTAGTAAAAACCTGAGAAATCCTTCCGTTTTCGTCATTTGTTATCGAATCGACTTAAAGCCAGATCGTCACATTTTCCGCTCTTCTCTCTGAAACGTTTGTACTTATCGTCTGCAAAGCTATGTCGCGTGCTGCGGTATGCGGAGACACTAAGAGCACCATAGTAGAACACAGATGAAGCTTCTAAGTTGATGTAATAGCCAGTAAGAAGTAGTACAATTCAAGTTTTAGGTATCGATTATTGAATTTTACCTGGCTTTGGTGCATTGGACATGAGCTAGGACCTTATGATTCGGCATGAAAGGAGGACTAGCAGCCCAGTTGCACGGGAAAATGAGAAAAGTGTTCATATGTAGTAAAAACCTGAGAAATCCGTCCGCTTTCGTCATTTGTTGTCGAATCGACTTAAAGCCAGATCGTCACATTGGCCGCTCTTCTCTCTGAAACACTTGTACTTATCGTCTGCAAAGCTATGTCGCGTGCTGCGGTATGCGGAGACACTAAAAGCACCGTAGTAGAACACAGATGAAGCTTCTAAGTTGATGTAATACCCAGTAAGACGTAGTACAATTCAAGTTTTAGGTATCGATTATTGACTTTTAAGCTGGCTTTGGTGCCTTGGACACGAGCTAGGACCTTAACATTCTGCATGATAGGGGGACTAGCAGCCGAGTTGCACGGGAGAATGTGTAAGGTGTTCATATGTAGTAAAAACCTGAGAAATCCGTCCGTTTTCGTCATTTGTTATCGAATCGACTTAAAGCCAGATCGTCATATTGGCCGCTATTCTCTCTGAATCGGGTGTTCTTATCGCCTGCAAAGCTATGTCACGTGCTGCGGTATGCGGAGACACTAAAATCACCACAGTAGAACAAAGATGAAGTTTCTAAGTTGATGTAATATCCAGTAAGAAGTAGTACAATTCAAGTTTTAGGAGCTAGGACCTTAAGATTCAGCATGAAAGGAGGACTAGCAGCCGAGTTGCACGGGAGAATGTGAAAAGTGTTCATATGTAGTAAAAACCTGAGAAATCCGTCCGTTTTCGTCATTTGTTATCGAATCGACTTAAAGCCAGATCGTCACATTGGCCGCTCTTCTCTCTGAAACGGTTTTACTTATCGATTGCAAAGCTATGTCGCGTGCTGCGGTATGCGGAGGAACTAAAAGCACCGTAGTAGAACACAGATGAAGCTTCTAAGTTGATGTAATAGCCATTAAGAAGTAGTACAATTCAAGTTTTAGGTATTGATTATGGACTTTTTAGCTGGCTTTGGTGCCTTGGACATGACCTAGGACCTTAAGATTCTGCATGAAAGGAGGGCTAGCAGCCGACTTGCACGGGAGAATGTGAAAAGTGTTCATATGTAGTAAAAACCTGAGAAATAGGTCCGTTTTCGTCATTTGTTATCGAATCGCCTTAAAGCCAGATCGCCACATTGGCCGCTCTTCTCTCTGAAACGGTTGTACTTATCGATTGCAAAGCTATGTCGCGTGCTGTGGTATGCGGAGACACTAAAAGCACCATAGTAGAACACAGATGAAGCTTCTAAGTAGATGTTATAGCCAGTAAGATGTAGTACAATTCAAGTTTTTTGTATCGATTATTGACGTTTTAGCTGGCTTTAGTGCCTTGGACATGAGCTAGGACCTTAAGATTCTGCATGAAAGGAGGACTAGCAGCCGAGTTGCACGGGAGAATGAGAAAAGTGTTCATATGTAGTAAAAACCTGAGAAATCCGTCCGCTTTCGTCATTTGTTATCGAATCTACTTAAAGCCAGATCGTCACATTGGCCGCTCTTCTCTCTGAATCGGTTGTACTTATCGTCTACAAAGCTATGTCGCGTGCTGCGATATGCGGAGACACTAAAAGCACCATAGTAGAACACAGATGAAGCTTCTAAGTTGATGTAATAGCCAGTAAGAAGTAATCCAATTCAAGTTTTAGGTATCGATTATTGACTTTTTAGCTGGCTTTGGTGCCTTGGACATGAGCTAGGACCTTAAGATTCTGCATGAAAGGAGGACTAGCAGCCGAGTTGCACGGGAGAATGAGAAAAGTGTTCATATGTAGTAAAAACCTGAGAAATCCGTCCGCTTTCGTCATTTGTTATCGAATCTACTTAAAGCCAGATCGTCACATTGGCCGCTCTTCTCTCTGAATCGGTTGTACTTATCGTCTACAAAGCTATGTCGCGTGCTGCGATATGCGGAGACACTAAAAGCACCATAGTAGAACACAGATGAAGCTTCTAAGTTGATGTAATAGCCAGTAAGAAGTAATCCAATTCAAGTTTTAGGTATCGATTATTGACTTTTTAGCTGGCTTTGGTGCCTTGGACATGAGCTAGGACCTTAAGATTCTGCATGAAAGGAGGACTAGCAGCCGAGTTGCACGGGAGAATGAGAAAAGTGTTCATATGTAGTAAAAACCTGAGAAATCCGTCCGCTTTCGTCATTTGTTATCGAATCTACTTAAAGCAAGATCGTCACATTGGTCGCTCTCCTCTCTGAATCGGTTGTACTTATCGTCTGCAAAGCTATGTCACGTGCAGCGGTATGCGGAGACACTAAAATCACCACAGTAGAACACAGATGAAGCTTCTAAGTTGATGTAATATCCAGTAAGAAGTAGTACAATTCAAATTTTAGGTATCGATTATAGACGTTTTAGCTGGCTTTGGTGCCTTGGACATGAGCTAGGACCTTAAGATTCTGCATGAAAGGAGGACTAGCAGCCGAGTTGCACGCGAGAATGTGAAAAGTGTTCATATGTAGTAAAAACCTGAGAAATCCGTCCGTTTTCGTCATTTGTTATCGAATCGACTTAAAGCCAGATCGTCACATTGGCCGCTCTTCTCTCTGAAACGGTTGTACTTATCGTCTGCAAAGCTATGTCGCGTGCTGCGGTATGCTGAGACACTAAAAGCACCATAGTAAAACACAGATCAAGCTTCTAAGTTGATGTAATAGCCAGTAAGAAGTGGTACAATTCAAGTTTTAGGTATTGAATATTGATCTTTAGCTGGCTTTGGTGCCTTGGACATGAGCTAGGACCTTAAGATTCAGCATGAAAGGAGGACTAGCATCCGAGTTGCACGGGAGAATGTGAAAAGTGTTCATATGTAGTAAAAACCTGAGAAATACGTCCGTTTTCGTCATTTGTTATCGAATCCACTTAAAGAGAGATCGTCACATTGGCCGCTCTTCTCTCTGAAACGGTTGTACTTATCGTCTGCAAAGCTATGTCGCGTGCTGCGATTTGCGGAGACACTAAAAGCACCATAGTAGAACACAGATGAAGCTTCTAAGTTGATGTAATAGCCAGTAAGAAGTAGTACAATTCAAGTTTTAGGAGCTAGGACCTTAAGATTCAGCATGAAAGGAGGACTAGCAGCCGAGTTGCACGGGAGAATGTGAATAGTGTTCATATGTAGTAAAAACCTGAGAAATCCGTCCGTTTTCGTCATTTGTTATCGAATCGACTTAATGCCAGATCGTCACATTGGCCGCTCTTCTCTCTGAAACGGTTGTTCTTATCGATTGCAAAGCTATGTCGCGTGCTGCGGTATGCGGAGACACGAAAAGCACCATAGTAGAACACAGATGAGGCTTCTAAGTTGATGTAATAGCCAGTAAGAAGTAGTACAATTGAAGTTTTAGGTATCGATTATTGACTTTTTAGCTGGCTTTGGTGCCTTGGACATGAGCAAGGACTTTATGATTCTGCATGAAAGGAGGACTAGCAGCCGAGTTGCACGGGAGAATGAGAAAAGTGTTCATATGTAGTAAAAACCTGAGAAATCCGTCCACTTTCGTCATTTGTTATCGAATCGACTTAAAGCCAGATAGTCACATTGGCCGCTCTTCTCTCTGAAACGGTTGTACTTATCGTCTGCAAAGCTATGTCGCGTGCTGCGGTATGCGGAGACACTAAAAGCACCATAGTAGAACACAGATGAAGCTTCTAAGTTGATGTAATACCCAGTAAGACGTAGTACAATTCAAGTTTTAGGTATCGATTATTGACTTTATAGCTGGCTTTGGTGCCTTGGACATGACCTAGGACCTTAACATTCTGCATGAAAGGAGGACTAGCAGCCGAGTTGCACGGGAGAATTTGAAAAGTGTTCATATGTAGTAAAAACCTGAGAAATCCGTCCGTTTTCGTCATTTGTTATCGAATCGACTTAAAGCCAGATCGTCACATTTTCCGCTCTTCTCTCTGAAACGTTTGTACTTATCGTCTGCAAAGCTATGTCGCGTGCTGCGGTATGCGGAGACACTAAGAGCACCATAGTAGAACACAGATGAAGCTTCTAAGTTGATGTAATAGCCAGTAAGAAGTAGTACAATTCAAGTTTTAGGTATCGATTATTGAATTTTACCTGGCTTTGGTGCATTGGACATGAGCTAGGACCTTATGATTCTGCATGAAAGGAGGACTAGCAGCCGAGTTGCACGGGAAAATGAGAAAAGTGTTCATATGTAGTAAAAACCTGAGAAATCCGTCCGCTTTCGTCATTTGTTGTCGAATCGACTTAAAGCCAGATCGTCACATTGGCCGCTCTTCTCTCTGAAACACTTGTACTTATCGTCTGCAAAGCTATGTCGCGTGCTGCGGTATGCGGAGACACTAAAAGCACCGTAGTAGAACACAGATGAAGCTTCTAAGTTGATGTAATACCCAGTAAGACGTAGTACAATTCAAGTTTTAGGTATCGATTATTGACTTTTTAGCTGGCTTTGGTGCCTTGGACACGAGCTAGGACCTTAACATTCTGCATGACAGGGGGACTAGCAGCCGAGTTGCACGGGAGAATGTGTAACGTGTTCATATGTAGTAAAAACCTGAGAAATCCGTCCGTTTTCGTCATTTGTTATCGAATCGACTTAAAGCCAGATCGTCATATTGGCCGCTATTCTCTCTGAATCGGGTGTTCTTATCGCCTGCAAAGCTATGTCACGTGCTGCGGTATGCGGAGACACTAAAATCACCACAGTAGAACAAAGATGAAGCTTCTAAGTTGATGTAATATCCAGTAAGAAGTAGTACAATTCAAGTTTTAGGAGCTAGGACCTTAAGATTCAGCATGAAAGGAGGACTAGCAGCCGAGTTGCACGGGAGAATGAGAAAAGTGTTCATATGTAGTAAAAACCTGAGAAATCCGTCCACTTTCGTCATTTGTTATCGAATCGACTTAAAGCCAGATAGTCACATTGGCCGCTCTTCTCTCTGAAACGGTTGTACTTATCGTCTGCAAAGCTATGTCGCGTGCTGCGGTATGCGGAGACACTAAAAGCACCATAGTAGAACACAGATGAAGCTTCTAAGTTGATGTAATACCCAGTAAGACGTAGTACAATTCAAATTTTAGGTATCGATTATTGACTTTATAGCTGGCTTTGGTGCCTTGGACATGACCTAGGACCTTAACATTCTGCATGAAAGGAGGACTAGCAGCCGAGTTGCACGGGAGAATGAGAAAAGTGTTCATATGTAGTAAAAACCTGAGAAATCCGTCCGTTTTCGTCATTTGTTATCGAATCGACTTAAAGCCAGATCGTCACATTTTCCGCTCTTCTCTCTGAAACGTTTGTACTTATCGTCTGCAAAGCTATGTCGCGTGCTGCGGTATGCGGAGACACTAAGAGCACCATAGTAGAACACAGATGAAGCTTCTAAGTTGATGTAATAGCCAGTAAGAAGTAGTACAATTCAAGTTTTAGGTATCGATTATTGAATTTTACCTGGCTTTGGTGCATTGGACATGAGCTAGGACCTTATGATTCGGCATGAAAGGAGGACTAGCAGCCCAGTTGCACGGGAAAATGAGAAAAGTGTTCATATGTAGTAAAAACCTGAGAAATCCGTCCGCTTTCGTCATTTGTTGTCGAATCGACTTAAAGCCAGATCGTCACATTGGCCGCTCTTCTCTCTGAAACACTTGTACTTATCGTCTGCAAAGCTATGTCGCGTGCTGCGGTATGCGGAGACACTAAAAGCACCGTAGTAGAACACAGATGAAGCTTCTAAGTTGATGTAATACCCAGTAAGACGTAGTACAATTCAAGTTTTAGGTATCGATTATTGACTTTTAAGCTGGCTTTGGTGCCTTGGACACGAGCTAGGACCTTAACATTCTGCATGATAGGGGGACTAGCAGCCGAGTTGCACGGGAGAATGTGTAAGGTGTTCATATGTAGTAAAAACCTGAGAAATCCGTCCGTTTTCGTCATTTGTTATCGAATCGACTTAAAGCCAGATCGTCATATTGGCCGCTATTCTCTCTGAATCGGGTGTTCTTATCGCCTGCAAAGCTATGTCACGTGCTGCGGTATGCGGAGACACTAAAATCACCACAGTAGAACAAAGATGAAGTTTCTAAGTTGATGTAATATCCAGTAAGAAGTAGTACAATTCAAGTTTTAGGAGCTAGGACCTTAAGATTCAGCATGAAAGGAGGACTAGCAGCCGAGTTGCACGGGAGAATGTGAAAAGTGTTCATATGTAGTAAAAACCTGAGAAATCCGTCCGTTTTCGTCATTTGTTATCGAATCGACTTAAAGCCAGATCGTCACATTGGCCGCTCTTCTCTCTGAAACGGTTTTACTTATCGATTGCAAAGCTATGTCGCGTGCTGCGGTATGCGGAGGAACTAAAAGCACCGTAGTAGAACACAGATGAAGCTTCTAAGTTGATGTAATAGCCATTAAGAAGTAGTACAATTCAAGTTTTAGGTATTGATTATGGACTTTTTAGCTGGCTTTGGTGCCTTGGACATGAGCTAGGACCTTAAGATTCTGCATGAAAGGAGGGCTAGCAGCCGACTTGCACGGGAGAATGTGAAAAGTGTTCATATGTAGTAAAAACCTGAGAAATAGGTCCGTTTTCGTCATTTGTTATCGAATCGCCTTAAAGCCAGATCGCCACATTGGCCGCTCTTCTCTCTGAAACGGTTGTACTTATCGATTGCAAAGCTATGTCGCGTGCTGTGGTATGCGGAGACACTAAAAGCACCATAGTAGAACACAGATGAAGCTTCTAAGTAGATGTTATAGCCAGTAAGATGTAGTACAATTCAAGTTTTTTGTATCGATTATTGACGTTTTAGCTGGCTTTAGTGCCTTGGACATGAGCTAGGACCTTAAGATTCTGCATGAAAGGAGGACTAGCAGCCGAGTTGCACGGGAGAATGAGAAAAGTGTTCATATGTAGTAAAAACCTGAGAAATCCGTCCGCTTTCGTCATTTGTTATCGAATCTACTTAAAGCCAGATCGTCACATTGGCCGCTCTTCTCTCTGAATCGGTTGTACTTATCGTCTACAAAGCTATGTCGCGTGCTGCGATATGCGGAGACACTAAAAGCACCATAGTAGAACACAGATGAAGCTTCTAAGTTGATGTAATAGCCAGTAAGAAGTAATCCAATTCAAGTTTTAGGTATCGATTATTGACTTTTTAGCTGGCTTTGGTGCCTTGGACATGAGCTAGGACCTTAAGATTCTGCATGAAAGGAGGACTAGCAGCCGAGTTGCACGGGAGAATGAGAAAAGTGTTCATATGTAGTAAAAACCTGAGAAATCCGTCCGCTTTCGTCATTTGTTATCGAATCTACTTAAAGCCAGATCGTCACATTGGCCGCTCTTCTCTCTGAATCGGTTGTACTTATCGTCTACAAAGCTATGTCGCGTGCTGCGATATGCGGAGACACTAAAAGCACCATAGTAGAACACAGATGAAGCTTCTAAGTTGATGTAATAGCCAGTAAGAAGTAATCCAATTCAAGTTTTAGGTATCGATTATTGACTTTTTAGCTGGCTTTGGTGCCTTGGACATGAGCTAGGACCTTAAGATTCTGCATGAAAGGAGGACTAGCACCCGAGTTGCACGGGAGAATGAGAAAAGTGTTCATATGTAGTAAAAACCTGAGAAATCCGTCCGCTTTCGTCATTTGTTATCGAATCTACTTAAAGCAAGATCGTCACATTGGTCGCTCTCCTCTCTGAATCGGTTGTACTTATCGTCTGCAAAGCTATGTCACGTGCAGCGGTATGCGGAGACACTAAAATCACCACAGTAGAACACAGATGAAGCTTCTAAGTTGATGTAATATCCAGTAAGAAGTAGTACAATTCAAATTTTAGGTATCGATTATAGACGTTTTAGCTGGCTTTGGTGCCTTGGACATGAGCTAGGACCTTAAGATTCTGCATGAAAGGAGGACTAGCAGCCGAGTTGCACGCGAGAATGTGAAAAGTGTTCATATGTAGTAAAAACCTGAGAAATCCGTCCGTTTTCGTCATTTGTTATCGAATCGACTTAAAGCCAGATCGTCACATTGGCCGCTCTTCTCTCTGAAACGGTTGTACTTATCGTCTGCAAAGCTATGTCGCGTGCTGCGGTATGCTGAGACACTAAAAGCACCATAGTAAAACACAGATCAAGCTTCTAAGTTGATGTAATAGCCAGTAAGAAGTGGTACAATTCAAGTTTTAGGTATTGAATATTGATCTTTAGCTGGCTTTGGTGCCTTGGACATGAGCTAGGACCTTAAGATTCAGCATGAAGGGAGGACTAGCATCCGAGTTGCACGGGAGAATGTGAAAAGTGTTCATATGTAGTAAAAACCTGAGAAATACGTCCGTTTTCGTCATTTGTTATCGAATCCACTTAAAGAGAGATCGTCACATTGGCCGCTCTTCTCTCTGAAACGGTTGTACTTATCGTCTGCAAAGCTATGTCGCGTGCTGCGATTTGCGGAGACACTAAAAGCACCATAGTAGAACACAGATGAAGCTTCTAAGTTGATGTAATAGCCAGTAAGAAGTAGTACAATTCAAGTTTTAGGAGCTAGGACCTTAAGATTCAGCATGAAAGGAGGACTAGCAGCCGAGTTGCACGGGAGAATGTGAATAGTGTTCATATGTAGTAAAAACCTGAGAAATCCGTCCGTTTTCGTCATTTGTTATCGAATCGACTTAATGCCAGATCGTCACATTGGCCGCTCTTCTCTCTGAAACGGTTGTTCTTATCGATTGCAAAGCTATGTCGCGTGCTGCGGTATGCGGAGACACGAAAAGCACCATAGTAGAACACAGATGAGGCTTCTAAGTTGATGTAATAGCCAGTAAGAAGTAGTACAATTCAAGTTTTAGGTATCGATTATTGACTTTTTAGCTGGCTTTGGTGCCTTGGACATGAGCAAGGACTTTATGATTCTGCATGAAAGGAGGACTAGCAGCCGAGTTGCACGGGAGAATGAGAAAAGTGTTCATATGTAGTAAAAACCTGAGAAATCCGTCCACTTTCGTCATTTGTTATCGAATCGACTTAAAGCCAGATAGTCACATTGGCCGCTCTTCTCTCTGAAACGGTTGTACTTATCGTCTGCAAAGCTATGTCGCGTGCTGCGGTATGCGGAGACACTAAAAGCACCATAGTAGAACACAGATGAAGCTTCTAAGTTGATGTAATACCCAGTAAGACGTAGTACAATTCAAGTTTTAGGTATCGATTATTGACTTTATAGCTGGCTTTGGTGCCTTGGACATGACCTAGGACCTTAACATTCTGCATGAAAGGAGGACTAGCAGCCGAGTTGCACGGGAGAATTTGAAAAGTGTTCATATGTAGTAAAAACCTGAGAAATCCGTCCGTTTTCGTCATTTGTTATCGAATCGACTTAAAGCCAGATCGTCACATTTTCCGCTCTTCTCTCTGAAACGTTTGTACTTATCGTCTGCAAAGCTATGTCGCGTGCTGCGGTATGCGGAGACACTAAGAGCACCATAGTAGAACACAGATGAAGCTTCTAAGTTGATGTAATAGCCAGTAAGAAGTAGTACAATTCAAGTTTTAGGTATCGATTATTGAATTTTACCTGGCTTTGGTGCATTGGACATGAGCTAGGACCTTATGATTCTGCATGAAAGCAGGACTAGCAGCCGAGTTGCACGGGAAAATGAGAAATGTGTTCATATGTAGTAAAAACCTGAGAAATCCGTCCGTTTTCGTCATTTGTTATCGAATCGACTTAAAGCCAGATCGTCACATTTTCCGCTCTTCTCTCTGAAACGTTTGTACTTATCGTCTGCAAAGCTATGTCGCGTGCTGCGGTATGCGGAGACACTAAAAGCACCATAGTAGAACACAGATGAAGCTTCTAAGTTGATGTAATAGCCAGTAAGAAGTAGTACAATTCAAGTTTTAGGTATCGATTATTGAATTTTACCTGGCTTTGGTGCATTGGACATGAGCTAGGACCTTATGATTCTGCATGAAAGGAGGACTAGCAGCCCAGTTGCACGGGAAAATGAGAAAAGTGTTCATATGTAGTAAAAACCTGAGAAATCCGTCCGCTTTCGTCATTTGTTGTCGAATCGACTTAAAGCCAGATCGTCACATTGGCCGCTCTTCTCTCTGAAACACTTGTACTTATCGTCTGCAAAGCTATGTCGCGTGCTGCGGTATGCGGAGACACTAAAAGCACCGTAGTAGAACACAGATGAAGCTTCTAAGTTGATGTAATACCCAGTAAGACGTAGTACAATTCAAGTTTTAGGTATCGATTATTGACTTTTAAGCTGGCTTTGGTGCCTTGGACACGAGCTAGGACCTTAACATTCTGCATGATAGGGGGACTAGCAGCCGAGTTGCACGGGAGAATGTGTAAGGTGTTCATATGTAGTAAAAACCTGAGAAATCCGTCCGTTTTCGTCAATTGTTATCGAATCGACTTAAAGCCAGATCGTCATATTGGCCGCTATTCTCTCTGAATCGGGTGTTCTTATCGCCTGCAAAGCTATGTCACGTGCTGCGGTATGCGGAGACACTAAAATCACCACAGTAGAACAAAGATGAAGTTTCTAAGTTGATGTAATATCCAGTAAGAAGTAGTACAATTCAAGTTTTAGGAGCTAGGACCTTAAGATTCAGCATGAAAGGAGGACTAGCAGCCGAGTTGCACGGGAGAATGAGAAAAGTGTTCATATGTAGTAAAAACCTGAGAAATCCGTCCACTTTCGTCATTTGTTATCGAATCGACTTAAAGCCAGATAGTCACATTGGCCGCTCTTCTCTCTGAAACGGTTGTACTTATCGTCTGCAAAGCTATGTCGCGTGCTGCGGTATGCGGAGACACTAAAAGCACCATAGTAGAACACAGATGAAGCTTCTAAGTTGATGTAATACCCAGTAAGACGTAGTACAATTCAAGTTTTAGGTATCGATTATTGACTTTATAGCTGGCTTTGGTGCCTTGGACATGACCTAGGACCTTAACATTCTGCATGAAAGGAGGACTAGCAGCCGAGTTGCACGGGAGAATTTGAAAAGTGTTCATATGTAGTAAAAACCTGAGAAATCCGTCCCTTTTCGTCATTTGTTATCGAATCGACTTAAAGCCAGATCGTCACATTTTCCGCTCTTCTCTCTGAAACGGTTGTACTTATCGTCTGCAAAGCTATGTCGCGTGCTGCGGTATGCGGAGACACTAAAAGCACCATAGTAGAACACAGATGAAGCTTCTAAGTTGATGTAATAGCCAGTAAGAAGTAGTACAATTCAAGTTTTAGGTATCGATTATTGAATTTTACCTGGCTTTGGTGCATTGGACATGAACTAGGACCTTATGATTCTGCATGAAAGGAGGACTAGCAGCCGAGTTGCACGGGAAAATGAGAAAAGTGTTCATATGTAGTAAAAACCTGAGAAATCCGTCCGCTTTCGTCATTTGTTGTCGAATCGACTTAAAGCCAGATCGTCACATTGGCCGCTCTTCTCTCTGAAACACTTGTACTTATCGTCTGCAAAGCTATGTCGCGTGCTGCGGTATGCGGAGACACTAAAAGCACCGTAGTAGAACACAGATGAAGCTTCTAAGTTGATGTAATACCCAGTAAGACGTAGTACAATTCAAGTTTTAGGTATCGATTATTGACTTTTTAGCTGGCTTTGGTGCCTTGGACACGAGCTAGGACCTTAACATTCTGCATGACAGGGGGACTAGCAGCCGAGTTGCACGGGAGAATGTGTAAGGTGTTCATATGTAGTAAAAACCTGAGAAATCCGTCCGTTTTCGTCATTTGTTATCGAATCGACTTAAAGCCAGATCGTCATATTGGCCGCTATTCTCTCTGAATCGGGTGTTCTTATCGCCTGCAAAGCTATGTCACGTGCTGCGGTATGCGGAGACACTAAAATCACCACAGTAGAACAAAGATGAAGTTTCTAAGTTGATGTAATATCCAGTAAGAAGTAGTACAATTCAAGTTTTAGGAGCTAGGACCTTAAGATTCAGCATGAAAGGAGGACTAGCAGCCGAGTTGCACGGGAGAATGAGAAAAGTGTTCATATGTAGTAAAAACCTGAGAAATCCGTCCACTTTCGTCATTTGTTATCGAATCGACTTAAAGCCAGATAGTCACATTGGCCGCTCTTCTCTCTGAAACGGTTGTACTTATCGTCTGCAAAGCTATGTCGCGTGCTGCGGTATGCGGAGACACTAAAAGCACCATAGTAGAACACAGATGAAGCTTCTAAGTTGATGTAATACCCAGTAAGACGTAGTACAATTCAAGTTTTAGGTATCGATTATTGACTTTATAGCTGGCTTTGGTGCCTTGGACATGACCTAGGACCTTAACATTCTGCATGAAAGGAGGACTAGCAGCCGAGTTGCACGGGAGAATGAGAAAAGTGTTCATATGTAGTAAAAACCTGAGAAATCCGTCCGTTTTCGTCATTTGTTATCGAATCGACTTAAAGCCAGATCGTCACATTTTCCGCTCTTCTCTCTGAAACGTTTGTACTTATCGTCTGCAAAGCTATGTCGCGTGCTGCGGTATGCGGAGACACTAAGAGCACCATAGTAGAACACAGATGAAGCTTCTAAGTTGATGTAATAGCCAGTAAGAAGTAGTACAATTCAAGTTTTAGGTATCGATTATTGAATTTTACCTGGCTTTGGTGCATTGGACATGAGCTAGGACCTTATGATTCTGCATGAAAGGAGGACTAGCAGCCGAGTTGCACGGGAAAATGAGAAAAGTGTTCATATGTAGTAAAAACCTGAGAAATCCGTCCGTTTTCGTCATTTGTTATCGAATCGACTTAAAGCCAGATCGTCAAATTTTCCGCTCTTCTCTCTGAAACGTTTGTACTTATCGTCTGCAAAGCTATGTCGCGTGCTGCGGTATGCGGAGACACTAAAAGCACCATAGTAGAACACAGATGAAGCTTCTAAGTTGATGTAATAGCCAGTAAGAAGTAGTACAATTCAAGTTTTAGGTATCGATTATTGAATTTTACCTGGCTTTGGTGCATTGGACATGAGCTAGGACCTTATGATTCTGCATGAAAGGAGGACTAGCAGCCCAGTTGCACGGGAAAATGAGAAAAGTGTTCATATGTAGTAAAAACCTGAGAAATCCGTCCGCTTTCGTCATTTGTTGTCGAATCGACTTAAAGCCAGATCGTCACATTGGCCGCTCTTCTCTCTGAAACACTTGTACTTATCGTCTGCAAAGCTATGTCGCGTGCTGCGGTATGCGGAGACACTAAAAGCACCGTAGTAGAACACAGATGAAGCTTCTAAGTTGATGTAATACCCAGTAAGACGTAGTACAATTCAAGTTTTAGGTATCGATTATTGACTTTTAAGCTGGCTTTGGTGCCTTGGACACGAGCTAGGACCTTAACATTCTGCATGATAGGGGGACTAGCAGCCGAGTTGCACGGGAGAATGTGTAAGGTGTTCATATGTAGTAAAAACCTGAGAAATCCGTCCGTTTTCGTCATTTGTTATCGAATCGACTTAAAGCCAGATCGTCATATTGGCCGCTATTCTCTCTGAATCGGGTGTTCTTATCGCCTGCAAAGCTATGTCACGTGCTGCGGTATGCGGAGACACTAAAATCACCACAGTAGAACAAAGATGAAGTTTCTAAGTTGATGTAATATCCAGTAAGAAGTAGTACAATTCAAGTTTTAGGAGCTAGGACCTTAAGATTCAGCATGAAAGGAGGACTAGCAGCCGAGTTGCACGGGAGAATGTGAAAAGTGTTCATATGTAGTAAAAACCTGAGAAATCCGTCCGTTTTCGTCATTTGTTATCGAATCGACTTAAAGCCAGATCGTCACATTGGCCGCTCTTCTCTCTGAAACGGTTTTACTTATCGATTGCAAAGCTATGTCGCGTGCTGCGGTATGCGGAGGAACTAAAAGCACCGTAGTAGAACACAGATGAAGCTTCTAAGTTGATGTAATAGCCATTAAGAAGTAGTACAATTCAAGTTTTAGGTATTGATTATGGACTTTTTAGCTGGCTTTGGTGCCTTGGACATGAGCTAGGACCTTAAGATTCTGCATGAAAGGAGGGCTAGCAGCCGACTTGCACGGGAGAATGTGAAAAGTGTTCATATGTAGTAAAAACCTGAGAAATAGGCCCGTTTTCGTCATTTGTTATCGAATCGCCTTAAAGCCAGATCGCCACATTGGCCGCTCTTCTCTCTGAAACGGTTGTACTTATCGATTGCAAAGCTATGTCGCGTGCTGTGGTATGCGGAGACACTAAAAGCACCATAGTAGAACACAGATGAAGCTTCTAAGTAGATGTTATAGCCAGTAAGATGTAGTACAATTCAAGTTTTTTGTATCGATTATTGACGTTTTAGCTGGCTTTAGTGCCTTGGACATGAGCTAGGACCTTAAGATTCTGCATGAAAGGAGGACTAGCAGCCGAGTTGCACGGGAGAATGAGAAAAGTGTTCATATGTAGTAAAAACCTGAGATATCCGTCCGCTTTCGTCATTTGTTATCGAATCTACTTAAAGCCAGATCGTCACATTGGCCGCTCTTCTCTCTGAATCGGTTGTACTTATCGTCTACAAAGCTATGTCGCGTGCTGCGATATGCGGAGACACTAAAAGCAAGATAGTAGAACACAGATGAAGCTTCTAAGTTGATGTAATAGCCAGTAAGAAGTAATCCAATTCAAGTTTTAGGTATCGATTATTGACTTTTTAGCTGGCTTTGGTGCCTTGGACATGAGCTAGGACCTTAAGATTCTGCATGAAAGGAGGACTAGCAGCCGAGTTGCACGGGAGAATGAGAAAAGTGTTCATATGTAGTAAAAACCTGAGAAATCCGTCCGCTTTCGTCATTTGTTATCGAATCTACTTAAAGCCAGATCGTCACATTGGCCGCTCTTCTCTCTGAATCGGTTGTACTTATCGTCTACAAAGCTATGTCGCGTGCTGCGATATGCGGAGACACTAAAAGCACCATAGTAGAACACAGATGAAGCTTCTAAGTTGATGTAATAGCCAGTAAGCAGTAATCCAATTCAAGTTTTAGGTATCGATTATTGACTTTTTAGCTGGCTTTGGTGCCTTGGACATGAGCTAGGACCTTAAGATTCTGCATGAAAGGAGGACTAGCAGCCGAGTTGCACGGGAGAATGAGAAAAGTGTTCATATGTAGTAAAAACCTGAGAAATCCGTCCGCTTTCGTCATTTGTTATCGAATCTACTTAAAGCAAGATCGTCACATTGGTCGCTCTCCTCTCTGAATCGGTTGTACTTATCGTCTGCAAAGCTATGTCACGTGCAGCGGTATGCGGAGACACTAAAATCACCACAGTAGAACACAGATGAAGCTTCTAAGTTGATGTAATATCCAGTAAGAAGTAGTACAATTCAAATTTTAGGTATCGATTATAGACATTTTAGCTGGCTTTGGTGCCTTGGACATGAGCTAGGACCTTAAGATTCTGCATGAAAGGAGGACTAGCAGCCGAGTTGCACGCGAGAATGTGAAAAGTGTTCATATGTAGTAAAAACCTGAGAAATCCGTCCGTTTTCGTCATTTGTTATCGAATCGACTTAATGCCAGATCGTCACATTGGCCGCTCTTCTCTCTGAAACGGTTGTTCTTATCGATTGCAAAGCTATGTCGCGTGCTGCGGTATGCGGAGACACGAAAAGCACCATAGTAGAACACAGATGAAGCTTCTAAGTTGATGTAATAGCCAGTAAGAAGTAGTACAATTCAAGTTTTAGGTATCGATTATTGACTTTTTAGCTGGCTTTGGTGCCTTGGACATGAGCAAGGACTTTATGATTCTGCATGAAAGGAGGACTAGCAGCCGAGTTGCACGGGAGAATGAGAAAAGTGTTCATATGTAGTAAAAACCTGAGAAATCCGTCCACTTTCGTCATTTGTTATCGAATCGACTTAAAGCCAGATAGTCACATTGGCCGCTCTTCTCTCTGAAACGGTTGTACTTATCGTCTGCAAAGCTATGTCGCGTGCTGCGGTATGCGGAGACACTAAAAGCACCATAGTAGAACACAGATGAAGCTTCTAAGTTGATGTAATAGCCAGTAAGAAGTAGTACAATTCAAGTTTTAGGTATCGATTATTGACTTTTTAGCTGGCTTTGGTGCCTTGGACATGACCTAGGACCTTAACATTCTGCATGAAAGGAGGACTAGCAGCCGAGTTGCACGGGAGAATTTGAAAAGTGTTCATATGTAGTAAAAACCTGAGAAATCCGTCCCTTTTCGTCATTTGTTATCGAATCGACTTAAAGCCAGATCGTCACATTTTCCGATCTTCTCTCTGAAACGGTTGTACTTATCGTCTGCAAAGCTATGTCGCGTGCTGCGGTATGCGGAGACACTAAAAGCACCATAGTAGAACACAGATGAAGCTTCTAAGTTGATGTAATAGCCAGTAAGAAGTAGTACAATTCAAGTTTTAGGTATCGATTATTGACTTTTTAGCTGGCTTTGGTGCCTTGGACATGAGCTAGGACTTTATGATTCTGCATGAAAGGAGGACTAGCAGCCGAGTTGCACGGGAAAATGAGAAAAGTGTTCATATGTAGTAAAAACCCGAGAAATCCGTCCGCTTTCGTCATTTGTTGTCGAATCGACTTAAAGCCAGATCGTCACATTGGCCACTCTTCTCTCTGAAACACTTGTACTTATCGTCTGCAAAGCTATGTCGCGTGCTGCGGTATGCGGAGACACTAAAAGCACCGTAGTAGAACACAGATGAAGCTTCTAAGTTGATGTAATACCCAGTAAGACGTAGTACAATTCAAGTTTTAGGTATCGATTATTGACTTTTTAGCTGGCTTTGGTGCCTTGGACACGAGCTAGGACCTTAACATTCTGCATGACAGGGGGACTAGCAGCCGAGTTGCACGGGAGAATGTGAAAAGTGTTCATATGTAGTAAAAACCTGAGAAATCCGTCCGTTTTCGTCATTTGTTATCGAATCGACTTAAAGCCAGATCGTCATATTGGCCGCTATTCTCTCTGAATCGGGTGTTCTTATCGCCTGCAAAGCTATGTCACGTGCTGCGGTATGCGGAGACACTAAAATCACCACAGTAGAACAAAGATGAAGCTTCTAAGTTGATGTAATATCCAGTAAGAAGTAGTACAATTCAAGTTTTAGGAGCTAGGACCTTAAGATTCAGCATGAAAGGAGGACTAGCAGCCGAGTTGCACGGGAGAATGAGAAAAGTGTTCATATGTAGTAAAAACCTGAGAAATCCGTCCGTCTTCGTCATTTGTTATCGAATCGCCTTAAAGCCAGATCGCCACATTGGCCGCTCTTCTCTCTGAAACGGTTGTACTTATCGATTGCAAAGCTATGTCGCGTGCTGTGGTATGCGGAGACACTAAAAGCACCATAGTAGAACACAGATGAAGCTTCTAAGTTGATGTTATAGCCAGTAAGAAGTAGTACAATTCAAGTTTTTTGTATCGATTATTGACGTTTTAGCTGGCTTTAGTGCCTTGGACATGAGCTAGGACCTTAAGATTCTGCATGAAAGGAGGACTAGCAGCCGAGTTGCACGGGAGAATGAGAAAAGTGTTCATATGTAGTAAAAACCTGAGAAATCCGTCCGCTTTCGTCATTTGTTATCGAATCTACTTAAAGCCAGATCGTCACATTGGCCGCTCTTCTCTCTGAAACGGTTGTACTTATCGTCTACAAAGCTATGTCGCGTGCTGCGATATGCGGAGACACTAAAAGCACCATAGTAGAACACAGATGAAGCTTCTAAGTTGATGTAATAGCCAGTAAGAAGTAATCCAATTCAAGTTTTAGGTATCGATTATTGACTTTTTAGCTGGCTTTGGTGCCTTGGACATGAGCTAGGACCTTAAGATTCTGCATGAAAGGAGGACTAGCAGCCGAGTTGCACGGGAGAATGAGAAAAGTGTTCATATGTAGTAAAAACCAGAGAAATCTGTCCGCTTTCGTCATTTGTTATCGAATCTACTTAAAGCAAGATCGTCACATTGGCCGCTCTCCTCTCTGAATCGGTTGTACTTATCGTCTGCAAAGCTATGTCACGTGCAGCGGTATGCGGAGACACTAAAATCACCACAGTAGAACACAGATGAAGCTTCTAAGTTGATGTAATATCCAGTAAGAAGTAGTACAATTCAAATTTTAGGTATCGATTATAGACATTTTAGCTGGCTTTGGTGCCTTGGACATGAGCTAGGACCTTAAGATTCTGCATGAAAGGAGGACTAGCAGCCGAGTTGCACGCGAGAATGTGAAAAGTGTTCATATGTAGTAAAAACCTGAGAAATCCGTCCGTTTTCGTCATTTGTTATCGAATCGACTTAAAGCCAGATCGTCACATTGGCCGCTCTTCTCTTTGAAACGGTTGTACTTCTCGTCTGCAAAGCTATGTCACGTGCTGCGGTATGCGGAGACACTAAAATCACCATAGTAGAACACAGATGAAACATCTAAGTTGATGTAATAGGCAGTAAGAAGTAGTCCCATTCAAGTTTTAGGTATCGATTATTGACTTTTTAGCTGGCTTTGGTGCCTTGGACATGAGCTAGGACCTTAAGATTCAGCATGAAAGGAGGACTAGCATCCGAGTTGCACGGGAGAATGTGAAAAGTGTTCATATGTAGTAAAAACCTGAGAAATACGTCCGTTTTCGTCATTTGTTATCGAATCCACTTAAAGAGAGATCGTCACATTGGCCGCTCTTCTCTCTGAAACGGTTGTACTTATCGTCTGCAAAGCTATGTCGCGTGCTGCGATTTGCGGAGACACTAAAAGCACCATAGTAGAACACAGACGAAGCTTCTAAGTTCATGGAATAGCCAGTAAGAAGTAGTAGAATTCAAGTTTTAGGTATCGATTATTGACTTTTTAGCTGGCTTTGGTGCCTTGGACATGAGCTAGGACCTTATGATTCTGCATGAAAGGAGGACTAGCAGCCGAGTTGCACGGGAGAATGAGAAAAGTGTTCATATGTAGTAAAAACCTGAGAAATCCGTCCACTTTCGTCATTTGTTATCGAATCGACTTAAAGCCAGATCGTCACATTGGCCGCTCTTCTCTCTGAAAAGGTTGTACTTATCGTCTGCAAAGCTATGTCGCGTGCTGCGGTATGCGGAGACACTAAAAGCACCATAGTAGAACACAGATGAAGCTTCTAAGTTGATGTAATACCCAGTAAGACGTAGTACAATTCAAGTTTTAGGTATCGATTATTGACTTTATAGCTGGCTTTGGTGCCTTGGACATGACCTAGGAACTTAACATTCTGCATGAAAGGAGGACTAGCAGCCGAGTTGCACGGGAGAATGTGAAAAGTGTTCATATGTAGTAAAAACCTGAGAAATACGTCCGTTTTCGTCATTTGTTATCGAATCGACTTAAAGCCAGATCGTCACATTGGCCGCTCTCCTCTCTGAATCGGTTGTACTTATCGTCTGCAAAGCTATGTCACGTGCTGCGGGATCTGGAGACACTAAAATCACCACAGTAGAACACAGATGAAGCTTCTAAGTTGATGTAATAACCAGTAAGAAGTAGTCCAATTCAAGTTTTAGGTATCAATTATTGACTTTTTAGCTGGCTTTGGTGCCTTGGAAATGAGCTAGGACCTTAACAATCTGCATGAAAGGAGGACTAGCAGCCGAGTTGCACGGGAGAATGTGAAAAGTGTTCATATGTAGTAAAAACCTGAGAAATACGTCCGTTTTCGTCATTTGTTATCGAATCGACTTAAAGCCAGATCGTCACATTTTCCGCTCTTCTCTCTGAAACGGTTGTACTTATGGTCTGCAAAGCTATGTCGCGTGCTGCGGTATGCGGAGACACTAAAAGCACCATAGTAGAACACAGATGAAGCTTCTAAGTTGATGTAATAGCCAGTAAGAAGTAGTACAATTCAAGTTTTAGGTATCGATTATTGAATTTTACCTGGCTTTGGTGCATTGGACATGAGCTAGGACCTTATGATTCTGCATGAAAGGAGGACTAGCAGCCGAGTTGCACGGGAGAATGAGAAAAGTGTTCATATGTAGTAAAAACCTGACAAATCCGTCCGCTTTCGTCATTTGTTATCGAATCTACTTAAAGCCAGATCGTCACATTGGCCGCTCTTCTCTCTGAAACGGTTGTACTTATCGTCTGCAAAGCTATGTCGCGTGCTGCGATTTGCGGAGACACTAAAAGCACCATAGTAGAACACAGATGAAGCTTCTAAGTTGATGGAATAGCCAGTAAGAAGTGGTCCAATTCAAGTTTTAGGTATCGATTATTGACTTTTTAGCTGGCTTTGGTGCCTTGGACATGAGCTAGGACCTTAAGATTCTGCATGAAAGGAGGACTAGCAGCCGCGTTGCACGGGAGAATATGAAAAGTGTTCATATGTAGTAAAAACCTGAGAAATCGGTCCGTTTTCGTCATTTGTTATCGAATCGACTTAAAGCCAGATCGCCACATTGGCCGCTCTTATCTCTGAAACGGTTGTACTTATCGATTGCAAAGCTATGTCGCGTGCTGTGGTATGCGGAGACACTAAAAGCACCATAGTAGAACACAGATGAAGCTTCTAAGTTGATGTTATAGCCAGTAAGAAGTAGTACAATTCAAGTTTTTTCTATCGATTATTGACGTTTTAGCTGGCTTTAGTGCCTTGGACATGAGCTAGGGCCTTATGATTCTGCATGAAAGGAGGACTAGCAGCCGAGTTGCACGGGAGAATGAGAAAAGTGTTCATATGTAGTAAAAACCTGAGAAATCCGTCCGCTTTCGTCATTTGTTATCGAATCTACTTAAAGCCAGATCGTCACATTGGCCGCTCTTCTCTCTGAAACGGTTGTACTTATCGTCTACAAAGCTATGTCGCGTGCTGCGATATGCGGAGACACTAAAAGCACCATAGTAGAACACAGATGAAGCTTCTAAGTTGATGTAATAGCCAGTAAGAAGTAATCCAATTCAAGTTTTAGGTATCGATTAGTGACTTTTTAGCTGGCTTTGGTGCCTTGGACATGAGCTAGGACCTTAAGATTCTGCATGAAAGGAGGACTAGCAGCCGAGTTGCACGGGAGAATGAGAAAAGTGTAATATGTAGTAAAAACCTGAGAAATCCGTCCGCTTTCGTCATTTGTTATCGAATCTACTTAAAGCAAGATCGTCTTATTGTCCGCTCTCCTCTCTGAATCGGTTGTACTTATCGTCTGCAAAGCTATGTCACGTGCAGCGGTATGCGGAGACACTAAAATCACCACAGTAGAACACAGATGAAGCTTCTAAGTTGATGTAATATCCAGTAAGAAGTAGTACAATTCAAATTTTAGGTATCGATTATGGACATTTTATCTGGCTTTGGTGCCTTGGACATGAGCTAGGACCTTAAGATTCTGCATGAAAGGAGGACTAGAAGCCGAGTTGCACGCGAGAATGTGAAAAGTGTTCATATGTAGTAAAAACCTGAGAAATCCGTCCGTTTTCGTCATTTGTTATCGAATCGACTTAAAGCCAGATCGTCACATTGGCCGCTCTTCTCTCTGAAACGGTTGTACTTATCGTCTGCAAAGCTATGTCGCGTGCTGCGGTATGCTGAGACACTAAAAGCACCATAGTAAAACACAGATCAAGCTTCTAAGTTGATGTAATAGCCAGTAAGAAGTGGTACAATTCAAGATTTAGGTATTGAATATTGATCTTTAGCTGGCTTTGGTGCCTTGGACATGACCTAGGACCTTAAGATTCAGCATGAAAGGAGGACTAGCATCCGAGTTGCACGGGAGAATGTGAAAAGTGTTCATATGCAGTAAAAACCTGAGAAATACGTCCGTTTTCGTCATTTGTTATCGAATCCACTTAAAGAGAGATCGTCACATTGGCCGTTCTTCTCTCTGAAACGGTTGTACTTATCGTCTGCAAAGCGATGTCGCGTGCTGCGATTTGCGGAGACACTAAAAGCACCATAGTAGAACACAGACGAAGCTTCTAAGTTCATGGAATAGCCAGTAAGAAGTAGTACAATTCAAGTTTTAGGTATCGATTATTGACTTTTTAGCTGGCTTTGGTGCCTTGGACATGAGCTAGGACCTTATGATTCTGCATGAAAGGAGGACTAGCAGCCGAGTTGCACGGGAGAATCAGAAAAGTGTTCATATGTAGTAAAAACCTGAGAAATCCGTCCACTTTCGTCATTTGTTATCGAATCGACTTAAAGCCAGATCGTCACATTGGCCGCTCTTCTCTCTGAAACGGTTGTACTTATCGTCTGCAAAGCTATGTCGCGTGCTGCGGTATGTGGAGACACTAAAAGCACCATAGTAGAACACAGATGAAGCTTCTAAGTTGATGTAATACCCAGTAAGACGTAGTACAATTCAAGTTTTAGGTATCGAATGTTGACTTTATAGCTGGCTTTGGTGCCTTGGACATGACCTAGGACCTTAAGATTCAGCATGAAAGGAGGACTAGCATCCGAGTTGCACGGGAGAATGTGAAAAGTGTTCATATGCAGTAAAAACCTGAGAAATACGTCCGTTTTCGTCATTTGTTATCGAATCCACTTAAAGAGAGATCGTCACATTGGCCGTTCTTCTCTCTGAAACGGTTGTACTTATCGTCTGCAAAGCTATGTCGCGTGCTGCGATTTGCGGAGACACTAAAAGCACCATAGTAGAACACAGACGAAGCTTCTAAGTTCATGGAATAGCCAGTAAGAAGTAGTACAATTCAAGTTTTAGGTATCGATTAGTGACTTTTTAGCTGGCTTTGGTGCCTTGGACATGAGCTAGGACCTTATGATTCTGCATGAAAGGAGGACTAGCAGCCGAGTTGCACGGGAGAATCAGAAAAGTGTTCATATGTAGTAAAAACCTGAGAAATCCGTCCACTTTCGTCATTTGTTATCGAATCGACTTAAAGCCAGATCGTCACATTGGCCGCTCTCCTCTCTGAATCGGTTGTACTTATCGTCTGCAAAGCTATGTCACGTGCTGCGGGATCTGGAGACACTAAAATCACCACAGTAGAACACAGATGAAGCTTCTAAGTTGATGTAATAACCAGTAAGAAGTAGTCCAATTCAAGTTTTAGGTATCGATTATTGACTTTTTAGCTGGCTTTGGTGCCTTGGACATGAGCTAGGACCTTAACAATCTGCATGAAAGGAGGACTAGCAGCCGAGTTGCACGGGAGAATGTGAAAAGTGTTCATATGTAGTAAAAACCTGAGAAATACGTCCGTTTTCGTCATTTGTTATCGAATCGACTTAAAGCCAGATCGTCACATTTTCCGCTCTTCTCTCTGAAACGGTTGTACTTATGGTCTGCAAAGCTATGTCGCGTGCTGCGGTATGCGGAGACACTAAAAGCACCATAGTAGAACACAGATGAAGCTTCTAAGTTGATGTAATAGCCAGTAAGAAGTAGTACAATTCAAGTTTTAGGTATCGATTATTGAATTTTACCTGGCTTTGGTGCATTGGACATGAGCTAGGACCTTATGATTCTGCATGAAAGGAGGACTAGCAGCCGAGTTGCACGGGAGAATATGAAAAGTGTTCATATGTAGTAAAAACCTGAGAAATCGGTCCGTTTTCGTCATTTGTTATCGAATCGACTTAAAGTAAGATCGTCACATTGGCCGCTCTTCTCTCTGAAACGGTTGTACTTATCGTCTGCAAAACTATTTCGCGTGCTGCGGTATGCTGAGACACTAAAAGCACCATAGTAGAACACAGATGAAGCTTCTAAGTTGATGTAATAGCCAGGAAGAAGTAGTACAACTCAATTTTAGGTATCGATTATTGACGTTTTAGCTGGCTTTGGTGCCTTGGACATGAGGTAGTTCCTTAACATTCTGCATGAAAGGAGGACTAGCAGCCGATTTGCACGGGAGAAAGTGAAAAGTGTTCATATGTAGTAAAAACCTGAGAAATCCGTCCGTTTTCGTCATTTGTTATCGAATCGACTTAAAGCCAGATCGTCACATTGGCCGCTCTTCTCTCTGAAACGGTTGTACTTACCGATTTCAAAGCTATGTCGCGTGCTGCGGTATGCGGAGACACGAAAAGCACCATAGTAGAACACAGATGAAGCTTCTAAGTTGATGTAATAGCCAGGAAGAAGTAGTACAATTCAAGTTTTAGGTATCGATTATTGACTTTTTAGCTGGCTTTGGTGCCTTGGACATGAGCTAGGACCTTATGATTCTGCATGAAAGGAGGACTAGCAGCCGAGTTGCACAGGAGAATGAGAAAAGTGTTCATATGTAGTAAAAACCTGAGAAATCCGTCCACTTTCGTCATTTGTTATCGAATCGACTTAAAGCCAGATCGTCACATTGGCCGCTCTTCTCTCTGAAACGGTTGTACTTATCGTCTGCAAAGCTATGTCGCGTGCTGCGGTATTCTGAGACACTAAAAGGACCATAGTAGAACACCGATAAAGCTTCTAAGTTGATGTAATAGCCAGTAAGAAGTAGTACAATTAAAGTTTTAGGTATTGGTTATTGACTTTTTACACTTCTTTGGTGCCTTGAACATGAGCTAGGAAATTAAGATTTTGCATGAAAGGAGGACTAGCAGCCGAGTTGCACGGGAGAATGTGAAAAGTGTTCATATGTAGTAAAAACCTGAGAAATACGTCCGTTTTCGTCATTTGTTATCGAATCGACTTAAAGCCAGATCGTCACATTGGCCGCTCTCCTCTCTTAATCGGTTGTACTTATCGTCTGCAAAGCTATGTCACGTGCTGCGGGATCTGGAGACACTAAAATCACCACAGTAGAACACAGTGAAGCTTCTAAGTTGATGTAATAACCAGTAAGAAGTAGTCCAATTCAAGTTTTAGGTATCGATTATTGAATTTTACCTGGCTTTGGTGCATTGGACATGAGCTAGGACCTTATGATTCTGCATGAAAGGAGGACTAGCAGCCGAGTTGCACGGGAGAATGAGAAAAGTGTTCATATGTAGTAAAAACCTAAGAAATACGTCCGTTTTCGTCATTTGTTATCGAATCGACTTAAAGCCAGATCGTCACATTGGCCGCTCTTCTCTCTTAAACGGTTGTACTTATCGTCTGCAAAGCTATGTCGCGTGCTGCGATTTGCGGAGACACTAAAAGCACCATAGTAGAACACAGATGAAGCTTCTAAGTTGATGGAATAGCCAGTAAGATGTAGTACAATTCAAGTTTTAGGTATCGATTATTGACTTTTTAGCTGGCTTTGGTGCCTTGGACATGAGCTAGGACCTTAAGATTCTGCATGAAAGGAGGACTAGCAGCCGAGTTGCACGAGAGAATGTGAAAAGTGTTCAAATGTAGTTAAAACTTGAGAAATATGTCCGTTTTCGTCATTTGTTATCGAATCGACTTAAAGCCAGATCGTCACATTGGCCGCTCTTCTCTCTGAAAAGCATGTACTTATCGTCTGCTAAGCTATGTCGCGTGCTGCGGTATGCGGAGACACTAAAAGCACAATAGTAGAACACAGATGAATCTTCTATGTTGATGTAATACCCAGTAAGAAGAAGTACAATTCAAGTTTTAGGTATCGATTATTTACATTTTAGCTGTCTTAGGTGACTTGGACATGAGCTAGGACCTCAAGATTCTGCATGAAAAGAGGACTAGCAGCCGAGTTGCACGGGAGAATGTGAAAATTGTTCATATGTAGTAAAAACCTGAGAAATCCGTCCGTTTTCGACATTTGTTATCGAATCGACTTAAAGCCAGATCGTCACATTGGCCGCTCTTCTCTCTGAAACGCTTGTACTTATCGTCTGCAAAGCTATGTCGCGTGCTGCGGTATGCGGAGACACTAAAAGGACCATAGTAGAACACAGATGAAGCTTCTAAGTTGATGTAATAGCCAGTAAGAAGTAGTACAACTCAAGTTTTAGGTATCGATTATTGACTTTTTAGCTGGCTTTGGTGCCTTGGACATGAGCTAGGACCTTACGATTCTGCATGAAAGGAGGACTAGCAGCCGAGTTGCACGGGAGAATGTGAAAAGTGTTCATATGTAGTAAAAACCTGAGACATCCGTCCGCTTTCGTCATTTGTTATCGAACCTACTTAAAGCCAGATCGTCACATTGGCCGCTCTTCTCTCTGAAACGGTTGTACTTATCGTCTACAAAGCTATGTCGCGTGCTGCGATATGTGGAGACACTAAAAGAACCATAGTAGAACAGAGATAAAGCTTCTAAGTTGATGTAATAGCCAGTACGAAGTAGTACAATTAAAGTTTTAGGTATCGGTTATTGACTTTTTACCCCTCTCTGGGTCTTGGACACGAGCTAGGAACTTAAGATTTTGCATGATGTAGGACTAGCAGCCCAGTTGCACGGGAGAATGTGAAAAGTGTTCATATGTAGTAAAAACCTGAGAAATCCGTCCGTTTTCGTCATTTGTTATCGAATCGACATAAAGCCAGATCGTCACATTGGCCACTCTTCTCTCTGAAACGGTTGTACTTATCGTCTGCAAAGCTATGTCGAATGCTGCGGTATGCTGAGACACTAAAAGCACCATAGTAGAACACAGATCAAGCTTCTAAGTTGATGTAATAGCCAGTAAGAAGTAGAACAATTCAAGTTTTAGGTATTGAATATTAATCTTTAGCTGGCTTTGGTGCCTTGGACATGAGCTAGGACCTTAAGATTCAGCATGAAAGGAGGACTAGCAGCCGAGTTGCACGGGAGAATGTGAAAAAGTGTTCATATGTAGTAAAAACCTTAGAAATCCGTCCGTTTTCGTCATTTGTTATCGAATCGACTTAAAGCCAGATCGTCAAATTGGCCGCTCTTCTCTCTGAAACGGTTGTACTTTTCGTCTGCAAAACTATGTCGCGTGCTGCGGCATGCGGAGAATCTAAAAGCACCGTAGTAGAACAAAGATGAACCTTCTAAGCTGATGTAATAGCCAGTAAGAAGTAGAACAATTCAAGTTTTAGGTATTGATTATTGACTTTTTAGCTGGCTTTGGTGCCATGGACATGGGCTAGGACCTTAAGATTCTGCATGAAAGGAGGACTAGCAGCCGAGTTGCAAGGGATATTGTGAAAAGTGTTCATATGTAGTAAAAACCTGAGAAATCGGTCCGTTTTCGTCATTTGTTATCGAATCGATTAAAGCTAGATCGTCACATTGGCCGCTCTACTCTCTGAAACGGTTGTACGTATCGTCTGCAAAGCTATGTCGCGTGCTGCGGTATGTGGAGACACTAAAAGCACCATAGTAGAACACAGATGAAGCTTCTAAGTTGATGTAATAGCCAGTAAGAAGTAGTACAATTCAAGTTTTAGGTGTCGATTATTGACTTTTTAGCTGGCTTTGGTGCCTTGGACATAAGCTAGGACCTTAAGATTCTGCATGAAAGGAGGACTAGCAGCCGAGTTGCCCAGGAGAATGTGAAAAGTGTTCATATGTAAAAAAATACCGGAGAAATCCGTCCGTTTTTGTCATTTGTTATCGAATCGACTTAAAGCCAGATCGTCACATTGGCCGCTCTTCTCTCTGAAACGGTTGTACTTATCGTCTGCAAAGCTATGTCGCGTGCTGCGGTATGTGGAGACACTAAAAGCACCATAGTAGAACACAGATGAAGCTTCTAAGTTGATGTAATAGCCAGTAAGAAGTAGTACAATTCAAGTTTTAGGTATCGATTATTGACTTTTTAGCTGGCTTTGGTGCCTTGGACATGAGCTAGTTCCTTACGATTCTGCATGAAAGGAGGACTAGCAGCCGAGTTGCACGGGAGAATGTGAAAAGTGTTCATATGTAATAAAAACCTTAAAAATCCGTCCGTTTTCGTCATTTGTTATCGTATCGACTTAAAGCCAGATCGTCACATTGGCCGCTCTTCTCTCTGAAACGGTTGTACTTATCGTCTGCAAAGCTATGTCGCGTGCTGCGGTATGTGGAGACACTAAAAGCACCATAGTAGAACACAGATGAAGCTCCTAAGTTGATTTAATAGCCAGTAAGAAGTAGTACAATTCAAGTTTTAGGTATCGATTATTGACTTTTTAGCTGGCTTTGGTGCCTTGGACATGAGCTAGGACCTTACGATTCTGCATGAAACGAGGGCTAGCAGCCGAGTTGCACGGGAGAATGTGAAAAGTGTTCATATGTAGTAAAAACCTTAGAAATCCGTCCGTTTTCGTCATTTGTTATCGAATCGACTTAAACCCAGATCGTCACATTGGCCGCTCTTCTCTCTGAAACACTTGTGCTTATCGTCTGCAAAGCTATCTCGCGTGCTGCGGTATGCAGAGCCACTAAAAGCACCATAGTAGAACACAGATGAAGCTTCTAAGTTGATGTAATAGCCAGTAAGAAGTAGTACAATTCAAGTTTTAGGTATCGATTATTGACTTTTTAGCTGGCTTTGGTGCCTTGGACATAAGCTAGGACCTTAAGATTCTGCATGAAAGGAGGACTAGCAGCCGAGTTGCCCAGGAGAATGTAAAAAGTGTTCATATGTAAAAAAATACTTGAGAAATCCGTCCGTTTTCGTCATTTGTTATCGAATCGACTTAAAGCCAGATCGTCACATTGGTCGCTCTTCTCTCTGACACGGTTGTACTTATCGTCAACAAAGATATGTCGCGTGCTGCGGTTATTTGTTATCGAGTCGACTTAAAGCCAGATCGTCACATTGGCCGCTCTTCTCTCTGAAACGGTTGTACTTCTCGTCTGCAAAGCTATGTCACGTGCTGCGGTATGCGGAGACACTAAAATCACCATAGTAGAACACAGATGAAACATCTAAGTTGATGTAATAGGCAGTAAGAAGTAGTCCCATTCAAGTTTTAGGTATCGATTATTGACTTTTTAGCTGGCTTTGGTGACTTGGACATGAGCTAGGACCTTAACATTCTGCATGAAAGGAGGACTAGCAGCCGAGTTGCACGGGAGAATGTGAAAAGTGTTCATATGTAGTAAAAACCTTAGAAATCCGTCCGTATTCGTCATTTGTTATCGAATCCACTTAAAGTTAGATCGTCACATTGGCCGCTCTTCTCACTGAAACGCTTGTACGTATCGTCTGCAAAGCTATGTCGCGTGCTGCGGTATGCGGAGACACTAAAATCGCCATAGTAGAAGACAGATGAAGCTTCTAAGTTGATGTAATAGCCAGTAAGAAGTAATCCAATTCAAGTTTTAGGTATCGATTATTGACTTTTTAGCTGGCTTTGGTGCCTTGGACATGAGCTAGGACCTTAACATTCTGCATTAAAGGACGACTATCAGCCGAGTTGCAGGGGAGAATGTGAAAAGTGTTCATATGTAGTAAAAACCTGAGAAATCCGTCCGTTTCCGTCATTTGTTATTGAATCGACTTAAAGCCAGATCGTCACATTGGCCGCTCTTCTCTCTGAAACGGTTGTACTTATCGTCTGCAAAGCTATGTCGCGTGCTGCGGTATGCGGAGACACTAAAATCACCATAGTAGAACACAGATCAAGCTTCTAAGTTGATGTAATAGCCAGTAAGAAGTAGTACAATTCAAGTTTTAGGTATCGATTATTGACTTTTTAGCTGGCTTTTTTGCCTTGGACATGAGCTAGGACCTTAAGATTCTACATGAAAGGAGGACTAGCAGCCGAGTTGCACGGGAGAATGTGAAAAGTTTTCATATGTAGTAAAAACCTGAGAAATCCGTCCGTTTCCGTCATTTGTTATCGAATCGACTTAAAGCCAGATCGTCACATTGGCCGCTCTTCTCTCTGAAACGGTTGTACGTATCGTCTGCAAAGCTATGTCGCGTGCTGCGGTATGCGGAGACACTAAAATCACCATAGTAGAACACAGATGAAGCATCTACGTTGATGTAATAGCCAGTAAGAAGTAATCCAATTCAAGTTTTAGCTACCGATTATTGACTTTTTAGCTGGCTTTGGTGACTTGGACATGAGCTAGGACCTTACGATTCTGCATGAAAGGAGGACTAGCAGCCGAGTTGCACGGGAGAATGTGAAAAGTGTTCATATGCAGTAAAAACCTGAGACATCCGTCCGTTTTCGTCATTTGTTATCGAATCGACTTAAAGCCAGATCGTCACATTGGCCGCTCTTCTCACTGAAACGGTTGTACTTATCGTCTGCAAAGCTATGTCGCGTGCTGCGGTATGCGGATACACTAAAAGCACAATAGTAGAACACAGATGAAGCATCTAAGTTGATGTAATAGCCAGTAAGAAGTAGTAAAATTCAAGTTTTAGGTATCTGTTATTGACTTTTAAACCTTCTTTGGTGCCTTGGACACGAGCTAGGAACTTAAGACTTTGCATGAAATAGGACTAGCAGCCAAGTTGCACGGGAGAATGTGAAAAGTAATCATATTTAAAAAAAAAAAAAAACCTGAGAAATCCGTCCGTTTTCGTCATTTGTTATCGAATCGACTTAAAGCCAGATCATCACATTGGTCGCTCTTCTCTCTGAAACGGTTGTACTTATCGTCTACAAAGCAGTGTCGCGTGCTGCGGTATGCGGAGACACTAAAATCACCATAGTAGAACACAGATGAAGCTTCTAAGTTGATGTAATAGAAGGTAAGAAGTAGTACAATTCAAGTTGTAGGTATCGATTATTGATTTTTTAGCTGGCTTTGGTGACTTGGACATGAGCTAGGACCTTGCGATTCTGCATGAAAGGAGGACTAGCAGCCGAGTTGCACGGGAGAATGTGAAAAGTGTTCATATGTAGTAAAAACCTGAGAAATCCGTCCGTTTTCGTCATTTGTTATCGAATCGGCTTAAAGCCAGATCGTCAAATTGGCCGCTCTTTTCTCTGAAAAAGTTGTACTTATCGTCTGCAAAGCTATGTCACGTGCTGCGGTATGCGGAGACACTAAAATCACCACAGTAGAACACAGATGAAGCTTCTAAGTTGATGTAATATCCAGTAAGAAGTAGTACAATTCGAGTTTTAGGTATCGATTATTGACTTTTTAGCTGGCTTTGGTGCCTTGGACATGAGCTAGGACCTTAAAATTCTGCATGAAAGGAGGACTCGCAGCGGAGTTCCACGGGAGAATGTGAAAAGTGTTCATATGTAGTAAAAACCTGAGAAATCCGTCCGTTTTCGTCATTTGTTATCGAATCGACTTAAAGCCAGATCGACAGATTGGCCGCTCTTCTCTCTGAAACGGTTGTACTTATCGATTGCAAAGCTATGTCGCGTGCTGCGGTATGCGGAGACACTAAGAGCACCATAGTAGAACACAGATGAAGCTGCTAAGTTGATGTAATAGCCAGTAAGAAGTAGTACAATTCAAGTTTTAGGTATCGATTATTGACTTTTTAGCTATCTTTGGTGCCTTGGACATGAGCTAGGACCTTATGATTCTGCATGAAAGGAGGACTAGCAGCCGAGTTGCACGGGAGAATGTGAAAAGTGTTCATATGTAGTAAAAACCTGAGAAATCCGTCCGTTTTCGTGATTTGTTATCGAATCGACTTAAAGCCAGATCGTCACATTGGCCGCTCTTCTCTCTGAAACGGTTGTACTTATCGTCTGCAAAGCTATGTCGCGTGCTGCGGTATGCTGAGACACTAAAAGCACCATAGTAGAACACAGATGAAGCTTCTAAGTTGATGTAATAGCCAGTAAGAAGTAGTACAATTCAAGTTTTAGGTATCAGTTAATGACTTTTTACCTTTCTTTGGTGCCTTGGATACGTTATAGGAAATTAAGATTTTGCATGAAGGCGGACTATCAGCCGAGTTGCACGGGAGAATGTGAAAAGTGTTCATATGTAGTAAAAACCTGAGAAATCCGTCCGTTTGTCATTTGTTATCGAATCGACTTAAAGCCAGATCGTCACATTGGCCGCTCTTCTCTCTGAAACGCTTGTACTTATCGTCTGCAAAGCTACGTCGCGTGCTGCGATATGCGGAGGCACTAAAAGCACCATAGTAGAACACAGATGAAGCTTGTAAGTTGATGTAATAGCCGTAAGAAGTAGTACAATTCAAGTTTTAGGTATCGATTATTGACTTTTTAGCTAGCTTTGGTGCCTTGGATATGAGCTAGGACCTTAAGATTCTGCATGAAAGAAGGAATAGCAGCCGAGTTGCACGGGAGAGTGTGAAAAGTGTTCATAAGTAGTAAAAACCTGAGAAATTCGTCCGTTTTCGTCATTTGTTTTCGAATCGACTTAAAGCCAGATCGTCATATTGGCCGCTCTTCTCTCTGAAACGCTTGTACTTATCGTCTGCAAAGCTATGTCGCATGCTGCGGTATGCTGAGACACTACAAGCAGCATAGTAGAACACAGATGAAGCTTCTAAGTTGATGTAATAGCCAGTAAGAAGTAGTACATTTCAAGTTTTAGGTATTGATTATTGACTTTTTAGCTGGCTTTGGTGCCTTCGACATGAGCTAGGACCTTAAGATTCTGCATGAAAGGAGGACTAGCAGCCGAGTTGCACGGGGGAATGTGAGAAGTGTTCATATGTAGTAAAAACCTAATAAATTCGTCCGTTTTCGTCATTTGTTATCGAATCGACTTAAAGCCAGATCGTCACATTGGCCGCTCTTCTCTCTGAAACGGTTGTACTTATCGTCTGCAAAGCTATGTCGCATGCTGCGGTATGCGGAGACAATAAAAGCACCATAGTAGAACACAGATGAAGCTTCTAATTTGACGTAATAGCCAGGAAGAAGTAGTACAATTCAAGTGTTAGGTATCGACTATTGACTTTTTAGCTGGCTTTAGTGCCTTGGACATGAGCTAGGACCTTAACATTCTGCATGAAAGGAGGACTAGCAGCCGATTTGCATGGGAGAATGTGAAAAGTGTTCATATGTAGTAAAAACCCGAGAAATCCGTCCGTTTTCGTCATTTGTTATCGAATCGTCTTAAAGCCAGATCGTCACATTAGCCGCTCTTCACTCTGAAACGGTTGTACTTATCGATTGCAAAGCTATGTCGCGTGCTGCGGTATGCGGAGACACTAAAAGCACCATAGTAGAACACAGATGAAGCTTCTAAGTAGATGTAATAGCCAGTAAGAAGTAGTACAATTCAAGTTTTAGGTATCGAATATTGACATTTAGCTAGCTTTGGTGCCTTGGACACGAGCTAGGACCTTATGATTCTGCATGAAAGGAGGACTAGCAGCCGAGTTGCACGGGTGAATGTGAAAAGTGTTCATATGTAGTAAAAACCTGAGAAATCCGTCCGTTTTCGTCATTTGTTATCGAATCGACTTAAAGCCAGATCGTCACAATGGCCGCTCTTTTCTCTGAAACGGTTGTACTTATCGTCTGCAAAACTATGTCGCGTGCTGCGGTATGCGGAGAAACTAAAAGCACCGTAGTAGAACACAGATGTAGCTTCTACGTTGACGTAATAGCCAGGAAGAAGTAGTACAATTCAAGTTTTAGGTATTGATTATTGCCTTTTTAGCTGGCTTTGGTGCCATGGACATGAGCTAGGACCTTAAGATTCTGCATGAATGGAGGACTAGCAGCCTAGTTGCAAGGGAGAATGTGAAAAGTGTTCATATGTAGTAAAAACCTGAGAAATCGGTCCGATTTCGTCATTTGTTATCGAATCGACGTAAAGCCAGATCGTCACATTGGCCGCTCTTTTCTCTGAAACGGTTGTACTTATCGTCTTTAAAACTATGTCGCGTGCTGCGGTATGCGGAGAAACTAAAAGCACCGTAGTAGAACACAGATGAAGCTTCTAAGTTGATGTAATAGCCAGGAAGAAGTAGTACAATTCAAGTTTTAGGTATCGATTATTGATTTTTAGCTGCCTTTGGTGCCTTGGACATGAGCTAGGACCTTAAGATTCTGCATGAAAGGAAGACTAGCAGCCGAGTTGCACGGGAGAATGTGAAAAGTGTTCTTATGGAGTAAAAACCTTAGAAATCCTTCCGTTTTCGTCATTTGTTATCGAATCGACTTAAAGCCAGATCGTCACATTGGCCGCTCTTCTCTCTGAAACGGTTGTACTTATCGTCTGCAATGCTATGTCGCGTGCTGCGGTATGTGGAAACACTAAAAGCACCATAGTAGAACACAGATGAAGCTTCTAAGTTGATGTAATAGCCAGTAAGAAGTAGTAGAATTCAAGTTTTAGGTATCGATTATTGACTTTTTAGCTGGCTTTGGTGCCTTGGACATGAGCTAGGACCTTAAGATTCTGCATGAAAGGAGGACTAGCAGCCGAGTTGCACGGGAGAATGTGAAAAGTGTTCATATGTAGTAAAAACCTGAGAAATCCGTCCGTTTTCGTCATTTGTTATCGAATCGACTTAAAGCCAGATCGTCAAATTAGCCGCTCTTCTCTCTGAAACGGTTGTACTTATCGTCTACAAAGCTATGTCGCGTGCTGCGGTATGCGGAGACACTAAAATCACCATAGTAGAACACAGATGGAGCTTCTAAGTTGATGAAATAGCCAGTAAGAAGTAGTAAAATTCAAGTTTTAGGTATCGATTATTGACTTTTTAGCTAGCATTGGTGCCTTGGACATGAGCTAGGAACTTAAGATTCTGCATGAAAGGAGGACTAGCAGCCGAGTAGCACGGGAGAATGTGAAAAGTGTTCATATGTAGTAAAAACCTGAGAAATCCGTCCGTTTCCGTCATTTGTTATCGAATCGACTTAAAGCCAGATCGTCACATTGGCCGCTCTTCTCTCTGAAACGCTTGTAGTTATCGTCTGCAAAGCAATGTCGCATACTGCGGTATGCTGAGACACTACAAGCAGCATAGTAGAACACAGATGAAGTTTCTAAGTTGATGTAATAGCCAGTAAGAAGTAGTACAATTCAAGTTTTAGGTATCGATTATTGACTTTTTAGCTAGCTTTGGTGCCTTGGACATGAGCTAGGACCTTAAGATTCTGCATGAAAGGAGGACTAGCAGCCGAGTAGCACGGGAGAATGTAAAAAGTGTTCATATGTAGTAAAAACCTGAGAAATTCGTCCGTTTTCGTCATTTGTTATCGAATCGACTTAAAGCCAGATCGTCACATTGGCCGCTCTTCTCTCTGAAACGCTTGTACTTATCGTCTGCAAAGCTATGTCGCATGCTGCGGTATGCTGAGACACTAAATGCAGCATAGTAGAACACAGATGAAGCTTCTATGTTGATGTAATAGCCAGTAGGAAGTAGTACAATTCAAGTTTTAGGTATCGATTATTGACTTTTTAGCTGGCTTTGGTGCCTTGGACATGAGCTAGGACCTTAAGATTCTGCATGAGAGGAGGACTAGAAGCCGAGTTGCAGGGGAGAATGTAAAAAGTTTTCATATGAAGTAAAGACCTGAGTAATCCGTCCGTTTTCCTCATTTGTTATCGAATCGACTTAAAGCCAGATCGTCACATTGGCCGCTCTGCTCTCAGAAACGGTTGTACTTATCGTCTGCAAAGCTATGTCGCGTGCTGCGGTATGCGGAGACACTAAAAGCACCATAGTAGAACACAGATGAAGCTTCTAAGTTGATGTAATAGCCAGTAAGAAGTAGTACAATTCAAGTTTTAGGTATCGATTATTGACTTTTTAGCCAGCTTTGGTGCCTTGGATATGAGCTAGGACCTTAAGATTCTGCATGAAAGAAGGACTAGCAGCCGAGTTGCACGGGAGAGTGTGAAAATTGTTCATAAGTAGTAAAAACCTGAGAAATTCGTCCGTTTTCGTCATTTGTTTTCGAATCGACTTAAAGCCAGATCGTCACATTGGCCGCTCTTCTCTCTGAAACGCTTGTACTTATCGTCTGCAAAGCTATGTCGCATGCTGCGGTATGCTGAGACACTACAAGCAGCATAGTAGAACACAGATGAAGCTTCTAAGTTGATGTAATAGCCTGTAAGAAGTAGTACATTTCAAGTTTTAGGTATTGATTATTGACTTTTTAGCTGGCTTTGGTGCCTTCGACATGAGCTAGGACCTTAAGATTCTGCATGAAAGGAGGACTAGCAGCCGAGTTGCACGGGGGAATGTGAAAAGTGTTCATATGTAGTAAAAACCTAATAAATTCGTCCGTTTTCGTCATTTGTTATCGAATCGACTTAAAGCCAGATCGGCACATTGGCCGCTCTTCTCTCTGAAACGGTTGTACTTATCGTCTGCAAAGCTATGTCGCCTGCTGCGGTATGCGGAGACAATAAAAGCACCATAGTAGAACACAGATGAAGCTTCTAATTTGACGTAATAGCCAGGAAGAAGTAGTACAATTCAAGTTTTAGGTATCGACTATTGACTTTTTAGCTGGCTTTGGTGCCCTGGACATGAGCTAGGACCTTAACATTCTGCATGAAAGGAGGACTAGTAGCCGATTTGCATGGGAGAATGTGAAAAGTGTTCATATGTAGTAAAAACCCGAGAAATCCGTCCGTTTTCGTCATTTGTTATCGAATCGACTTAAAGCCAGATCGTCACATTGGCCGCTCTTCTCTCTGAAACGGTTGTACTTATCGTCTGCAATGCTATGTCGCGTGCTGCGGTATGTGGAGACACTAAAAGCACCATAGTAGAACACAGATGAAGCTTCTAAGTTGATGTAATAGCCAGTAAGAAGTAGTACAATTCAAGTTTTAGGTATCGATTATTGACTTTTTAGCTGGCTTTGGTGCCTTGGACATGAGCTAGGACTTTAAGATTCTGCATGAAAGGAGGACTAGCAGCCGAGTTGCACGGGAGAATGTGAAAAGTGTTCATATGTAGTAAAAACCTGAGAAATCCGTCCGTTTTCGTCATTTGTTATCGAATCAACTTAAAGCCAGATCGTCAAATTAGCCGCTCTTCTCTCTGAAACGGTTGTACTTATAGTCTACAAAGCTATGTGGAGTGCTGCGGTATGCGGAGACACTAAAATCACCATAGTAGAACACAGATGGAGCTTCTAAGTTGATGTAATAGCGAGTAAGAAGTAGTAAAATTCAAGTTTTAGGTATCGATTATTGACTTTTTAGCTAGCATTGGTGCCTTGGACATGAGCTAGGACCTTAAGATTCTGCAATAAAGGAGGACTAGCAGCCGAGTTGCACCGGAGAATGTGAAAAGTGTTCATATGTAGTAAAAACCTGGGAAATTCGTCCGTTTTCGTCATTTGTTATCGAATCGACTTAAAGCCAGATCGTCACATTGGCCGCTCTTCTCTCTGAAACGCTTGTAGTTATCGTCTGCAAAGCAATGTCGCATACTGCGGTATGCTGAGACACTACAACCAGCATAGTAGAACACAGATGAAGTTTCTAAGTTGATGTAATAGCCAGTAAGAAGTAGTACAATTCAAGTTTTAGGTATCGATTATTGACTTTTTAGCTAGCTTTGGTGCCTTGGACATGAGCTAGGACCTTAAGATTCTGCATGAAAGGAGGACTAGCAGCCGAGTAGCACGGGAGAATGTGAAAAGTGTTCATATGTAGTAAAAACCTGAGAAATTCGTCCGTTTTCGTCATTTGTTATCGAATCGACTTAAAGCCAGATCGTCACATTGGACGCTCTTCTCTCTGAAATGGTTGTACTTATCGTCTGCAAAGCTATGTCGCATGCTGCGGTATGCTGAGACACTAAAAGCAGCATAGTAGAACACAGATGAAGCTTCTATGTTGATGTAATAGCCAGTAAGAAGTAGTACAATTCAAGTTTTAGGTATCGATTATTGACTTTTTAGCTGGCTTTGGTGCCTTGGACATGAGCTAGGACCTTAAGATTCTGAATGAAAGGAGGACTAGCAGCCGAGTTGCAGGGGAGAATGTAAAAAGTTTTCATATGAAGTAAAGACCTGAGTAATCCGTCCGTTTTCCTCATTTGTTATCGAATCGACTTAAAGCCAGATCGTCACATTGGCCGCTCTGCTCTCAGAAACGGTTGTACTTATCGTCTGCAAAGCTATGTCGCGTGCTGCGGTATGCGGAGACACTAAAAGCACCATAGTAGAACACAGATGAAGCTTCTAAGTTGATGTAATAGCTAGTAAGAAGTAGTACAATTCAAGTTTTAGGTATCGGTTATTGACTTTTTACCCTTCTTTGGTGCCTTGGACATCAGCTGGGACCTTAAGATTCTGCATGAAAGGAGGAGTAGCAGCCGAGTTGCAGGGGAAAATGTGAAAAGTGTTCATATGTAGTAAAAACCTGAGAAATCTGTCCGTTTTCGTCATTTGTTATCGAATCGACTTAAAGCCAGATCGTCACAATGGCCGCTCTGCTCTCGGAAAGGGTTGTACTTATCGTCTGCAAAGCTATGTCGCGTGTTGCCGTAGGCGGAAACAGGAAAAGAACCATAGTAGAACACAGATGAAACTTCTAAGTTGATGTAATAGCGAGTAAGAAGTAGTCCAATTCAAGTTTTAGGTATCGATTATTGACTTTTTAGCTGGCTTTGGTGCCTTGGACATGAGCTAGGACCTTAAGATTCTGCATGAAAGGAGGACTAGCAGCCGAGTAGCACGGGAGAATGTGAAAAGTGTTCATATGTAGTAAAAACCTGAGAAATCCGTCCGTTTTCGTCATTTGTTATCGAATCGACTTAAAGCCAGATCGTCACATTGGCCGCTCTTCTCTCTGAAACGGTTGTACTTATCGTCTACAATGCTATGTCGCGTGCTGCCGTATGCGGAGACAATAAAATCACCATAATAGAACACAGATGGAGCTACTAAGTTGATGTAATAGCCAGTAAGAAGTAGTACAATTCAAGTTTTAGGTATCGATTATTGACTTTTTAGCTAGCTTTGGTGCCTTGGACATGAGCTAGGACCTTAAGATTCTGCATGAAAGGAGGACTAGCAGCCGAGTAGCACGGGAGAATGTGAAAAGTGATCATATGTTGTAAAAACCTGGGAAATTCGTCCGTTTTCGTCATTTGTTATCGAATCGACTTAAAGCCACATCGTCTTATTGTCCGCTCTTCTCTCTGAAACGCTTGTACTTATCGTCTGCAAAGCTATGTCGCATGCTGCGGTATGCTGAGACACTACAGGCAGCATAGTAGAACACAGATGAAGCTTCTAAGTTGATGTAATAGCCAGTAAGAATTAGTAGAATTCAAGTTTTAGGTATCGATTATTGACTTTTTAGCTAGCTTTGGTTCCTTGGACATGAGCTAGGACCTTAAGATTCTGCATGAAAGGAGGACTAGCAGCCGAGTAGCACGGGAGAATGTGAAAAGTGATCATATGTAGTAAAAACCTAAGAAATTCGTCCGTTTTCGTCATTTGTTATCGAATCGACTTAAAGCCAGATCGTCACATTGGCCGCTCTTCTCTCTGAAACGCTTGTACTTATCGTCTGCAAAGCTATGTCGCATGCTGCGGTATGCTGAGACACTACAAGCAGCATAGTAAAACACAGATGAAGCTTCTAAGTTGATGTAATAGCCAGTAAGAAGTAGTACAATTCAAGTTTTAGGTATCAATTATTGACTTTTTAGCTGGCTTTGGTGCCTTGGACATGAGATAGGACCTTAAGATTCTGCATGAAAGGAGGACTAGCAGCCGAGTTGCAGGGGAGAATGTAAAAAGTGTTGATATGAAGTAAAAACCTGAGTAACCCGTCCGTTTTCGTCATTTGTTATCGAATCGACTTAAAGCCAGATCGTTGCATTTGCCGCTCTGCTCTCGGAAACGGTTGCACTTATCGTCTGCAAAGCAATGTCGCGTTTTGCCGTAGGCGGAAATAGAAAAGCACCATAGTAGAACACAGATGAAGCTTCTAAGTTGATGTAATAGCCAGTAAGAAGTACACGAATTCAAGATTTAGGTATCGATTATTGACTTTTTAGCTGGCTTTGGTGCCTTGGACATGAGCTAGGACTTTAAGATTCTGCATAAAAGGAGGACTAGCAGCCCAGTTGCACGGGAGAATGTGAAAAGTGTTCATATGTATTAAAAACCTGAGACATCCGTCCGTTTTCGTCATTTGTGATCGAATCGACTTAAAGCCAGATCGTCACATTGGCCGCTCTTCTCTCTGAAACGGCTGTACTTATCGTCTGCGAACCTATGTCGCGTGCTGCGGTATGCGGGGACACTAAAAGCACCATAGTAGAACACAGATGGATCTTCTAAGTTGATGTAATAGCCAGTAAGAAGTAGTACAATTCAAGTTTTAGGTATCGATTATTGACTTTTTAGCTAGCTTTGGTGCCTTGGACATGAGCTAGTACCTTAAAATTCTGCATGAAAGGAGGACTAGCATCCGAGTTGCACGGGAGAATGTGAAAAGTGTTCACATGTAGTAAAAACCTTAGGAATCCATGCGTTTTCGTCATTTGTTATCGAATCGACTTAAAGCCAGATCGTCACATTGGCCGCTCTTCTCTCTGAAACGGTTGTACTTATCGTCTGCAAAGCTATGTCGCGTGCTGCGGTATGTGGAGACACTAAAATTACCATAGTAGAACACAGATGAAGCATCTAAGTTGATGTAACAGCCAGTAAGAAGTAATCCAATTCAAGTTTTAGGTATCTATTATTGACTTTTTAGCTGGCTTTGGTGCCTTCGACATGAGCTAGGACCTTAAGAATCTGCATGTAAGGAGGACTAGCAGCCGAGTTGCACGGGAGAATGTGAAAAGTGTTCATATGTAAAAAAATACCTGAGAAATCCGTCCGTTTTCGTCATTTGGTATCGAATCGACTTAAAGCCAGATCGTCACATTGGTCGCTCTTCTCTCTGAAACGGTTGTACTTATCGTCTGCAAAGCTATGTCGCATGCTGCGGTATGCTGAGACACTACAAGCAGCATAGTAGAACACAGATGAAGCTTCTAAGTTGATGTAATAGCCAGTAAGAAGTAGTACAATTAAAGTTTTAGGTATCGGTTAATGACATTTACTCTTCTTTGGTGCCTTGGACACGAGCTAGGAAATTAAGATTTTGCATGAAGGAGTACTATCAGCCGAGTTGCACGGGAGAATGTGAAAAGTGTTCATATGTAGTAAAAACCTGAGAAATCCGTCCGTTTTCGTCATTTGTTATCGAATCGACTTAAAGCCAGATCGTCACATTGGCCGCTCTTCTCTCTGAAACGGTTGTACATATCGTCTGTAAAACTATGTCGCGTGCTGCGGTATGCGGAGAAACTAAAAGCACCGTAGTAGAAGACAGATGAAGCTTCTAAGTTAATGTAATAGCCAGTAAGAAGTAGTACAATTCAAGTTTTAGGTATCGATTATTGACTATTTAGCTGGCTTTGGTGCCTTAGACATGAGCTAGGACCTTAACATTCTGCATGAAAGGATTACTACCAGCCGAGTTGCACGGAAGAATGTGAAAAGTGTTCATATGTAGTAAAAACCTTAGAAATCCGTCCGTTTTCGTCATTTGTTATCGAATCGACTTAAAGCCAGATCGTCACATTGGCCGCTCTTCTCTCTGAAACGGTTGTACTTATCGTCTGCAAAGCTATGTCGCGTGCTGCGGTATGCGGAGACACTAAAAGCACCATAGTAGAACACAGATGAAGCTTCTAAGTTGATGTAATAGCCAGTAAGAAGTAGTAGAATTCAAGTTTTAGGTATCCATTATTGACTTTTTAGCTGGCTTTGGTACCTTGGACATGAGCTAAGACCTTAAGATTCTGCATGAAAGGAGGACTAGCAGCCGAGTTGCACGGGAGAATGTGAAAAGTGTTCATATGTAGTAAAAACCTGAGAAATCCGTACGTTTTCGTCATTTGTTATCGAATCGACTTAAAGCCAGATCGTCACATTGGCCGCTCTTCTCTCTGAAAAAGTTGTACTTATCGTCTGCAAAGATATGTCGCGTGCTGCGGTATGCGGACACACTAAAAGCACCATAGTAGAAAACAGATGAAGCTTCTAAGTTAATGTAATAGCCAGTAAGAAGTAGTACAATTAAAGTTTTAGGTATCGGTTAATGACATTTACCCTTCTTTGGTCCCTTGGACACGAGCTAGGAAATTAAGATTTTGCATGAAGGAAGACTATCAGCCGAATTGCACGGGAGAATGTGAAAAGTGTTCATATGTAGTAAAAACCTGAGAAATCCGTCCGTTTTCGTCATTTGTTATCGAATCGACTTATAGCCAGATCGTCACATTGGCCGCTCTTCTCTCTGAAACGGTTGTACTTATCGTCTACAAAGCAATGTCGCGTGCTGCGGTATGCGGAGACACTAAAAGCACCATAGTAGAACACAGATGAAGCTTCTAAAATGATGTAATAGCCAGTAAGAAGTAGTACAATTCAAGTTTTAGGTATCGATTATTGACTTTTTAGCTGGCTTTTGTGCCTTGGACATGAGCTAGTACCTTAAAATTCTGCATGAAAGGAGGACTAGCATCCGAGTTGCACGGGAGAATGTGAAAAGTGTTTATATGTAGTAAAAACCTTAGAAATCCATGCGTTTTCGTCATTTGTTATCGAATCGACTTAAAGCCAGATCGTCACATTGGCCGCTCTTCTCTCTGAAACGGTTGTACTTATCGTCTGCAAAGCTATGTCGCGTGCTGCGGTATGTGGAGACACTAACATTACCATAGTAGAACACAGATGAAGCATCTAAGTTGATGTAATAGCCAGTAAGAAGTAATCCAATTCAAGTTTTAGGTATCGATTATTGACTTTTTAGCTGGCTTTGGTGCCTTCGACATGAGCTAGAACCTTAAGATTCTGCATGTAAGGAGGACTAGCAGCCGAGTTGCACGGGAGAATGTGAAAAGTGTTCATATGTAAAAAAATACCTGAGAAATCCGTCCGTTTTCGTCATTTGTTATCGAATCGACTTAAAGCCAGATCGTCACATTGGTCGCTCTTCTCTCTGAAACGGTTGTACTTATCGTCTGCAAAGCTATGTCGCATGCTGCGGTATGCTGAGACACTACAAGCAGCATAGTAGAACACAGATGAAGCTTCTAAGTTGATGTAATAGCCAGTAAGAAGTAGTACAATTCAAGTTTTAGGTATCGATTATTGACTTTTTAGCTAGCTTTGGTGCCTTGGACATGAGCTAGGACCTTAAGATTCAGCATGAAAAGAGGAATAGCAGCCGAGTAGCACGGGAGAATGTGAAAAGTGTTCATATGTAGTAAAAACCTGAGAAATTCGTCCGTTTTCGTCATTTGTTATCGAATCGACTTAAAGGCAGATCGTCACATTGGCCGCTCTGCTCTCGGAAACGGTTGTACTTATCGTCTGCAAAGCTATGTCGCGTGTTGCCGTAGGCGGAAACAGGAAAAGCACCATAGTAGAACACAGATGAAGCTTCTAAGTTGATGTAATAGCCAGTAAGAAGTAGTCCAATTCAAGTTTTAGGTATCGATTATTGACTTTTTAGCTGGCTTTGGTGCCTTGGACATGAGCTAGGACGTTAAGATTCTGCATGAAAGGAGGACTAGCAGCCGAGTTGCAGGGGAAAATGTGAAAAGTGTTCATATGTAGTTAAAACCTGAGAAATCCGTCCGTTTTCGTCATTTGTCATCGAATCGATTTAATGCCAGTAAGTCACATTGGCAGCTCTGCTCTCGGAAACGGTTGTACTTATCGTCTGCAAAGCTATGTCGCGTGTTGCCGTAGGCGGAAACAGGAAAAGCACCATAGTAGAACACAGATGAAGCTTCTAAGTTGATGTAATAGCCAGTAAGATGTAGTACAATTAAAGTTTTAGGTATCGGTTAATGACATTTACCCTTCTTTGGTGCCTTGGACACGAGCTAGGGAATTATGATTTTGCATGAAGGAGGACTATCAGCCGAGTTGCACGGGAGAATGTGAAAAGTGTTCATATGTAGTAAAAACCTGAGAAATCCGTCCGTTTTCGTCATTTGTTATCGAATCGACTTAAAGCCAGATCGGCACATTGGCCGCTCTTCTCTCTGAAACGGTTGTACTTATCGTCTGTAAAACTATGTCGCGTGCTGCGGTATGCAGAGAAACTAAAAGCACCGTAGTAGAACACAGATGAAGCTTCTAAGTTGATGTAATAGCCAGGACGAAGTAGTACAATTCAAGTTTTAGGTATCGATTATTGACTTTTTAGCTGGCTTTGGTGCCTTGGACATGAGCTAGGACCTTAACATTCTGCATTAAAGGATTACTACCAGCCGAGTTGCACGGGAGAATGTGAAAAGTGTTCATATGTAGTAAAAACCTTAGAAATCCGTCCGTTTTCGTCATTTGTTATCGAATCGACTTAAAGCCAGATCGTCACATTGGCCGCTCTTCTCTCTGAAACGGTTGTACTTATCGTCTGCAAAGCTATGTCGCGTGCTGCGGTATGCGGACACAATAAAAGCACCATAGTAGAACACAGATGAAGCTTCTAAGTTGATGTAATAGCCAGTAAGAAGTAGTACAATTCAAGTTTTAGGTATCCATTATTGACTTTTTAGCTGGCTTTGGTACCTTGGACATGAGCTAAGACCTTAAGATTCTGCATGAAAGGAGGACTAGCAGCCGAGTTGCACGGGAGAATGTGTAAAGTGTTCATATGTAGTAAAAACCTGAGAAATCCGTACGTTTCCGTCATTTGTTATCGAATCGAGTTAAAGCCAGATCGTCACATTGGCCGCTCTTCTCTCTGAAAAAGCTGTACTTATCGTCTGCAAAGCTATGTCGCGTGCTGCGGTATGCGGACACACTAAAAGCACCATAGTAGAAAACAGATGAAGCTTCTAAGTTGATGTAATAGCCAGTAAGAAGTAGTACAATTAAGGTTTTAGGTATCGGTTAATGACATTTATCCTTCTTTGGTGCCTTGGACACGAGCTAGGAAATTAAGATTTTGCATGAAGGAGGACTATCAGCCGAGTTGCACGGGAGAATGTGAAAAGTGTTCATATGTAGTAAAAACCTGAGAAATCCGTCCGTTTTCGTCATTTGTTATCGAATCGACTTAAAGCCAGATCGTCACATTGGCCGCTCTTCTCTCTGAAACGGTTGTACTTATCGTCTACAAAGCAATGTCGCGTGCTGCGGTATGCGGAGACACTAAAAGCACCATAGTAGAACACAGATGAAGCTTCTAAGTTGATGTAATAGCCAGTAAGAAGTAGTACAATTCAAGTTTTAGGTATCGATTATTGACTTTTTAGCTAGCTTTGATGCCTTGGACATGAGCTAGGACCTTAAGATTCTGCATGAAAGGAGGACTAGCAGCCGAGTAGCACGGGAGAATGTGAAAAGTGTTCATATGTAGTAAAAACCTGAGAAATTCGTCCGTTTTCGTCATTTGTTATCGAATCGACTTAAAGCCAGATCGTCACATTGGCCGCTCTTCTCTCTGAAACGCTTGTACTTATCGTCTGCAAAGCTATGTCGCATGCTGCGGTATGCTGAGACACTACAAGCAGCATAGTAGAACACAGATGAGGCTTCTAAGTTGATGTAATAGCCAGTAAGAAGTAGTACAATTCAATTTTTAGGTATTGATTATTGACTTTTTAGCTAGCTTTTGTGCCTTTGACATGAGCTAGGACCTTAAGATTCTCCAATAAAGGAGGACTAGCAGCCGAATTGCACGGGAGAATGTGAAAAGTTTTCATATGTATTAAAAACCTAAGAAATTCGTCCGTTTTCGTCATTTGTTATCGAATCGACTTAAAGCCAGATCGTCACATTGGCCGCTCTTCTCTCTGAAACGGTTGTACTTATCGTCTGCAAAGCTATGTCGCGTGCTGCGGTATGCGGAGACACTAAAAGCACCATAGTAGAACACAGATGAAGCTTCTAAGTTGACGTAATAGCCAGGAAGAAGTAGTACAATTCAAGTTTTAGGTATCGATTATTGACTTTTTAGCTGGCTTTGGTGCCTTGGACAAAAGCTAGGACCTTAACATTCTGTATGAAAGGAATACTAGCAGCCGATTTGCATGGGAGAATGTGAAAAGTGTTAATATGTAGTAAAAACCCGAGAAATCCGTCCGTTTTCGTCATTTGTTATCGAATCGACTTAAAGCCAGATCGTCAAATTAGCCGCTCTTCTCTCTGAAACGGTTGTACTTATCGATTGCAAAGCTATGTCGCATGCTGCGGTATGCGGAGACACTAAAAGCACCATAGTAGAACACAGATGAAGCTTCTAAGTTGATGTAATAGCCAGTAAGAAGTAGTACAATTGAAGTTTTAGGTATCGATTATTGACTTTTTAGCTAGCTTTGGTGCCTTGGACATGAGCTAGGACCTTATGATTCTGCATGAAAGGAGGACTAGCAGCCGAGTTGCACGGGAGAATGTGAAAAGTGTTCATATGTAGTAAAAACCTGAGAAATCCGTCCGTTTTCGTCATTTGTTATCGAATCGACTTAAAGCCAGATCGTCACATTGGCCGCTCTTCTCTCTGAAACGGTTGTACTTATCGTCTACAATGCTATGTCGCGTGCTGCGGTATGCGGAGACAATAAAATCACCATAATAGAACACAGATGGAGCTACTAAGTTGATGTAATAGCCAGTAAGAAGTAGTACAATTCAAGTTTTAGGTATCGATTATTGACTTTTTAGCTAGCTTTGGTGCCTTGGACATGAGCTAGGACCTTAAGATTCTGCATGAAAGGAGGACTAGCAGCCGAGTAGCACGGGAGAATGTGAAAAGTGATCATATGTTGTAAAAACCTGGGAAATTCGTCCGTTTTCGTCATTTGTTATCGAATCGACTTAAAGCCACATCGTCTTATTGTCCGCTCTTCTCTCTGAAACGCTTGTACTTATCGTCTGCAAAGCTATGTCGCATGCTGCGGTATGCTGAGACACTACAGGCAGCATAGTAGAACACAGATGAAGCTTCTAAGTTGATGTAATAGCCAGTAAGAATTAGTAGAATTCAAGTTTTAGGTATCGATTATTGACTTTTTAGCTAGCTTTGGTGCCTTGGACATGAGCTAGGACCTTAAGATTCTGCATGAAAGGAGGACTAGCAGCCGAGTTGCACGGGAGAATGTGAAAAGTGTTCATATGTAGTAAAAACCTGAGAAATCCGTCCGTTTTCGTCATTTGTTATCGAATCGACTTAAAGCCAGATCGTCACATTGGCCGCTCTTCTCTCTGAAACGCTTGTACTTATCGTCTGCAAAGCTATGTCGCATGCTGCGGTATGCTGAGACACTACAAGCAGCATAGTAGAACACAGATGAGGCTTCTAAGTTGATGTAATAGCCAGTAAGAAGTAGTACAATTCAATTTTTAGGTATTGATTATTGACTTTTTAGCTAGCTTTTGTGCCTTTGACATGAGCTAGGACCTTAAGATTCTCCAATAAAGGAGGACTAGCAGCCGAATTGCACGGGAGAATGTGAAAAGTTTTCATATGTAGTAAAAACCTAAGAAATTCGTCCGTTTTCGTCATTTGTTATCGAATCGACTTAAAGCCAGATCGTCACATTGGCCGCTCTTCTCTCTGAAACGGTTGTACTTATCGTCTGCAAAGCTATGTCGCGTGCTGCGGTATGCGGAGACACTAAAAGCACCATAGTAGAACACAGATGAAGCTTCTAAGTTGACGTAATAGCCAGGAAGAAGTAGTACAATTCAAGTTTTAGGTATCGATTATTGACTTTTTAGCTGGCTTTGGTGCCTTGGACAAAAGCTAGGACCTTAACATTCTGTATGAAAGGAATACTAGCAGCCGATTTGCATGGGAGAATGTGAAAAGTGTTAATATGTAGTAAAAACCCGAGAAATCCGTCCGTTTTCGTCATTTGTTATCGAATCGACTTAAAGCCAGATCGTCAAATTAGCCGCTCTTCTCTCTGAAACGGTTGTACTTATCGATTGCAAAGCTATGTCGCATGCTGCGGTATGCGGAGACACTAAAAGCACCATAGTAGAACACAGATGAAGCTTCTAAGTTGATGTAATAGCCAGTAAGAAGTAGTACAATTGAAGTTTTAGGTATCGATTATTGACTTTTTAGCTAGCTTTGGTGCCTTGGACATGAGCTAGGACCTTATGATTCTGCATGAAAGGAGGACTAGCAGCCGAGTTGCACGGGAGAATGTGAAAAGTGTTCATATGTAGTAAAAACCTGAGAAATCCGTCCGTTTTCGTCATTTGTTATCGAATCGACTTAAAGCCAGATCGTCACATTGGCCGCTCTTCTCTCTGAAACGGTTGTACTTATCGTCTACAATGCTATGTCGCGTGCTGCGGTATGCGGAGACAATAAAATCACCATAATAGAACACAGATGGAGCTACTAAGTTGATGTAATAGCCAGTAAGAAGTAGTACAATTCAAGTTTTAGGTATCGATTATTGACTTTTTAGCTAGCTTTGGTGCCTTGGACATGAGCTAGGACCTTAAGATTCTGCATGAAGGAGTACTATCAGCCGAGTTGCACGGGAGAATGTGAAAAGTGTTCATATGTAGTAAAAACCTGAGAAATCCGTCCGTTTTCGTCATTTGTTATCGAATCGACTTAAAGCCAGATCGTCACATTGGCCGCTCTTCTCTCTGAAACGGTTGTACATATCGTCTGTAAAACTATGTCGCGTGCTGCGGTATGCGGAGAAACTAAAAGCACCGTAGTAGAAGACAGATGAAGCTTCTAAGTTGATGTAATAGCCAGGAAGAAGTAGTACAATTCAAGTTTTAGGTATCGATTATTGACTATTTAGCTGGCTTTGGTGCCTTAGACATGAGCTAGGACCTTAAGATTCTGCATGAAAGGAGGACTAGCAGCCGAGTAGCACGGGAGAATGTGAAAAGTGATCATATGTAGTAAAAACCTAAGAAATTCGTCCGTTTTCGTCATTTGTTATCGAATCGACTTAAAGCCAGATCGTCACATTGGCCGCTCTTCTCTCTGAAACGCTTGTACTTATCGTCTGCAAAGCTATGTCGCATGCTGCGGTATGCTGAGACACTACAAGCAGCATAGTAAAACACAGATGAAGCTTCTAAGTTGATGTAATAGCCAGTAAGAAGTAGTACAATTCAAGTTTTAGGTATCAATTATTGACTTTTTAGCTGGCTTTGGTGCCTTGGACATGAGATAGGACCTTAAGATTCTGCATGAAAGGAGGACTAGCAGCCGAGTTGCAGGGGAGAATGTAAAAAGTGTTGATATGAAGTAAAAACCTGAGTAACCCGTCCGTTTTCGTCATTTGTTATCGAATCGACTTAAAGCCAGATCGTTGCATTTGCCGCTCTGCTCTCGGAAACGGTTGCACTTATCGTCTGCAAAGCAATGTCGCGTTTTGCCGTAGGCGGAAATAGAAAAGCACCATAGTAGAACACAGATGAAGCTTCTAAGTTGATGTAATAGCCAGTAAGAAGTACACGAATTCAAGATTTAGGTATCGATTATTGACTTTTTAGCTGGCTTTGGTGCCTTGGACATGAGCTAGGACTTTAAGATTCTGCATAAAAGGAGGACTAGCAGCCCAGTTGCACGGGATAATGTGAAAAGTGTTCATATGTATTAAAAACCTGAGACATCCGTCCGTTTTCGTCATTTGTGATCGAATCGACTTAAAGCCAGATCGTCACATTGGCCGCTCTTCTCTCTGAAACGGCTGTACTTATCGTCTGCGAACCTATGTCGCGTGCTGCGGTATGCGGGGACACTAAAAGCACCATAGTAGAACACAGATGGATCTTCTAAGTTGATGTAATAGCCAGTAAGAAGTAGTACAATTCAAGTTTTAGGTATCGATTATTGACTTTTTAGCAGGCTTTGGTGCCTTGGACATGAGCTAGTACCTTAAAATTCTGCATGATAGGAGGACTAGCATCCGAGTTGCACGGGAGAATGTGAAAAGTGTTCACATGTAGTAAAAACCTTAGGAATCCATGCGTTTTCGTCATTTGTTATCGAATCGACTTAAAGCCAGATCGTCACATTGGCCGCTCTTCTCTCTGAAACGGTTGTACTTATCGTCTGCAAAGCTATGTCGCGTGCTGCGGTATGTGGAGACACTAAAATTACCATAGTAGAACACAGATGAAGCATCTAAGTTGATGTAACAGCCAGTAAGAAGTAATCCAATTCAAGTTTTAGGTATCTATTATTGACTTTTTAGCTGGCTTTCGTGCCTTCGACATGAGCTAGGACCTTAAGAATCTGCATGTAAGGAGGACTAGCAGCCGAGTTGCACGGGAGAATGTGAAAAGTGTTCATATGTAAAAAAATACCTGAGAAATCCGTCCGTTTTCGTCATTTGGTATCGAATCGACTTAAAGCCAGATCGTCACATTGGTCGCTCTTCTCTCTGAAACGGTTGTACTTATCGTCTGCAAAGCTATGTCGCATGCTGCGGTATGCTGAGACACTACAAGCAGCATAGTAGAACACAGATGAAGCTTCTAAGTTGATGTAATAGCCAGTAAGAAGTAGTACAATTAAAGTTTTAGGTATCGGTTAATGACATTTACCCTTCTTTGGTGCCTTGGACACGAGCTAGGAAATTAAGATTTTGCATGAAGGAGTACTATCAGCCGAGTTGCACGGGAGAATGTGAAAAGTGTTCATATGTAGTAAAAACCTGAGAAATCCGTCCGTTTTCGTCATTTGTTATCGAATCGACTTAAAGCCAGATCGTCACATTGGCCGCTCTTCTCTCTGAAACGGTTGTACATATCGTCTGTAAAACTATGTCGCGTGCTGCGGTATGCGGAGAAACTAAAAGCACCGTAGTAGAAGACAGATGAAGCTTCTAAGTTGATGTAATAGCCAGGAAGAAGTAGTACAATTCAAGTTTTAGGTATCGATTATTGACTATTTAGCTGGCTTTGGTGCCTTAGACATGAGCTAGGACCTTAACATTCTGCATGAAAGGATTACTACCAGCCGAGTTGCACGGAAGAATGTGAAAAGTGTTCATATGTAGTAAAAACCTTAGAAATCCGTCCGTTTTCGTCATTTGTTATCGAATCGACTTAAAGCCAGATCGTCACATTGGCCGCTCTTCTCTCTGAAACGGTTGTACTTATCGTCTGCAAAGCTATGTCGCGTGCTGCGGTATGCGGAGACACTAAAAGCACCATAGTAGAACACAGATGAAGCTTCTAAGTTGATGTAATAGCCAGTAAGAAGTAGTAGAATTCAAGTTTTAGGTATCCATTATTGACTTTTTAGCTGGCTTTGGTACCTTGGACATGAGCTAAGACCTTAAGATTCTGCATGAAAGGAGGACTAGCAGCCGAGTTGCACGGGAGAATGTGAAAAGTGTTCATATGTAGTAAAAACCTGAGAAATCCGTACGTTTTCGTCATTTGTTATCGAATCGACTTAAAGCCAGATCGTCACATTGGCCGCTCTTCTCTCTGAAAAAGTTGTACTTATCGTCTGCAAAGATATGTCGCGTGCTGCGGTATGCGGACACACTAAAAGCACCATAGTAGAAAACAGATGAAGCTTCTAAGTTAATGTAATAGCCAGTAAGAAGTAGTACAATTAAAGTTTTAGGTATCGGTTAATGACATTTACCCTTCTTTGGTCCCTTGGACACGAGCTAGGAAATTAAGATTTTGGATGAAGGAAGACTATCAGCCGAGTTGCACGGGAGAATGTGAAAAGTGTTCATATGTAGTAAAAACCTGAGAAATCCGTCCGTTTTCGTCATTTGTTATGGAATCGACTTATAGCCAGATCGTCACATTGGCCGCTCTTCTCTCTGAAACGGTTGTACTTATCGTCTACAAAGCAATGTCGCGTGCTGCGGTATGCGGAGACACTAAAAGCACCATAGTAGAACACAGATGAAGCTTCTAAGTTGATGTAATAGCCAGTAAGAAGTAGTACAATTCAAGTTTTAGGTATCGATTATTGACTTTTTAGCTGGCTTTTGTGCCTTGGACATGAGCTAGTACCTTAAAATTCTGCATGAAAGGAGGACTAGCATCCGAGTTGCACGGGAGAATGTGAAAAGTGTTTATATGTAGTAAAAACCTTAGAAATCCATGCGTTTTCGTCATTTGTTATCGAATCGACTTAAAGCCAGATCGTCACATTGGCCGCTCTTCTCTCTGAAACGGTTGTACTTATCGTCTGCAAAGCTATGTCGCGTGCTGCGGTATGTGGAGACACTAACATTACCATAGTAGAACACAGATGAAGCATCTAAGTTGATGTAATAGCCAGTAAGAAGTAATCCAATTCAAGTTTTAGGTATCGATTATTGACTTTTTAGCTGGCTTTGGTGCCTTCGACATGAGCTAGAACCTTAAGATTCTGCATGTAAGGAGGACTAGCAGCCGAGTTGCACGGGAGAATGTGAAAAGTGTTCATATGTAAAAAAATACCTGAGAAATCCGTCCGTTTTCGTCATTTGTTATCGAATCGACTTAAAGCCAGATCGTCACATTGGTCGCTCTTCTCTCTGAAACGGTTGTACTTATCGTCTGCAAAGCTATGTCGCATGCTGCGGTATGCTGAGACACTACAAGCAGCATAGTAGAACACAGATGAAGCTTCTAAGTTGATGTAATAGCCAGTAAGAAGTAGTACAATTCAAGTTTTAGGTATCGATTATTGACTTTTTAGCTAGCTTTGGTGCCTTGGACATGAGCTAGGACCTTAAGATTCAGCATGAAAAGAGGAATAGCAGCCGAGTAGCACGGGCGAATGTGAAAAGTGTTCATATGTAGTAAAAACCTGAGAAATTCGTCCGTTTTCGTCATTTGTTATCGAATCGACTTAAAGGCAGATCGTCACATTGGCCGCTCTGCTCTCGGAAACGGTTGTACTTATCGTCTGCAAAGCTATGTCGCGTGTTGCCGTAGGCGGAAACAGGAAAAGCACCATAGTAGAACACAGATGAAGCTTCTAAGTTGATGTAATAGCCAGTAAGAAGTAGTCCAATTCAAGTTTTAGGTATCGATTATTGACTTTTTAGCTGGCTTTGGTGCCTTGGACATGAGCTAGGACGTTAAGATTCTGCATGAAAGGAGGACTAGCAGCCGAGTTGCAGGGGAAAATGTGAAAAGTGTTCATATGTAGTTAAAACCTGAGAAATCCGTCCGTTTTCGTCATTTGTCATCGAATCGATTTAATGCCAGTAAGTCACATTGCCAGCTCTGCTCTCGGAAACGGTTGTACTTATCGTCTGCAAAGCTATGTCGCGTGTTGCCGTAGGCGGAAACAGGAAAAGCACCATAGTAGAACACAGATGAAGCTTCTAAGTTGATGTAATAGCCAGTAAGATGTAGTACAATTAAAGTTTTAGGTATCGGTTAATGACATATACCCTTCTTTGGTGCCTTGGACACGAGCTAGGGAATTATGATTTTGCATGAAGGAGGACTATCAGCCGAGTTGCACGGGAGAATGTGAAAAGTGTTCATATGTAGTAAAAACCTGAGAAATCCGTCCGTTTTCGTCATTTGTTATCGAATCGACTTAAAGCCAGATCGGCACATTGGCCGCTCTTCTCTCTGAAACGGTTGTACTTATCGTCTGTAAAACTATGTCGCGTGCTGCGGTATGCAGAGAAACTAAAAGCACCGTAGTAGAACACAGATGAAGCTTCTAAGTTGATGTAATAGCCAGGACGAAGTAGTACAATTCAAGTTTTAGGTATCGATTATTGACTTTTTAGCTGGCTTTGGTGCCTTGGACATGAGCTAGGACCTTAACATTCTGCATTAAAGGATTACTACCAGCCGAGTTGCACGGGAGAATGTGAAAAGTGTTCATATGTAGTAAAAACCTTAGAAATCCGTCCGTTTTCGTCATTTGTTATCGAATCGACTTAAAGCCAGATCGTCACATTGGCCGCTCTTCTCTCTGAAACGGTTGTACTTATCGTCTGCAAAGCTATGTCGCGTGCTGCGGTATGCGGACACAATAAAAGCACCATAGTAGAACACAGATGAAGCTTCTAAGTTGATGTAATAGCCAGTAAGAAGTAGTACAATTCAAGTTTTAGGTATCCATTATTGACTTTTTAGCTGGCTTTGGTACCTTGGACATGAGCTAAGACCTTAAGATTCTGCATGAAAGGAGGACTAGCAGCCGAGTTGCACGGGAGAATGTGTAAAGTGTTCATATGTAGTAAAAACCTGAGAAATCCGTACGTTTCCGTCATTTGTTATCGAATCGAGTTAAAGCCAGATCGTCACATTGGCCGCTCTTCTCTCTGAAAAAGTTGTACTTATCGTCTGCAAAGCTATGTCGCGTGCTGCGGTATGCGGACACACTAAAAGCACCATAGTAGAAAACAGATGAAGCTTCTAAGTTGATGTAATAGCCAGTAAGAAGTAGTACAATTAAGGTTTTAGGTATCGGTTAATGACATTTATCCTTCTTTGGTGCCTTGGACACGAGCTAGGAAATTAAGATTTTGCATGAAGGAGGACTATCAGCCGAGTTGCACGGGAGAATGTGAAAAGTGTTCATATGTAGTAAAAACCTGAGAAATCCGTCCGTTTTCGTCATTTGTTATCGAATCGACTTAAAGCCAGATCGTCACATTGGCCGCTCTTCTCTCTGAAACGGTTGTACTTATCGTCTACAAAGCAATGTCGCGTGCTGCGGTATGCGGAGACACTAAAAGCACCATAGTAGAACACAGATGAAGCTTCTAAGTTGATGTAATAGCCAGTAAGAAGTAGTACAATTCAAGTTTTAGGTATCGATTATTGACTTTTTAGCTAGATTTGATGCCTTGGACATGAGCTAGGACCTTAAGATTCTGCATGAAAGGAGGACTAGCAGCCGAGTAGCACGGGAGAATGTGAAAAGTGTTCATATGTAGTAAAAACCTGAGAAATTCGTCCGTTTTCGTCATTTGTTATCGAATCGACTTAAAGCCAGATCGTCACATTGGCCGCTCTTCTCTCTGAAACGCTTGTACTTATCGTCTGCAAAGCTATGTCGCATGCTGCGGTATGCTGAGACACTACAAGCAGCATAGTAGAACACAGATGAGGCTTCTAAGTTGATGTAATAGCCAGTAAGAAGTAGTACAATTCAAGTTTTAGGTATTGATTATTGACTTTTTAGCTAGCTTTTGTGCCTTTGACATGAGCTAGGACCTTAAGATTCTCCAATAAAGGAGGACTAGCAGCCGAATTGCACGGGAGAATGTGAAAAGTTTTCATATGTAGTAAAAACCTAAGAAATTCGTCCGTTTTCGTCATTTGTTATCGAATCGACTTAAAGCCAGATCGTCACATTGGCCGCTCTTCTCTCTGAAACGGTTGTACTTATCGTCTGCAAAGCTATGTCGCGTGCTGCGGTATGCGGAGACACTAAAAGCACCATAGTAGAACACAGATGAAGCTTCTAAGTTGACGTAATAGCCAGGAAGAAGTAGTACAATTCAAGTTTTAGGTATCGATTATTGACTTTTTAGCTGGCTTTGGTGCCTTGGACAAAAGCTAGGACCTTAACATTCTGTATGAAAGGAATACTAGCAGCCGATTTGCATGGGAGAATGTGAAAAGTGTTAATATGTAGTAAAAACCCGAGAAATCCGTCCGTTTTCGTCATTTGTTATCGAATCGACTTAAAGCCAGATCGTCAAATTAGCCGCTCTTCTCTCTGAAACGGTTGTACTTATTGATTGCAAAGCTATGTCGCATGCTGCGGTATGCGGAGACACTAAAAGCACCATAGTAGAACACAGATGAAGCTTCTAAGTTGATGTAATAGCCAGTAAGAAGTAGTACAATTCAAGTTTTAGGTATCGATTATTGACTTTTTAGCTAGCTTTGGTGCCTTGGACATGAGCTAGGACCTTATGATTCTGCATGAAAGGAGGACTAGCAGCCGAGTTGCACGGGAGAATGTGAAAAGTGTTCATATGTAGTAAAAACCTGAGAAATACGTCCGTTTTCGTCATTTGTTATCGAATCGACTTAAAGCCAGATCGGCACATTGGCCGCTCTTCTCTCTGAAACGGTTGTACTTATCGTCTGTAAAACTATGTCGCGTGCTGCGGTATGCAGAGAAACTAAAAGCACCGTAGTAGAACACAGATGAAGCTTCTAAGTTGATGTAATAGCCAGGACGAAGTAGTACAATTCAAGTTTTAGGTATCGATTATTGACTTTTTAGCTGGCTTTGGTGCCTTGGACATGAGCTAGGACCTTAACATTCTGCATTAAAGGATTACTACCAGCCGAGTTGCACGGGAGAATGTGAATAGTGTTCATATGTAGTAAAAACCTTAGAAATCCGTCCGTTTTCGTCATTTGTTATCGAATCGACTTAAAGCCAGATCGTCACATTGGCCGCTCTTCTCTCTGAAACGGTTGTACTTATCGTCTGCAAAGCTATGTCGCGTGCTGCGGTATGCGGACACAATAAAAGCACCATAGTAGAACACAGATGAAGCTTCTAAGTTGATGTAATAGCCAGTAAGAAGTAGTACAATTCAAGTTTTAGGTATCCATTATTGACTTTTTAGCTGGCTTTGGTACCTTGGACATGAGCTAAGACCTTAAGATTCTGCATGAAAGGAGGACTAGCAGCCGAGTTGCACGGGAGAATGTGTAAAGTGTTCATATGTAGTAAAAACCTGAGAAATCCGTACGTTTCCGTCATTTGTTATCGAATCGAGTTAAAGCCAGATCGTCACATTGGCCGCTCTTCTCTCTGAAAAAGTTGTACTTATCGTCTGCAAAGCTATGTCGCGTGCTGCGGTAAGCGGTCACACTAAAAGCACCATAGTAGAAAACAGATGAAGCTTCTAAGTTGATGTAATAGCCAGTAAGAAGTAGTACAATTAAGGTTTTAGGTATCGGTTAATGACATTTATCCTTCTTTGGTGCCTTGGACACGAGCTAGGAAATTAAGATTTTGCATGAAGGAGGACTATCAGCCGAGTTGCACGGGAGAATGTGAAAAGTGTTCATATGTAGTAAAAACCTGAGAAATCCGTCCGTTTTCGTCATTTGTTATCGAATCGACTTAAAGCCAGATCGTCACATTGGCCGCTCTTCTCTCTGAAACGGTTGTACTTATCGTCTACAAAGCAATGTCGCGTGCTGCGGTATGCGGAGACACTAAAAGCACCATAGTAGAACACAGATGAAGCTTCTAAGTTGATGTAATAGCCAGTAAGAAGTAGTACAATTCAAGTTTTAGGTATCGATTATTGACTTTTTAGCTAGCTTTGATGCCTTGGACATGAGCTAGGACCTTAAGATTCTGCATGAAAGGAGGACTAGCAGCCGAGTAGCACGGGAAAATGTGAAAAGTGTTCATATGTAGTAAAAACCTGAGAAATTCGTCCGTTTTCGTCATTTGTTATCGAATCGACTTAAAGCCAGATCGTCACATTGGCCGCTCTTCTCTCTGAAACGCTTGTACTTATCGTCTGCAAAGCTATGTCGCATGCTGCGGTATGCTGAGACACTACAAGCAGCATAGTAGAACACAGATGAGGCTTCTAAGTTGATGTAATAGCCAGTAAGAAGTAGTACAATTCAAGTTTTAGGTATTGATTATTGACTTTTTAGCTAGCTTTTGTGCCTTTGACATGAGCTAGGACCTTAAGATTCTCCAATAAAGGAGGACTAGCAGCCGAATTGCACGGGAGAATGTGAAAAGTTTTCATATGTAGTAAAAACCTAAGAAATTCGTCCGTTTTCGTCATTTGTTATCGAATCGACTTAAAGCCAGATCGTCACATTGGCCGCTCTTCTCTCTGAAACGGTTGTACTTATCGTCTGCAAAGCTATGTCGCGTGCTGCGGTATGCGGAGACACTAAAAGCACCATAGTAGAACACAGATGAAGCTTCTAAGTTGACGTAATAGCCAGGAAGAAGTAGTACAATTCAAGTTTTAGGTATCGATTATTGACTTTTTAGCTGGCTTTGGTGCCTTGGACAAAAGCTAGGACCTTAACATTCTGTATGAAAGGAATACTAGCAGCCGATTTGCATGGGAGAATGTGAAAAGTGTTAATATGTAGTAAAAACCCGAGAAATCCGTCCGTTTTCGTCATTTGTTATCGAATCGACTTAAAGCCAGATCGTCAAATTAGCCGCTCTTCTCTCTGAAACGGTTGTACTTATCGATTGCAAAGCTATGTCGCATGCTGCGGTATGCGGAGACACTAAAAGCACCATAGTAGAACACAGATGAAGCTTCTAAGTTGATGTAATAGCCAGTAAGAAGTAGTACAATTCAAGTTTTAGGTATCGATTATTGACTTTTTAGCTAGCTTTGGTGCCTTGGACATGAGCTAGGACCTTATGATTCTGCATGAAAGGAGGACTAGCAGCCGAGTTGCACGGGAGAATGTGAAAAGTGTTCATATGTAGTAAAAACCTGAGAAATCCGTCCGTTTTCGTCATTTGTTATCGAATCTACTTAAAGCTAGATCGTCACATTGGCCGCTCTTCTCTCTGAAACGGTTGTACTTATCGTCTACAAAGCTATGTCGCGTGCTGCGATATGCGGAGACATTAAAAGCACCATAGTAGAACACAGATAAAGCTTCTAAGTTGATGTAATAGCCAGTAAGAAGTAGTACAATTAAAGTTTTAGGTATCGGTTATTGACTTTTTACCCTTCTTTGGTGCCTTGGACACGAACTAGGAACTTAAGATTTTGCATGAAGGAGGACTAGCAGCCGAGTTGCACGGGAGAATGTGAAAAGTGTTCATATGTAGTAAAAACCTGAGAACTCCGTCCGTTTTCGTCATTTGTTATCGAATCGACTTAAAGCCAGATCGTCACATTGGCCGCTCTTCTCTCTGAAACGCTTGTACTTATCGTCTGCAAAGCTATGTCGCGTGCTGCGGTTTGCGGAGACACTAAAATCACCATAGTAGAACACAGATGAAGCATCTAAGTTGATGTAATAGCCAGTAAGAAGTAGTCCAATTCAAGTTTTAGGTATCGATTATTGACTTTTTAGCTGGCTTTGGTGCCTTGGACATGAGCTAGGACGTTAAGATTCTGCATGAAAGGAGGACTAGCAGCCGAGTTGCCCAGGAGAATGTGAAAAGTGTTCATATGTAAAAAAATACCGGAGAAATCCGTCCGTTTTCGTCATTTGTTATCGAATCGACTTAAAGGCAGATCGTCACATTGGTCGCTCTTCTCTCTGACACGGTTGTACTTATCGTCAACAAAGATATGTCGCGTGCTTCGGTATGCGGAGACACTAAAATCACCATAGTAGAACACAGATGAAGCTTCTAAGTTGTTGTAATAGCCAGTAAGAAGTAGTACAATTCAAGTTTTAGGTATCGATTATTGACTTTTTAGCTAGCTTTGGTGCCTTGGACATGAGCTAGGACCTTAAGATTCTGCATGAAAGGAGGACTAGCAGCCGAGTTGCACGGGAGAATGTGAAAGTGTTCATATGCAGTAAAAACCTGAGACATCCGTCCGTTTTCGTCATTTGTTATCGAATCGACTTAAAGCCAGATCGTCACATCGGCCGCTCTTCTCTCTGAAACGGTTGTACTTATCGTCTGCAAAGCTATGTCGCGTGCTGCGATATGCGGAGACACTAAAAGCACCATAGTAGAACACAGATGAAGCTTCTAAGTTGATGTAATAGCCAGTAAGAAGAAGTAAAATTCAAGTTTTAGGTATCGGTTATTGACTTTTTACACTTCTTTGGTTCCTTGGTCACGAACTAGGAACTTAAGATTTTGCATGAAGGAGAACTAGCAGCCGAGTTGCGCGGGAGAATGTGAAAAGTGTTCATATGTAGTAAAAACCTGAGAACTCCGTCCGTTTTCGTCATTTGTTATCGAATCGACTTAAAGCCAGATCGTCACATTGGCCGCTCTTCTCTCTGAAACGGTTGTACTTATCGATTGCAAAGCTATGTCGCGTGCTGCGGTATGCGGAGACACTAAAAGCACCATAGTAGAACACAGATGAAGCTTCTAAGTTGATGTAATAGCCAGTAAGAAGTAGTCCAATTCAAGTTTTAGGTATCGATTATTGACTTTTTAGCTAGCTTTGGTGCCTTGGACATGAGCTAGGACCTTATGATTCTGCATGAAAGGAGGACTAGCAGCCGAGTTGCACGGGAGAATGTGAAAAGTGTTCATATGTAGTAAAAACCTGAGAAATCCGTCCGTTTTCGTCATTTGTTATCGAATCTACTTAAAGCTAGATCGTCACATTGGCCGCTCTTCTCTCTGAAACGGTTGTACTTATCGTCTACAAAGCTATGTCGCGTGCCGCGATATGCGGAGACATTAAAAGCACCATAGTAGAACACAGATGAAGCTTCTAAGTTGATGTAATAGCCAGTAAGAAATAGTACAATTAAAGTTTTAGGTATCGGTAATTGACTTTTTACCCTTCTTTGGTGCATTGGACACGTTCTAGGAAATTAAGATTTTGCATGAAGGAGGACTATCAGCCGAGTTGCACGGGAGAATGTGAAAAGTGTTCATATGTAGTAAAAACCTGAGCCATCCGTCCGTTTTCGTCATTTGTTATCGAATCGACTTAAAGCCAGATCGTCACATTGGCCGCTCTTCTCTCTGAAACGCTTGTACTTATCGTCTGCAAAGCTATGTCGCGTGCTGCGGTATGCGGAGGCACTAAAAGCACCATAGTAGAACACAGATGAAGCTTCTAAGTTGATTTAATAGCCAGTAAGAAGTAGTATAATTCAAGTTTTAGGTATCGAATATTGACTTTTTAGCTAGCTTTGGTGCCTTGGACATGAGCTAGGACCTTAAGATTCTGCATGAAAGGAGGACTAGCAGCCGAGTTGCACGGGAGAATGTGAAAAGTGTTCATATGTAGTAAAAACCTCAGACATCCGTCCGTTTTCGTCATTTGTTATCGAATCGACTTAAAGCCAGATCGTCACATTGGCCGCTCTTCTCTCTCAAACGGTTGTACTTATCGTCTGCAAAAGCTATGTCGCGTACTGCGGTATGCGGAGACACTAAAAGCACCATAGTAGAACACAGATGAAGCTTCTAAGTTGATGTAATAGCCAGTAAGAAGAAGTAAAATTCAAGTTTTAGGTATCGGTTATTGACTTTTAACACTTCTTTGGTGCCTTGGACACGAGATAGGAACTTAAGATTTTGCATGAAGGAGGACTAGCAGCAGAGTTGCACGGGAGAATGTGAAAAGTGTTCATATGTAGTAAAAACCTGAGAAATCCGTCCGTTTTCGTCATTTGTTATCGAATCGACTTAAAGCCAGATCGTCACATTGGCCGCTCTTCTCTCTGAAACGGTTGTACTTATCGTCTGCAAAGCTATGTCACGTGCTGCGGTATGCGGAGACACTAAAATCACCACAGTAGAACACAGATGAAGCTTCTAAGTTGATGCAATATCCAGTAAGAAGTAGTACAATTCGCGTTTTAGGTATCGATTATTGACTTTTTAGCTGGCTTTGGTGCCTTGGACATGAGCTAGGACGTTAAGATTCTGCATGAAAGGAGGACTAGCAGCCGAGTTGCCCAGGAGAATGTGAAAAGTGTTCATATGTAAAAAAATACCTGAGAAATCCGTCCGTTTTCGTCATTTGTTATCGAATCGACTTAAAGCCAGATCGTCACATTGGTCGCTCTTCTCTCTGACACGTTTGTACTTATCGTCTACAAAGATATGTCGCGTGCTGCGGTATGCGGAGACACTAAAATCACCATAGTAGAACACAGATGAAGCTTCTAAGTTGTTGTAATAGCCAGTAAGAAGTAGTACAATTCAAGTTTTAGGTATCGATTATTGACTTTTTAGCTGGCTTTGGTGCCTTGGACATGAGCTAGGACCTTAAGATTCTGCATGAAAGGAGGACTAGCAGCTCAGTTGCATGGGAGTATGTGAAAAGTGTTCATATGTAGTAAGAACCTGAGAAATCCGTCCGTTTTCGTCATTTGTTATCGAATCGACTTAAAGCCAGATCGACACATTGGCCGCTTTTCTCTCTGAAACGGTTGTACTTATCGTCTGCAAAGCTATTTCGTGTGCTGCGGTATGCTGAGACACTAAAAGCACTATAGTAGAACACAGATCAAGCTTCTAAGTTGATGTAATAGCCAGTAAGAAGTAGTACAATACAAGTATTAGGTATTGAATATTGAACTTTTAGCTGGCCTTTGTGCCTTGGACATGAGCTGGGACCTTAAGATTCTGCATGAAAGGAGGACTAGCAGCCGAGTTGCACGGGAGAATGTGAAAAGTGTTCATATGTAGTAAAAACCTAAGAAATCCGTCCGTTTTCGTCATTTATTATCGAATCTACTTAAAGCCAGATCGTCACATTGGCCGCTCTTCTCTCTGAAACTGTTGTACTTATCGTCTGCAAAGCTATGTCGCGTACTGCAGTATTCGGAGACACTAAAAGCACCATAGTAGAACACAGATAAAGCTTCTAAGATGATGTAATAGCCAGTAAGAAGTAGTACAATTCAAGTTTTAGGTATCGGTTGTTGACTTTTTAGCTGGCTTTGGTGCCTTGGACATGAGCTAGGACCTTAAGATTCTGCAATAAAGGAGGACTAGCAGCCGAGTTGCACGGGAGAATGTGAAAAGTGTTCATATGTAGTAAAAACCTAAGAAATTCGTCCGTTTTCGTCATTTGTTATCGAATCGACTTAAAGCCAGATCGTCACATTGGCCGCTCTTCTCTCTGAAACGGTTGTACTTATCGTCTGCAAAGCTATGTCGCGTGCTGCGGTATGCAGAGACACTAAAAGCACCATAGTAGGACACAGATGAAGCTTCTAAGTTGACGTAATAGCCAGGAAGAAGTAGTACAATTCAAGTTTTAGGTGTCGGTTATTGACTTTTTAGCTGGCTTTGGTGCCTTGGACAAAAGCTAGGACCTTAACATTCTGTATGAAAGGAGGACTAGCAGCCGATTTGCACGGGAGAATGTGAAAAGTGTTCATATGTAGTAAAAACCCGAGAAATCCGTCCGTTTTCGTCATTTGTTATCGAATCGACTTAAAGCCAGATCGTCACATTGGCCGCTCTTCTCTCTGAAACGCTTGTACTTATCGTCTGCAAAGCTATGTCGCGTGCTGCGGTATGCGGAGGCACTAAAAGCACCATAGTAGAACACAGATGAAGCTTCTAAGTTGATGTAATAGCCAGTAAGAAGTAGTACAATTCAAGTTTTAGGTATCGAATATTGACTTTTTAGCTAGCTTTGGTGCCTTGGACATGAGCTAGGACCTTAAGATTCTGCATGAAAATGGACTAGCAGCCGAGTTGCACGGGAGAATGTGAAAAGTGTTCATATGAAGTAAAAACCCGAGAAATCCGTCCGTTTTCGTCATTTGTTATCGAATCGACTTAAAATCAGATCGTCACATTGGCCGCTCTGCTCTCGGAAACGGTTGTACTTATCGTCTGCAAAGCTATGTCGCGTGCTGCGGTATGCGGAGGCTCTAAAAGCACCATAGTAGAACACAGATGAAACTTCTAAGTTGCTGTAATAGCCAGTAAGAAGTAATACCATTCAAGTTTTAGGTATCGATTATTGACTTTTTAGCTGGCTTTGGTGCCTTGGACATGAGCTAGGACTTTAAGATTCTGCATAAAAGGAGGACTAGCAGCCCAGTTGCACGGGAGAGTGTGAAAAGTGTTCATATGTATTAAAAACCTGAGACATCCGTCCGTTTTCGTCATTTGTTATCGAATCGACTTAAAGCCAGATCGTCACATTGGCCGCTCTTCTCTCTGAAACGGTTGTACTTATCGTCTGCAAAGCTATGTCGCGTGCTGCGGTATGCGGAGACACTAAAAGCACCATAGTAGAACACAGATGAAGCTTCTAAGTTGATGTAATAGCCAGTAAGAAGTAGTACAATTCAAGTTTTAGGTATCGATTATTGACTTTTTGGCTGGCTCTGGTGCCTTGGACATGAGCTAGGACCTTAAGATTCTGCATTAAAGGAGGACTAGCAGCCGAGTTGCACGGGAGAATGTGAAAAGTGTTCATATGTAGTAAAAACCTGAGAAATCCGTCCGTTTTCGTCATTTGTTATCGAATCGACTTAAAGCCAGATCGTCACATTGGCCGCTCTTCTCTCTGAAACGGTTGTACTTATCGTCTGGAAAGCTATGTCGCGTGCTGCGTTATGCGGAGACACTAAAATCACCATAGTAGAACACAGATGAAGCATCTAAGTTGATGTAATAGCCAGTAAGAAGTAGTCCAATTCAAGTTTTAGGTATCGATTATTGACTTTTTAGCTGGCTTTGGTGCCTTGGACATGAGCTAGGACGTTAAGATTCTGCATGAAAGGAGGACTAGCAGCCGAGTTGCCCAGGAGAATGTGAAAAGTGTTCATATGTAAAAAAATACCTGAGAAATCCGTCCGTTTTCGTCATTTGTTATCGAATCGACTTAAAGCCAGATCGTCACATTGGCCGCTCTTCTCTCTGACACGGTTGTACTTATCGTCTACAAAGATATGTCGCGTGCTGCGGTATGCGGAGACACTAAAATCACCATAGTAGAACACAGATGAAGCTTCTAAGTTGTTGTAATAGCCAGTAAGAAGTAGTACAATTCAAGTTTTAGGTATCGATTATTGACTTTTTAGCTAGCTTTGGTGCCTTGGACATGAGCTAGGACCTTAAGATTCTGCATGGAAGGAGGACTAGCAGCCGAGTTGCACGGGAGAATGTGAAAAGTGTTCATATGCAGTAAAAACCTGAGACATCCGTCCGTTTTCGTCATTTGTTATCGAATCGACTTAAAGCCAGATCGTCACATTGGCCGCTCTTCCCTCTGAAACGGTTGTACTTATCGTCTGCAAAGCTATGTCGCGTGCTGCGGTATGCGGAGACACTAAAAGCACCATAGTAGGACACAGATGAAGCTTCTAAGTTGACGTTATAGCCAGGAAGAAGTAGTACAATTCAAGTTTTAGGTGTCGGTTATTGACTTTTTAGCTGGCTTTGGTGCCTTGGACAAAAGCTATTACCTTAACATTCTGTATGAAAGGAGGACTAGCAGCCGATTTGCATGGGAGAATGTGAAAAGTGTTCATATGTAGTAAAAACCCGAGAAATCCGTCCGTTTTCGTCATTTGTTATCGAATCGACTTAAAGCCAGATCGTCAAATTAGCCGCTCTTCTCTCTGAAACGGTTGTTCTTATCGATTGCAAAGCTATGTAGCGTGCTGCGGTATGCGGAGACACTAAAAGCACCATAGTAGAACACAGATGAAGCTTCTAAGTTGATGTAATAGCCAGTAAGAAGTAGTACAATTCAAGTTTTAGGTATCGATTATTGACTTTTTAGCTAGCTTTGGTGCCTTGGACATGAGCTAGGACCTTATGATTCTGCATGAAAGGAGAACTAGCAGCCGAGTTGCACGGGAGAATGTGAAAAGTGTTCATATGTAGTAAAAACCTGACAAATCCGTCCGTTTTCGTCATTTGTTATCGAATCGACTTAAAGCCAGATCGTCACATTGGCCGCTCTTCTCTCTGAAACGGTTGTACTTATCGTCTGCAAAGCTATGTCGCGTGCTGCGGTATGCTGAGACACTAAAATCACCATAGTAGAACACAGATCAAGCTTCTAAGTTGATGTAATAGCCAGTAAGAAGTAGTACAATTCAAGTTTTAGGTATTGAATATTGAATTTTTAGCTGGCTTTGGTGCCTTGGACATGAGTTAGGACCTTAATATTCTGCATGAAAGGAGGGCTAGCAGCCGAGTTGCATGGGAGAATGTGAAAAGTGTTCATATGTAGTAAAAACCTGAGATATCCGTCCATTTTCGTCATTAGTTATCGAATCGACTTAAAGCCAGATCGTCACATTGGCCGCTCTTCTCTCTGAAAAAGTTGTACTTATCGTCTGCAAAGCTATGTCGCGTGCTGCGGTATGCGGACACACTAAAAGCACCATAGTAGAACCCAGATGAAGCTTCTAAGTTGATGTAATAGCCAGTAAGAAGTAGTACAATTAAAGTTTTAGGTATCAGTTAATGACTTTTTACCCTTCTTTGGTGCCACGGACACGTTATAGGAAATTAAGATTTTGCATGAAGGAGGACTATCAGCCGAGTTGCACGGGAGAATGTGAAAAGTGCTCATATGTAGTAAAATCCTGAGACATCCGTCCGTTTTCGTCATTTGTTATCGAATCGACTTAAAGCCAGATCGTCACATTGGCCGCTCTTCTCTAAGAAGCGCTTGTACTTATCGTCTGCAATGCTATGTCGCGTGCTGTGGTATGCGGAGGCACTAAAAGCACCATAGTAGAACACAAATGAAGCTTCTAAGTTGATGTAATAGCCAGTAAGAAGTAGTACAATTCAAGTTTTAGGTATCGATTATTGACTTTTTAGCTAGCTTTGGTGCCTTGGACATGAGCTAGGACCTTAAGATTCTGCATGAAAGGAGGACTAGCAGCCGAGTTGCACGGGAGAATGTGAAAAGTCTTCATATGTAGTAAAAACCTAAGAAATCCGTCCGTTTTCGTCATTTATTATCGAATCTACTTAAAGCCAGATCGTCACATTGGCCGCTCTTCTCTCTGAAACGGTTGTACTTATCGTCTGCAAAGCTATGTCGCGTACTGCGGTATTCGGAGACACTAAAAGCACCATAGTAGAACACAGATGAAGCTTCTAAGATGATGTAATAGCCAGTAAGAAGTAGTACAATTCAAGTTTTAGGTATCGGTTATTGACTTTTTACCCTTCTTTGGTGCCTTGGACACGAGCTAGAAACTTAAGATTTTGCATGAGGGAGGACTAGCAGCCGAGTTGCACGGGAGAATGTGAAAAGTGTTCATATGTAGTAAAAACCTTAGAAATCCGTCCGTTTTCGTCATTTGTTATCGAATCGACTTAAAGCCAGATCGTCACATTGGCCGTTCTTCTCTCTGAAACGGTTGTACTTATCGTCTGCAAAACTATGTCGCGTGCTGCGGTATGCGGACACACTAAAAGCACCATAGTAGAACCCAGATGAAGCTTCTAAGTTGATGTAATAGCCAGTAAGAAGTAGTACAATTAAAGTTTTAGGTATCAGTTAATGACTTTTTACCCTTCTTTGGTGCCTTGGACACGTTATAGGAAATTAAGATTTTGCATGAAGGAGGACTATCAGCCGAGTTGCACGGGAGAATGTGAAAAGTGTTCATATGTAGTAAAAACCTGAGACATCCGTCCGTTTTCGTCATTTGTTATCGAATCGACTTAAAGCCAGATCGTCAAATTGGCCGCTCTTCTCTCTGAAACGCTTGTACTTATCGTCTGCAATGCTATGTCGCGTGCTGCGGTATGCGGAGACACGAAAAGCACCATAGTAGAACACAGATGAAGCTTCTAAGTTGATGTAATAGCCAGTAAGAAGTAGTACAATTAAAATTTTAGGTATCAGTTAATGACTTTTTACCCTTCTTTGGTGCCTTGGACACGTTCTAGGAAATTAAGATTTAGAATGAAGGAGGACTATCAGCCGAGTTGCACGGGAGAATGTGAAAAGTGTTCATATGTAGTAAAAACCCGAGAAATCCGTCCGTTTTCGTCATTTGTTATCGAATTGTCTTATAGCCAGATCGTCACATTAGCCGCTCTTCACTCTGAAACGGTTGTACTTATCGATTGCAAAGCTATGTCGCGTGCTGCGGTATGCGGAGACACTAAAAGCACCATAGTAGAACAAAGATGAAGCTTCTAAGTTGATGTAATAGCCAGTAAGAAGTAGTACAATTCAAGTTTTAGGTATCGATTATTGACATTTAGCTAGCTTTGTTGCCTTGGACATGAGCTAGGACCTTATGATTCTGCATGAAAGGAGGGCTAGCAGCCGAGTTGCACGGGAGAATGTGAAAAGTGTTCATATGTAGTAAAAACCTGAGAAATCCGTCCGTTTTCGTCATTTGTTATCGAATCTACTTAAAGCAAGATCGTCACATTGGCCGCTCTTCTCTCTGAAACGGTTGTACTTATCCTCTACAAAGCTATGTCGCGAGCTGCGATATGCGGAGACACTAAAAGCACCATAGTAGAACTTAGATGAAGCTTCTAAGTTGATGTAATAGCCAGTAAGAAGTAGTAGAATTAAAGTTTTAGGTATCGGTTATTGACTTTTTACCCTTCTTTGGTGCCTTGGACACGAGCTAGAAACTTAAGATTTTGCCTGAGGGAGGACTAGCAGCCGAGTTGCACGGGAGAATGTGAAAAGTGTTCATATGTAGTAAAAACCTGAGAAATCCGTCCGTTTTCGTCATTTGTTATCGAATCGACTTAAAGCCTGATCGTCACATTGGCCGCTCTTCTCTCTGAAACACTTGTACTTATCGTCTGCAATGCTATGTCGCGTGCTGCGGTATGCGGAAACACTAAAATCACCATAGTAGAACACAGATGAACCTTCTAAGTTGCTGTAATAGCCAGTAAGAAGTAATACCATTCAAGTTTTAGGTATCGATAATTAACTTTTTAGCTGGCTTTGGTGCCTTGGACATGAGCTAGGACTTTAAGATTCTGCATAAAAGGAGGACTAGCAGCCCAGTTGCACGGGAGAATGTGAAAAGTGTTCATATGTATTAAAAACCTGAGACATCCGTCCGTTTTCGTCATTTGTTATCGAATCGACTTAAAGCCAGATCGTCACATTGGCCGCTCTTCTCTCTGAAACGGTTGTACTTATCGTCTGCAAAGCTATGTCACGTGCTGCGGTATGCGGAGACACTAAAAGCACCATAGTAGAACACAGATGAAGCTTCTAAGTTGATGTAATAGCCAGTAAGAAGTAGTACAATTAAAGTTTTAGGTATCGGTTATTGACTTTTTACCCTTCTTTGGTGCCTTGGACACGAGCTAGAAACTTAAGATTTTGCATGAGGGAGGACTAGCAGCCGAGTTGCACGGGAGAATGTGAAAAGTGTTCACATGTAGTAAAAACCTGAGAAATCCGTCCGTTTTCTTCATTTGTTATCGAATCGACTTAAAGCCAGATCGTCACATTGGCCGCTCTTCTCTCTGAAACGGTTGTACTTATCGTCTGCAAAACTATGTCGCGTGCTGCGGTATGCGGAGAAACTAAAAGCACCGTAGTAGAACACAGATGAAGCTTCTAAGTTGATGTAATAGCCAGGAAGAAGTAGTACAATTCAAGTTTTAGGTATTGATTATTGACTTTTTAGCTGGCTTTGGTGCCTTGGACATGAGCTAGGACCTTAAGATTCTGCATGAAAGGAGGACTAGCAGCCGAGTTGCAGGGGAGAATGTAAAAAGTGTTCATATGAAGTAAAAACCTGAGAAATCCGTCCGTTTTCGTCATTTGTTATCGAATCGACTTAAAGCCAGATCGTCACATTGGCCGCTCTGCTCTCGGAAACGGTTGTACTTATCGTCTGCAAAGCTATGTCGCGTGCTGCGATATGCGGAGACACTAAAAGCACCATAGTAGAACACAGATGAAGCTTCTAAGTTGATGTAATAGCCAGTAAGAAGTAGTACAATTGAAGTTTTAGGCATCGATTATTGACTTTTTAGCTGGCTTTGGTGCCTTGGACATGAGCTAGGACCTTAAGATTCTGCATGAAAGGTGGACTAGCAGCCGAGTTGCAGGGGAGAATGTAAAAAGTGTTCATATGAAGTAAAAACCTGAGAAATCCGTCCGTTTTCGTCATTTGTTATCGAATCGACTTAAAGCCAGATCGTCACATTGGCCGCTCTACTCTCGGAAACGGTTGTACTTATCGTCTGCAAAGCTATGTCGCTTGTTGCCGTAGGCGGAAACAGAAAAGCACCATAGTAGAACACAGATGAAGCTTCTAAGTTGACGTAATAGCCAGGAAGAAGTAGTACAATTCAAGTTTCAGGTATTGATTATTGACTTTTTAGCTGGCTTTGGTGCCTTGGACATGAGCTAGGACCTTAAGATTCTGCATGAAAGGTGGACTAGCAGCCTAGTTGCAAGGGAGAATGTGAAAAGTGTTCATATGTAGTAAAAACCTGAGAAATCGGTCCGTTTTCGTCATTTGTTATCGAATCGACTTAAAGCCAGATCGTCACATTGGCCGCTCTTCTCTCTGAAACGGTTGTACTTATCGTCTACAAAGCTATGTCGCGTGCTGAGATATGCGGAGACACTAAAAGCACCATAGTAGAACACAAATGATGCTTCTAAGTTGATGTAATAGCCAGTAAGAAGTAGTCCAATTCAAGATTTAGGTATCGATTATTGACTTTTTAGCTGGCTTTGGTGCCAGCCCCCCGGAGTAGACAACATTCCATTAGAACTACTGACGGCCTTGGGACAACCAGTCCTGACAAAACTCTACCAGCTGGTGAGCAAGATGTATGAGACAGGCGAAATTCCCTCAGACTTCAAGAAGAATATAATAATTCCAATCCCAAAGAAAGCAGGTGCTGACAGATGTGAAAATTACCGAACTATCAGTTTAATAAGCCACGGCTGCAAAATACTAACGCGAATTCTTTACAGACGAATGGAAAAACTGGTAGATGCAGACCTCGGGGCGGATCAGTTTGGAGTCCGTAGAAATGTTGGAACACGTGAGGCAATACTGACCTTACGACTTATCTTAGAAGAAAGATTAAGAAAAGGCAAACCTACGTTTCTAGCATTTGTAGACTTAGAGAAAGCTTTTGACTATGTTGACTGGAATACTCTTTTTCAAATTCTAAAGGTGGCAGGGGTAAAATACAGGGAGCGAAAGGCTATTTATAATCTGTACAGAAACCAGATGGCAGTCATAAGAGTCGAGGGGCATGAAAGGGAAGCAGTGGTTGGGAAAGGAGTGAGACAGGGTTGTAGCCTCTCCCCGATGTTATTCAATCTGTATATTGAGCAAGCAGTAAAGGAAACAAATGAAAAATTTGGAGTAGGTATTAAAATTCATGGAGACGAAGTAAAAACTTTGAGGTTCGCCGATGACATTGTAATTCTGTCAGAGACGGCAAAGGACTTGGAAGAGCAGTTGAACGGAATGGACAGTGTCTTGAAAGGAGGATATAAGATGAACATTAACAAAAGCAAAACGAGGATAATGGAATGTAGTCAAATTAAATCAGGTGATGCTGAGGGAATTAGATTAGGAAATGAGACACTTAAAGTAGTAAAGGAGTTTTGCTATTTAGGAAGTAAAATAACTGATGATGGTCGAAGTAGAGAGGATATAAAATGTAGACTGGCAATGGCCAGGAAAGCGTTTCCGAAGAAGAGAAATTTGTTAACATCGAATATAGATTTATGCATCAGGAAGTCGTTTCTGAAAGTATTTGTTTGGAGTGTAGCCATGTATGGAAGTGAAACATGGACGATAACTAGTTTGGACAAGAAGAGAATAGAAGCTTTCGAAATGTGGTGCTACAGAAGAATACTGAAGATAAGGTGGATAGATCACGTAACTAATGAGGAGGTATTGAATAGGATTGGGGAGAAGAGAAGTTTGTGGCACAACTTGACTAGAAGAAGGGATCGGTTGGTAGGACATGTTTTGAGGCATCAAGGGATCACAAATTTAGCATTGGAGGGCAGCGTGGAGGGTAAAAATCGTAGAGGGAGACCGAGAGATGAGTACACTAAGCAGATTCAGAAGGATGTAGGTTGCAGTAGGTACTGGGAGATGAAGCAGCTTGCACAGGATAGAGTAGCATGGAGAGCTGCATCAAACCAGTCTCAGGACTGAAGACAACAACAACAACATTGGTGCCTTGGACATGAGCTAGGACCTTATGATTCTGCATGAAACGAGGACTAGCGGCCGCGTTGCACGGGAGTATGTGAAAAGTGTTCATATGTAGTAAAAACCTGAGAAATCCGTCCATTTTCGTCATTTGTTATCGAATCGACTTAAAGCCAGATCGTCACATTGGCCGCTCTTCTCTCTGAAACGGTTGTACTTATCGTCTGCAAAACTATGTCGCGTGCTGCGGTATGCGGAGAAACTAAAAGCACCGTAGTAGAACACACATGAAGCTTCTAAGTTGATGTGATAGCCTGGAAGAAGTAGTACAATTCAAGTTTTAGGTATTGATTATTGACTTTTTAGCTGGCTTTGGTGCCTTGGACATGAGCTAGGACCTTAAGATTCTGCATGAAAGGAGGACTAGCAGCCGAGTTGCAAGGGAGAATGGGAAAAGTGTTCATATGTAGTAAAAACCTGAGAAATCGGTCCGTTTTCGTCATTTGTTATCGAATCGACTTAAAGCGAGATCGTCACATTGGCCGCTCTTCTCTCTGAAACACTTGTACTTATCGTCTGCAAAGCTATGTCGCATGCAGCGGTATGCGGAAACACTAAAATCACCATAGTAGAACACAGATGAACCTTCTAAGTTGCTGTAATAGCCAGTAAGAAGTAATACCATTCAAGTTTTAGGTATCGATTATTAACTTTTTAGCTGGCTTTGGTGCCTTGGACATGAGCTAGGACTTTAAGATTCTGCATAAAAGGAGGACTAGCAGCCCAGTTGCACGGGAGAATGTGAAAAGTGTTCATATGTATTAAAAACCTGAGACATCCGTCCGTTTTCGTCATTTGTTATCGATACGACTTAAAGCCAGATCGTCACATTGGCCGCTTTTCTCTCTGAAACGGTTGTACTTATCGTCTGCAAAGCTATGTCACGTGCTGCGGTATGCGGAGACACTAAAAGCACCATAGTAGAACACAGATGAAGCTTCTAAGTTGATGTAATAGCCAGTAAGAAGTAGTTGATTTAAAGTTTTAGGTATCGGTTATGGACTTTTTACCCTTCTTTGGTGCCTTGGACACGTTCTAGGAAATTAAGATTCTGCATGAGAGGAGGACTAGCAGCCGAGTTGCACGGGAGAATGTGAAAAGTGTTCATATGTAATAAAAATCTGAGAAATCCGTCCGTTTTCGTCATTTGTTATCGAATCTACTTAAAGCAAGATCGTCACATTGGCCGCTCTTCTCTCTGAAACGGTTGTACTTATCCTCTACAAAGCTATGTCGCGAGCTGCGATATGCGGAGGCACTAAAAGCACCATAGTAGAACACAGATGAAGCTTCTAAGTTGATGTAATAGCCAGTAAGAAGTAGTACAATTAAAGTTTTAGGTATCGGTTATTGACTTTTTACCCTTCTTTGGTGCCTTGGACACGAGCTAGGAACTTAAGATTTTGCATGAGGGAGGAATAGCAGCCGAGGTGCACGGGAGAATGTGAAAAGTGTTGATATGTAGTAAAAACCTGAGAAATCCGTCCGTTTTCGTCATTTGTTATCGAATCGACTTAAAGCCAGATCGTCACAATGGCAGCTCTTCTCTCTGAAACGGTTGTACTTATCGTCTGCAAAACTATGTCGCGTGCTGCGGTATGCGGAGAAACTAAAAGCACTGTAGTAGAACACAGATGTAGCTTCTACGTTGACGTAATAGCCAGGAAGAAGTAGTACAATTCAAGTTTTAGGTATTGATTATTGTCTTTTTAGCTGGCTTTGGTGCCTTGGACATGAGCTAGGACCTTAAGATTCAGCATGAAAGGAGGACTAGCAGCCTAGTTGCAAGGGAGCATGTGAAAAGTGTTCATATGTAGTAAAAACCTGAGAAATCTTTCCGTTTTCGTCATTTGTTATCGAATCGACTTAAAGCCAGATCGTCACATTGGCCGCTCTTCACTCTGAAACGGTTGTACTTATCGTCTACAAAGCTATGTCGCGTGCTGCGATATGCGGAGACACTAAAAGCACCATAGTAGAACACAAATGATGCTTCTAAGTTGATGTAATAGCCAGTAAGAAGTAGTCCAATTCAAGATTTAGGTATCGATTATTGACTTTTTAGCTGGCTTTGGTGCCTTGGACATGAGCTAGGACCTTATGATTCTGCATGAAACAAGGACTAGCGGCCGCGTTGCACGGGAGTATGTGAAAAGTGTTCATATGTAGTAAAAACCTGAGAAATCCGTCCGTTTTCGTCATTTGTTATCGAATCGACTTAAAGCCAGATCGTCACATTGGCCACTCTTCTCTCTGAAACGGTTGTACTTATCGTCTACAAAGCTATGTCGCGTGCTGCGATATGCGGAGACATTAAAAGCACCATAGTAGAACACAAATGATGCTTCTAAGTTGATGTAATAGCCAGTAAGAAGTAGTACAATTCAAGATTTAGGTATCGATTATTGACTTTTTAGCTGGCTTTGGTGCCTTGGACATGAGCTAGGACCCTATGATTCTGCATGAAACGAGGACTAGCGGCCGCGTTGCACGGGAGTATGTGAAAAGTGTTCATATGTAGTAAAAACCTGAGAAATCCGTCCATTTTCGTCATTTGTTATCGAATCGACTTAAAGCCAGATCGTCACTTTGGCCGCTCTTCTCTCTGAAACGGTTGTACTTATCGTCTGCAAAACTATGTCGCGTGCTGCGGTATGCGGAGAAACTAAAAGCACCGTAGTAGAACACAGATAAAGCTTCTAAGTTGATGTAATAGCCAGGAAGAAGTAGTACAATTCAAGTTTTAGGTATTGAATATTGACTTTTTAGCTGTCTTTGGTGCCTTGGACATGAACTAGGACCTTAAGATTCTGCATGAAAGGAGGACTAGCAGCCGAGTTGCAAGGGAGAATGTGAAAAGTGTTCATATGTAGTAAAAACCTGAGAAATCGGTCCGTTTTCGTCATTTGTTATCGAATCGACTTAAAGCCAGATCGTCACATTGGCCGCTCTTCTCTCTGAAACGCTTGTACTTATCGTCTGCAAAGCTATGTCGCGTCCTGCGGTATGCGGAGACACTAAAATCACCATAGTAGAACACAGATGAAGCTTCTACGTTGATGTAATAGCCAGTAAGAAGTAGTACAATTGAAGTTTTAGGAATCGATTATTGATCTTTAGCTGGCTTTGGTGCCTTGTCACGTGCTGCGGTATGTGGAGACACTAAAAGCACCATATGAGATCACAGATGAAGCTTCTAAGTTGATGTAATAGCCAGTAAGAAGTAGTACAATTCATGTTTTAGGTATCGATTATTGACTTTTTAGCTGGCTTTGGTGCCTTGGACATGAGCTAGGACCTTAAGATTCTGCATGAAAGGAGGACTAGCAGCCGAGTTGCACGGGAGAATGTGAAAAGTGTTCATATGTAGTAAAAACCTGAGAAATCCGTCCGTTTTCGTCATTTGTTATCGAATCGACATAGAGCCAGATCGTCACATTGGCCGCTCTTCTCTCTGAAACGGTTGTACTTATCGTCTGCAAAGCTATGTCGCGTGCTGCGGTATGCGGACACACTAAAAGCACCATAGTAGAACACAGATGAAGCTTCTAGGCTGATGTCATAGCCAGCAAGAAGTAGTAGAATTCAAGTTTTTGGTATCGATTATTGACTTTTTTGCTGGCATTGGTACCTTGGACATGAGCTAGGACCTTAAGATTCTGCATGAAAGGAGGACTAGCAGCCGAGTTGCACGGGAGAATGTGAAAAGTCTTCATATGTAGTAAAAACCTAAGAAATCTGTCCGTATTCGTCATTTGTTATCGAATCGACTTAAAGCCAGATCGTCACATTGGCCGCTCTTTTCTCTGAAACGGTTGTACTTATCGTCTGTAAAACTATGTCGCGTGCTGCGGTATGCGGAGAAACTAAAAGCACCGTAGTAGAACACAGATGAAGCTTCTAAGTTGATGTAATAGCCAGGAAGAAGTAGTACTATTCAAGTTTTAGGTATCGATTATTGACTTTTTAGCTGGCTTTGGTGCCTTGGACATGAGCTAGGACCTTAAGATTCTGCATGAAAGGAGGACTAGCAGCCGAGTTGCAGGGGAGAATGTGAAAAGTGTTCATATGTAGTAAAAACCTGAGAAATCCGTCCGTTTTCGTCATTTGTTATCGAATCGACTTTAAGTCAGATCGTCACATTGGCCGTTCTTCTCTCTGAAACGGTTGTACTTATCGTCTACAAAGCTATGTCACGTGCTGCGGTATGTGGAGACACTAAAAGCAAAATAGTAGAACACAGATGAAGCTTCTAAGTTGATGTAATAACCAGTAAGAAGTAGTACAATTCAAGTTTTAGGTATCGGTTATTGACTTTTTAGCTGGCTTTGGTGCCTTCGAATGAGCTAGGACCTTAAGATTCTGCATGTAAGGAGGACTAGCAGCCGAGTTGCACGGAAGAATGTGAAAAGTGTTCATATGCAGTAAAAACCTGAGACATCCGTCCGTTATCGTCATTTGATATCGAATCGACTTACAGCCAGATCGTCACATTGGCCGCTCTTCTCTCTGATACGCTTGTACTTATCGTCTGCAAAGCTAAGTCGCATGCTGCGGTATGCTGAGACACTACAAGCAGCATAGTAAAACACAGATGAAGCTTCTAAGTTGATGTAATAGCCAGTAAGAAGTATTACAATTCAAGTTTTAGGTATCGATTATTGACTTTTTAGCTGGCTTTGGTGCCTTGGACATGAGCTAGGACCTTAAGATCCTGCATGTAAGGAGGACTAGCAGCCGAGTTGCAGGGGAGAATGTAAAAAGTGTTCATATGAAGTAAAAACCTGAGTAATCCGTCCGTTTTCGTCATTTGTTATCGAATCGACTTGAAGCCAGATCGTCACATTGGCCGCTCTGCTCTCGGAAACGGTTGTACTTATCGTCTGCAAAGCAATGTCGCGTTTTGCCGTAGGCGGAAACAGAAAAGCACCATAGTAGCACACAGATGAAGCTTCTAAGTTGATGTAATAGCCAGTAAGAAGTAGACCAATTCAAGATTTAGGTATCGATTATTGACTTTTCAGCTGGCTTTTTGTGCCTTGGACATGAGCTAGGACTTTAAGATTTTGCATAAAAGGAGGACTAGCAGCCCAGTTGCACGGGAGAATGTGAAAAGTGTTCATATGTATTAAAAACCTGAGACATCCGTCCGTTTTCGTCATTTGTGATCGAATCGACTTAAAGCCAGATCGTCACATTGGCCGCTCTTCTCTCTGAAACGGTTGTACTTATCGTCTGCAAAGCTATGTCGCGTGCTGCGGTAAGCGGAGACACTAAAAGCACCATAGTAGAACACAGATGGAGCTTCTAAGTTGATGTAATAGCCAGTAAGAAGTAGTACAGTTCAAGTTTTAGGTATCGATTATTGACTTTTTAGCTGGCTTTGGTGCCTTGGACATGAGCTAGTACCTTAAAATTCTGCATGAAAGGAGGACTAGCAGCCGAGTTGCACGGGAGAATGTGAAAAGTGTTCATATGTAGTAAAAACCTTAGAAATCCATCCGTTTTCGTCATTTGTTATCGAATCGACTTAAAGCCAGATCGTCACATTGGCCGCTATTCTCTCTGAAACGGTTGTACTTATCGTCTGCAAAGCTATGTCGAGTGCTGCGGTATGTGGAGACACTAAAATTACCATAGTAGAACACAGATGAAGCATCTAAGTTGATGTAATAGCCAGTAAGAAGTAATCCAATTCAAGTTTTAGGTATTGATTATTGACTTTTTAGCTGGCTTTGGTGCCTTGGACATGAGCTAGGACCTTAAGATTCTGCATGAAAGGAGGACTAGCAGCCGAGTTGCAAGGGAGAATGGGAAAAGTGTTCATATGTAGTAAAAACCTGAGAAATCGGTCCGGTTTCGTCATTTGTTATCGAATCGACTTAAAGCGAGATCGTCACATTGGCCGCTCTTCTCTCTGAAACACTTGTACTTATCGTCTGCAAAGCTATGTCGCGTGCAGCGGTATGCGGAAACACTAAAATCACCATAGTAGAACACAGATGAACCTTCTAAGTTGCTGTAATAGCCAGTAAGAAGTAATACCATTCAAGTTTTAGGTATCGATTATTAACTTTTTAGCTGGCTTTGGTGCCTTGGACATGAGCTAGGACTTTAAGATTCTGCATAAAAGGAGGACTAGCAGCCCAGTTGCACCGGAGAATGTGAAAAGTGTTCATATGTATTAAAAACCTGAGACATCCGTCCGTTTTCGTCATTTGTTATCGATACGACTTAAAGCCAGATCGTCACATTGGCCGCTTTTCTCTCTGAAACGGTTGTACTTATCGTCTGCAAAGCTATGTCACGTCCTGCGGTATGCGGAGACACTAAAAGCACCATAGTAGAACACAGATGAAGCTTCTAAGTTGATGTAATAGCCAGTAAGAAGTAGTACAATTAAAGTTTTAGGTATCGGTTATTGACTTTTTACCCTTCTTTGGTGCCTTGGACACGAGCTAGGAACTTAAGATTTTGCATGAGGGAGGACTAGCAGCCGAGGTGCACGGGAGAATGTGAAAAGTGTTGATATGTAGTAAAAACCTGAGAAATCCGTCCGTTTTCGTCATTTGTTATCGAATCGACTTAAAGCCAGATCGTCACAATGGCAGCTCTTCTCTCTGAAACGGTTGTACTTATCGTCTGCAAAACTATGTCGCGTGCTGCGGTATGCGGAGAAACTAAAAGCACTGTAGTAGAACACAGATGTAGCTTCTACGTTGACGTAATAGCCAGGAAGAAGTAGTACAATTCAAGTTTTAGGTATTGATTATTGTCTTTTTAGCTGGCTTTGGTGCCTTGGACATGAGCTAGGACCTTAAGATTCAGCATGAAAGGAGGACTAGCAGCCTAGTTGCAAGGGAGCATGTGAAAAGTGTTCATATGTAGTAAAAACCTGAGAAATCTTTCCGTTTTCGTCATTTGTTATCGAATCGACTTAAAGCCAGATCGTCACATTGGCCGCTCTTCTCTCTGAAACGGTTGTACTTATCGTCTACAAAGCTATGTCGCGTGCTGCGATATGCGGAGACACTAAAAGCACCATAGTAGAACACAAATGATGCTTCTAAGTTGATGTAATACCCAGTAAGAAGTAGTCCAATTCAAGATTTAGGTATCGATTATTGACTTTTTAGCTGGCTTTGGTGCCTAGGACATGAGCTAGGACCTTATGATTCTGCATGAAACAAGGACTAGCGGCCGCGTTGCACGGGAGTATGTGAAAAGTGTTCATATGTAGTAAAAACCTGAGAAATCCGTCCGTTTTCGTCATTTGTTATCGAATCGACTTAAAGCCAGATCGTCACATTGGCCACTCTTCTCTCTGAAACGGTTGTACTTATCGTCTACAAAGCTATGTCGCGTGCTGCGATATGCGGAGACATTAAAAGCACCATAGTAGAACACAAATGATGCTTCTAAGTTGATGTAATAGCCAGTAAGAAGTAGTACAATTCAAGATTTAGGTATCGATTATTGACTTTTTAGCTGGCTTTGGTGCCTTGGACATGAGCTAGGACCCTATGATTCTGCATGAAACGAGGACTAGCGGCCGCGTTGCACGGGAGTATGTGAAAAGTGTTCATATGTAGTAAAAACCTGAGAAATCCGCCCATTTTCGTCATTTGTTATCGAATCGACTTAAAGCCAGATCGTCACTTTGGCCGCTCTTCTCTCTGAAACGGTTGTACTTATCGTCTGCAAAACTATGTCGCGTGCTGCGGTATGCGGAGAAACTAAAAGCACCGTAGTAGAACACAGATGAAGCTTCTAAGTTGATGTAATAGCCAGGAAGAAGTAGTACAATTCAAGTTTTAGGTATTGAATATTGACTTTTTAGCTGTCTTTGGTGCCTTGGACATGAACTAGGACCTTAAGATTCAGCATGAAAGGAGGACTAGCAGCCGAGTTGCAAGGGAGAATGTGAAAAGTGTTCATATGTAGTAAAAACCTGAGAAATCGGTCCGTTTTCGTCATTTGTTATCGAATCGACTTAAAGCCAGATCGTCACATTGGCCGCTCTTCTCTCTGAAACGCTTGTACTTATCGTCTGCAAAGCTATGTCGCGTCCTGCGGTATGCGGAGACACTAAAATCACCATAGTAGAACACAGATGAAGCTTCTACGTTGATGTAATAGCCAGTAAGAAGTAGTACAATTGAAGTTTTAGGAATCGATTATTGACTTTTTAGCTGGCTTTGGTGCCTTGGACACGAGCTAGGACCTTAAGATTCTGCATGAAAGGTGGACTAGCAGCCGAGTTGCACGGGAGAATGTGAAAAGTGTTCATATGTAATAAAAACCTGAGAAATCCGTTCGTTTTCGTCATTTGTTATCGAATCGACTTAAAGTCAGATCGTCACATTGGCCGCTCTTCTCTCTGAAACGGTTGTACTTATCGTCTGCAAAGCTATGTCGCTTGTTGCCGTAGGCGGAAACAGAAAAGCACCATAGTAGAACACAGATGAAGCTTCTAAGTTGATGTAATAGCCAGTAAGAAGCAGTACAATTCTAGTTTTAGGTATCGATTATTGACTTTTTAGCTGGCTTTGGTGCCTTGGACATGAGCTAGTACCTTAAGATTCTGCATGAAAGGAGGACTAGCAGCCGAGTTGCACGGGAGAATGTGAAAAGTGTTCATATGTAGTAAAAACCTTAGAAATCCATCCGTTTTCGTCAATTGTTATCGAATCGACTTAAAGCCAGATCGTCACATTGGCCGCTCTTCTCTCTGAAACGGTTGTACTTATCGTCTGCAAAGCTATGTCGCGTGCTGCGGTATGCGGAGGCTCTAAAAGCACCATAGTAGAACACAGATGAAGCATCTAAGTTGATGTAATAGGAAGTAAGAAGTAATCCAATTCAAGTTTTAGGTATCGATTATTGACTTTTTAGCTGGCTTTGGTGCCTTGGACATGAGCTAGGACCTTAAGATTCTGCATGAAATGAGGACTAGCAGCCGAGTTGCACGGGAGAATGTGAAAAGTGTTCATATGTAATAAAAACCTGAGAGATCCGTTCGTTTTCGTCATTTGTTATCGAATCGACTTAAGGTCAGATCGTCACATTGGCCGCTCTTCTCTCTGAAACGGTTGTACTTATCGTCTACAAAGCTATGTCACGTGCTGCGGTATGTGGAGACACTAAAAGCACCATATGAGATCACAGATGAAGCTTCTAAGTTGATGTAATAGCCAGTAAGAAGTAGTACAATTCATGTTTTAGGTATCGGTTATTGACTTTTTAGCTGGCTTTGGTGCCTTGGACATGAGCTAGGACCTTAAGATTCTGCATGAAATGAGGACTAGCAGCCGAGTTGCACGGGAGAATGTGAAAAGTGTTCATATGTAATAAAAACCTGAGAGATCCGTTCGTTTTCGTCATTTGTTATCGAATCGACTTAAGGTCAGATCGTCACATTGGCCGCTCTTCTCTCTGAAACGGTTGTACTTATCGTCTGCAAAGCTATGTCGCGTGCTGCGGTATGCGGACACACTAAAAGCACCATAGTAGAACACAGATGAAGCTTCTAGGCTGATGTCATAGCCAGCAAGAAGTAGTAGAATTCAAGTTTTTGGTATCGATTATTGACTTTTTTGCTGGCATTGGTACCTTGGACATGAGCTAGGACCTTAAGATTCAGCATGAAAGGAGGACTAGCAGCCGAGTTGCACGGGAGAATGTGAAAAGTCTTCATATGTAGTAAAAACCTAAGAAATCTGTCCGTTTTCGTCATTTGTTATCGAATCGACTTAAAGCCAGATCGTCACATTGGCCGCTCTTTTCTCTGAAACGGTTGTACTTATCGTCTGTAAAACTATGTCGCGTGCTGCGGTATGCGGAGAAACTAAAAGCACCGTAGTAGAACACAGATGAAACTTCTAAGTTGATGTAATAGCCAGGAAGAAGTAGTACAATTCAAGTTTTAGGTATCGATTATTGACTTTTTAGCTGGCTTTGGTGCCTTGGACATGAGCTAGGACCTTAAGATTCTGCATGAAAGGAGGACTAGCAGCCGAGTTGCAGGGGAGAATGTGAAAAGTGTTCATATGTAGTAAAAACCTGAGAAATCCGTCCGTTTTCGTCATTTGTTATCGAATCGACTTTAAGTCAGATCGTCACATTGGCCGTTCTTCTCTCTGAAACGGTTGTACTTATCGTTTACAAAGCTATGTCACGTGCTGCGGTATGTGGAGACACTAAAAGCAAAATAGTAGAACACAGATGAAGCATCTAAGTTGATGTAATAACCAGTAAGAAGTAGTACAATTCAAGTTTTAGGTATCGGTTATTGACTTTTTAGCTGGCTTTGGTGCCTTCGAATGAGCTAGGACCTTAAGATTCTGCATGTAAGGAGGACTAGCAGCCGAGTTGCACGGAAGAATGTGAAAAGTGTTCATATGCAGTAAAAACCTTAGAAATCCATCCGTTTTCGTCATTTGTTATCGAATCGACTTAAAGCCAGATCGTCACATTGGCCGCTATTCTCTCTGAAACAGTTGTACTTATCGTCTGCAAAGCTATGTCGAGTGCTGCGGTATGTGGAGACACTAAAATTACCATAGTAGAACACAGATGAAGCATCTAAGTTGATGTAATAGCCAGTAAGAAGTAATCCAATTCAAGTTTTAGGTATCGATTATTGACTTTTTAGCTGGCTTTGGTGCCTTGGACATGAGCTAGGACCTTAAGATTCTGCATGAAAGGAGGACTAGCAGCCGAGTTGCACGGGAGAATGTGAAAAGTGTTCATATGTAGTAAAAACCTGAGAAATCTGTCCGTTTTCGTCATTTGTTATCGAATCGACTTAAAGCCAGATCGTCACATTGGCCGCTCTTCTCTCTGAAAAAGTTGTACTTATCGTCTGCAAAGCTATGTCGCGTGCTGCGGTATGTGGACACAAGAAAAGCACCATAGTAGAACACAGATGAAGCTTCTAAGTTGATGTAATAGCCAGTAAGAAGTAGTACAATTCAAGTTTTAGGTATCGATTATTGACTTTTTAGCTGGCTTTGGTGCCTTGGACATGAGCTAGGACCTTATGATTCTGCATGAAAGGAGGACTAGCAGCCGAGTTGCACGGGAGAATGTGAAAAGTCTTCATATGTAGTAAAAACCTGAGAAATCCGTCCGTTTTCGTCATTTGTTATCGAATCCACTTAAAGCCAGATCATCACATTGGCCGCTCTTCTCTCTGAAACGGTTGTACTTATCGTCTGCAAAGCTATGTCGCGTACTGCGGTATGTGGAGACACTAAAAGCACCATAGTAGAACACAGATGAACCTTATAAGTTGATGTAATAGCCAGTAAGAAATAGTACAATTCAAGTTTTCGGTATCGATTATTGACTTTTTAGCTAGCTTTGGTGCCTTGGACATGAGCTAGGACCTTAAGATTCTGCATGAAAGGAGGACTAGCAGCCGAGTAGCACGGGAGAATGTGAAAAGTGTTCATATGTAGTACAAACCTGAGAAATTCGTCCGTTTTCGTCATTTGTTATCGAATCGACTTAAAGCCAGATCGTCACATTGGATGCTCTTCTCTCTGAAACGCTTGTATTTAACGTCTGCAAAGCTATGTCGCGAGCTGCGGTATGCGGAGACACTAAAATCACCATAGTAGGAAACAGATGAAGCAAATAAGTTGATGTAATAGCCAGTAAGAAGTAATCCAATTCAAGTTTTAGGTATCGATTATTGACTTTTTAGCTGGCTTTGGTGCCTTGGACATGAGCTAGGACCTTAAGATTCAGCATGAAAGGAGGACTAGCAGCCGAGTTGCACGGGAGAATGTGAAAAGTGTTCATATGTAATAAAAACCTGAGAAATCCGTCCGTTTTCGTCATTTGTTATCGAATCGACTTAAAGCCAGATCGTCACATTGGCCGCTCTGCTCTCGGAAACGGTTGTACTTATCGTCTACTAAGCTATGTCGCGTGCTGCGGTATGCGGAGAAACTAAAAGCACCATAGTAGAACACAGATGAAGCTTCTAAGTTAATGTAATAGCCAGTAAGAAGTAGTACAATTCAAGTTTTAGGTATCGATTATTGACTTTTTAGCTGGCTTTGGTGCCTTGGACATGAGCTAGGACCTTATGATTCTGCATGAAAGGAGGACTAGCAGCCGAGTTGCACGGGAGAATGTGAAAAGTCTTCATATGTAGTAACAACCTGAGAATTCCGTCCGTTTTCGTCATTTGTTATCGAATCCACTTAAAGCCAGATCATCACATTGGCCGCTCTTCTCTCTGAAACGGTTGTACTTATCGTCTGCAAAGCTATGTCGCGTACTGCGGTATGTGGAGACACTAAAAGCACCATAGTGGAACACAGATGAACCTTCTAAGTTGATGTAATAGCCAGTAAGAAATAGTACAATTCAAGTTTTAGGTATCGATTATTGACTTTTTAGCTGGCTTTGGTGCCTTGGACATGAGCTAGGACCTTAAGATTCAGCATGAAAGGAGGACTAGCAGCCGAGTTGCACGGGAGAATGTGAAAAGTGTTCATATGTAATAAAAACCTGAAAAATCCGTCCGTTTTCGTCATTTGTTATCGAATCGACTTAAAGCCAGATCGTCACATTGGCCGCTCTTCTCTCTGAAACGGTTGTACTTATCGTCTGCAAAGCTATGTCGCGTGCTGCGGTATGTGGCGACACTAAAAGCACCATAGTAGAACACAGATGAAGCTTCTAAGTTGATGTAATAGCCAGTAAGAAGTAGTACAATTCAAGTTTTAGGTATCGATTATTGACTTTTTAGCTGGCTTTGGTGCCTTGGACATGAGCTAGGACCTTAAGATTCTGCATGAAAGGAGGACTAGCAGCCGAGTTGCACGGGAGAATGTGAAAAGTGTTAATATGTAGTAAATACCTGAGAAATCCGTTTCGTTTTCGTCATTTGTTATCGAATCGACTTAAAGCCAGATCGTCACATTGGCCGCTCTTCTCTCTGAAACGGTTGTACTTATCGTCTGTAAAACTATGTCGTCGGCAAAGCTATGTTGCATGCTGCGGTATGCTGAGATACTACAAGCAGCATAGTAGAACACAGATGAGGCTTCTCAGTTGATGTAATAGCCAGTAAGAAGTAGTACAATTCAAGTTTTAGGTATCGATTATTGACTTTTTAGCTAGCTTTGGTGCCTTGGACATGAGCTAGGACCTTAAGATACTGCATGAAAGGAGGACTAGCAGCCGAGTAGCACGGGAGAATGTGAAAAGTGTTCATATGTAGTACAAACCTGAGAAATTCGTCCGTTTTCGTCATTTGTTATCGAATCGACTTAAAGCCAGATCGTCACATTGGATGCTCTTCTCTCTGAAACGCTTGTATTTATCGTCTGCAAAGCTATGTCGCGAGCTGCGGTATGCGGAGACACTAAAAGCACCATAGTAGGAAACAGATGAAGCATCTAAGTTGACGTAATAGCCAGTAAGAAATAATCCAATTCAAGTTTTAGGTATCGATTATTGACTTTTTAGCTGGCTTTGGTGCCTTGGACATGAGCTAGGACCTTATGATTCTGCATGAAAGGAGGACTAGCAGCCGAGTTGCACGGGAGAATGTGAAAAGTCTTCATATGTAGTAAAAACCTGAGAAATCCGTCCGTTTTCGTCATTTGTTATCGAATCCACTTAAAGCCAGATCATCACATTGGCCGCTCTTCTCTCTGAAACGGTTGTACTTATCGTCTGCAAAGCTATGTCGCGTACTGCGGTATGTGGAGACACTAAAAGCACCATAGTAGAACACAGATGAACCTTATAAGTTGATGTAATAGCCAGTAAGAAATAGTACAATTCAAGTTTTAGGTATCGATTATTGACTTTTTAGCTAGCTTTGGTGCCTTGGACATGAGCTAGGACCTTAAGATTCTGCATGAAAGGAGGACTAGCAGCCGAGTAGCACGGGAGAATGTGAAAAGTGTTCATATGTAGTACAAACCTGAGAAATTCGTCCGTTTTCGTCATTTGTTATCGAATCGACTTAAAGCCAGATCGTCACATTGGATGCTCTTCTCTCTGAAACGCTTGTATTTATCGTCTGCAAAGCTATGTCGCGAGCTGCGGTATGCGGAGACACTAAAATCACCATAGTAGGAAACAGATGAAGCAAATAAGTTGATGTAATAGCCAGTAAGAAGTGATCCAATTCAAGTTTTAGGTATCGATTATTGACTTTTTACCTGGCTTTGGTGCCTTGGACATGAGCTAGGACCTTAAGATTCAGCATGAAAGGAGGACTAGCAGCCGAGTTGCACGGGAGAATGTGAAAAGTGTTCATATGTAATAAAAACCTGAGAAATCCGTCCGTTTTCGTCATTTGTAATCGAATCGACTTAAAGCCAGATCGTCACATTGGCCGCTCTGCTCTCGGACACGGTTGTACTTATCGTCTACTAAGCTATGTCGCGTGCTGCGGTATGCGGAGACACTAAAAGCACCATAGTAGAACACAGATGAAGCTTCTAAGTTAATGTAATAGCCAGTAAGAAGTAGTACAATTCAAGTTTTAGATATCGATTATTGACTTTTTAGCTGGCTTTGGTGCCTGGGGACATGAGCTAGGACCTTATGATTCTGCATGAAAGGAGGACTAGCAGCCGAGTTGCACGGGAGAATGTGAAAAGTGTTCATATGTAGTAAAAACCTGAGAAATCCGTCCGTTTTCGTCATTTGTTATCGAATCGACTTAAAGCCAGATCGTCACATTGGCCGCTCTTCTCTCTGAAACGGTTGTACTTATCGTCTGCAAAGCTATGTCGCGTACTGCGGTATGTGGAGACACTAAAAGCACCATAGTAGAACACAGATGAACCTTCTAAGTTGATGTAATAGCCAGTAAGAAATAGTACAATTCAAGTTTTAGGTATCGATTATTGACTTTTTAGCTGGCTTTGGTGCCTTGGACATGAGCTAGGACCTTAAGATTCAGCATGAAAGGAGGACTAGCAGCCGAGTTGCACGGGAGAATGTGAAAAGTGTTCATATGTAATAAAAACCTGAAAAATCCGTCCGTTTTCGTCATTTGTTATCAAATCGACTTAAAGCCAGATCGTCACATTGGCCGCTCTTCTCTCTGAAACGGTTGTACTTATCGTCTGCAAAGCTATGTCGCGTGCTGCGGTATGTGGACACACTAAAAGCACCATAGTACAACACAGATGAAGCTTCTAAGTTGATGTAATAGCCAGTAAGAAGTAGTAGAATTCAAGTTTTAGATATCGATTATTGACTTTTTAGCTGGCTTTGGTGCCTTGGACATGAGCTAGGACCTTAAGATTCTGCATGAAAGGAGGACTAGCAGCCGAGTTGCACGGGAGAATGTGAAAAGTGTTCATATGTAGTAAAAACCTGAGAAATACGTCCGTTTTCGTCATTTGTTATCGAATCGACTTAAAGCCAGATCGTCACATTGGCCGCTCTTCTCTCTGAAGCGGTTGTACTTATCGTCTGCAAAGCTATGTCGCGTGCTGCGGTATGTGGCGACACTAAAAGCACCATAGTAGAACACAGATGAAGCTTCTAAGTTGATGTAATATACAGTAAGAAGTAGTACAATTCAAGTTTTAGGTATCGATTATTGACTTTTTAGCTGGCTTTGGTGCCTTGGACATGAGCTAGGACCTTAAGATTCTGCATGAAAGGAGGACTAGCAGCCGAGTTGCACGGGAGAATGTGAAAAGTGTTAATATGTAGTAAAAACCTGAGAAATCCGTCCGTTTTCGTCATTTGTTATCGAATCGACTTAAAGCCAGATCGTCACATTGACCGCTCTTCTCTCTGAAACGGTTGTACTTATCGTCTACAAAGCAATGTCGCGTGCTGCGGTATGCGGAGACACTAAAAGCACCATAGTAGAACACAGATGAAGCTTCTAAGTTGATGTAATAGCCAGTAAGAAGTAGTACAATTCAAGTTTTAGGTATCGATTATTGACTTTTTAAATAGCTTTGATGCCTTGGACATTAGCTAGGACCTTAAGATTCTGCATGAAAGGAGGATTAGCAGCCGAGTAGCACGGCAGAATGTGAAAAGTGTTCAAATGTAGTAAAAACCTGAGAAATTCGTCTGTTTTCGTCATTTGTTATCGAATCGACTTAAAGCCAGATCGTCACATTGGCCGCTCTTCTCTCTGAAACGCTTGTACCTAACGTCTGCAAAGCTATGTTGCATGCTGCGGTATGCTGAGATACTACAAGCAGCGTAGTAGAACACAGATGAGGCTTCTAAGTTGATGTAATAGCAAGTAAGAAGTAGTACAATTCAAGTTTTAGGTATCCGTTATTGACTTTTTAGCTAGCTTTGGTGCCTTGGACATGAGCTAGGACCTTAAGATTCTGCATGAAAGGAGGACTAGCAGCCGAGTAGCACGGGAGAATGTGAAAAGTGTTCATATGTAGTAAAAACCTGAGAAATTCGTCCGTTTTCGTCATTTGTTATCGAATCGACTTAAAGCCAGATCGTCACATTGGATGCTCTTCTCTCTGAAACGCTTGTATTTATCGTCTGCAAAGCTATGTCGCGAGCTGCGGTATGCGGAGACACTAAAATCACCGTAGTAGGAAACAGATGAAGCATCTAAGTTGATGTAATAGCCAGTAAGAAGTAATCCAATTCAAGTTTTAGGTATCGATTATTGACTTTTTAGCTGGCTTTGGTGCCTTGGACATGAGCTAGGACCTTAAGATTCAGCATGAAAGGAGGACTAGCAGCCGAGTTGCACGGGAGAATGTGAAAAGTGTTCATATGTAATAAAAACCTGAGAAATCCGTCCGTTTTCGTCATTTGTTATCGAATCGACTTAAAGCCAGATCGTCACATTGGCCGCTCTGCTCTCGGAAACGGTTGTACTTATCGTCTACTAAGCTATGGTGCGTGCTGCGATATGCGGAGACACTAAAAGCACCATAGTAGAACACAGATGAAGCTTCTAAGTTAATGTAATAGCCAGTAAGAAGTAGTACAATTCAAGTTTTAGGTATCGATTATTGACTTTTTAGCTGGCTTTGGTGCCTTGGACATGAGCTAGGACCTTAAGATTCAGCATGAAAGGAGGACTAGCAGCCGAGTTGCACGGGAGAATGTGAAAAGTGTTCATATGTAATAAAAACCTGAGAAATCCGTCCGTTTTCGTCATTTGTTATCGAATCGACTTAAAGGCAGATCGTCACATTGGCTGCTCTGCTGTCGGAAACGGTTGTACTTATCGTCTACTAAGCTATGTCGCGTGCTGCGGTATGCGGAGACACTAAAAGCACCATAGTAGAACACAGATGAAGCTTCTAAGTTGATGTAATAGCCAGTAAGAAGTAGTACAATTCAAGTTTTAGGTATCGATTATTGACTCTTTAGCTAGCTTTGATGCCTTGGACATGAGCTAGGACCTTAAGATTCTGCATGAAAGGAGGACTATCAGCCGAGTTGCAGGGGAGAATGTGAAAAGTGTTCATAAGTAGTAAAAACCTGAGAAATCCGTCCGTTTTCGTCATTTGTTATCGAATCGACTTAAAGCCAGATCGTCACATTGGCCGCTCTGCTCTCCGAAACGGTTGTACTTATCGTCTGCAAAACTATGTCGCGTGTTGCCGTAGGCGGAAACAGGAAAAGCACCATAGTAGAACACAGATGAAGCTTCTAAGATGATGTAATAGCCAGTAAGAACTAGTCCAATTCATGTTTTAGGTATCGATTATTGACTTTTTAGCTGGCTTTGGTGCCTTGGACATGGGCTAGGACCTTAAGATTCTGCATGAAAGGAGGACTAGCAGCCGAGTTGCAGGGGAGAATGTGAAAAGTGTTCATATGTAGTAAAAACCTGAGAAATCCGTCCGTTTTCGTCATTTGTTATCGAATCGACTTAAAGCCAGATCGTCACATTCACCGCTCTTCTCTCTGAAACGGTTGTACTTATCGTCTGTAAAACTATGTCGTCGGCAAAGCTATGTTGCATGCTGCGGTATGCTGAGATACTACAAGCAGCATAGTAGAACACAGATGAGGCTTCTCAGTTGATGTAATAGCCAGTAAGAAGTAGTACAATTCAAGTTTTAGGTATCGATTATTGACTTTTTAGCTGGCTTTGGTGCCTTGGACATGAGCTAGGACCTTATGATTCTGCATGAAAGGAGGACTAGCAGCCGAGTTGCACGGGAGAATGTGAAAAGTCTTCATATGTAGTAAAAACCTGAGAAATCCGTCCGTTTTCGTCATTTGTTATCGAATCCACTTAAAGCCAGATCATCACATTGGCCGCTCTTCTCTCTGAAACGGTTGTACTTATCGTCTGCAAAGCTATGTCGCGTACTGCGGTATGTGGAGACACTAAAAGCACCATAGTAGAACACATATGAACCTTATAAGTTGATGTAATAGCCAGTAAGAAATAGTACAATTCAAGTTTTCGGTATCGATTATTGACTTTTTAGCTAGCTTTGGTGCCTTGGACATGAGCTAGGACCTTAAGATTCTGCATGAAAGGAGGACTAGCAGCCGAGTAGCACGGGAGAATGTGAAAAGTGTTCATATGTAGTACAAACCTGAGAAATTCGTCCGTTTTCGTCATTTGTTATCGAATCGACTTAAAGCCAGATCGTCACATTGGATGCTCTTCTCTCTGAAACGCTTGTATTTAACGTCTGCAAAGCTATGTCGCGAGCTGCGGTATGCGGAGACACTAAAATCACCATAGTAGGAAACAGATGAAGCAAATAAGTTGATGTAATAGCCAGTAAGAAGTAATCCAATTCAAGTTTTAGGTATCGATTATTGACTTTTTAGCTGGCTTTGGTGCCTTGGACATGAGCTAGGACCTTAAGATTCAGCATGAAAGGAGGACTAGCAGCCGAGTTGCACGGGAGAATGTGAAAAGTGTTCATATGTAATAAAAACCTGAGAAATCCGTCCGTTTTCGTCATTTGTTATCGAATCGACTTAAAGCCAGATCGTCACATTGGCCGCTCTGCTCTCGGAAACGGTTGTACTTATCGTCTACTAAGCTATGTCGCGTGCTGCGGTATGCGGAGACACTAAAAGCACCATAGTAGAACACAGATGAAGCTTCTAAGTTAATGTAATAGCCAGTAAGAAGTAGTACAATTCAAGTTTTAGGTATCGATTATTGACTTTTTAGCTGGCTTTGGTGCCTGGGGACATGAGCTAGGACCTTATGATTCTGCATGAAAGGAGGACTAGCAGCCGAGTTGCACGGGAGAATGTGAAAAGTGTTCATATGTAGTAAAAACCTGAGAAATCCGTCCGTTTTCGTCATTTGTTATCGAATCCACTTAAAGCCAGATCATCACATTGGCCGCTCTTCTCTCTGAAACGGTTGTACTTATCGTCTGCAAAGCTATGTCGCGTACTGCGGTATGTGGAGACACTAAAAGCACCATAGTAGAACACAGATGAACCTTCTAAGTTGATGTAATAGCCAGTAAGAAATAGTACAATTCAAGTTTTAGGTATCGATTATTGACTTTTTAGCTGGCTTTGGTGCCTTGGACATGAGCTAGGACCTTAAGATTCAGCATGAAAGGAGGACTAGCAGCCGAGTTGCACGGGAGAATGTGAAAAGTGTTCATATGTAATAAAAACCTGAAAAATCCGTCCGTTTTCGTCATTTGTTATCGAATCGACTTAAAGCCAGATCGTCACATTGGCCGCTCTTCTCTCTGAAACGGTTGTACTTATCGTCTGCAAAGCTATGTCGCGTACTGCGGTATGTGGAGACACTAAAAGCACCATAGTAGAACACAGATGAACCTTCTAAGTTGATGTAATAGCCAGTAAGAAATAGTACAATTCAAGTTTTAGGTATCGATTATTGACTTTTTAGCTGGCTTTGGTGCCTTGGACATGAGCTAGGACCTTAAGATTCAGCATGAAAGGAGGACTAGCAGCCGAGTTGCACGGGAGAATGTGAAAAGTGTTCATATGTAATAAAAACCTGAAAAATCCGTCCGTTTTCGTCATTTGTTATCAAATCGACTTAAAGCCAGATCGTCACATTGGCCGCTCTTCTCTCTGAAACGGTTGTACTTATCGTCTGCAAAGCTATGTCGCGTGCTGCGGTATGTGGACACACTAAAAGTACCATAGTACAACACAGATGAAGCTTCTAAGTTGATGTAATAGCCAGTAAGAAGTAGTAGAATTCAAGTTTTAGGTATCGATTATTGACTTTTTAGCTGGCTTTGGTGCCTTGGACATGAGCTAGGACCTTAAGATTCTGCATGAAAGGAGGACTAGCAGCCGAGTTGCACGGGAGAATGTGAAAAGTGTTCATATGTAGTAAAAACCTGAGAAATACGTCCGTTTTCGTCATTTGTTATCGAATCGACTTAAAGCCAGATCGTCACATTGGCCGCTCTTCTCTCTGAAGCGGTTGTACTTATCGTCTGCAAAGCTATGTCGCGTGCTGCGGTATGTGGCGACACTAAAAGCACCATAGTAGAACACAGATGAAGCTTCTAAGTTGATGTAATATACAGTAAGAAGTAGTACAATTCAAGTTTTAGGTATCGATTATTGACTTTTTAGCTGGCTTTGGTGCCTTGGACATGAGCTAGGACCTTAAGATTCTGCATGAAAGGAGGATTAGCAGCCGAGTAGCACGGCAGAATGTGAAAAGTGTTCAAATGTAGTAAAAACCTGAGAAATTCGTCCGTTTTCGTCATTTGTTATCGAATCGACTTAAAGCCAGATCGTCACATTGGCCGCTCTTCTCTCTGAAACGCTTGTACTTAACGTCTGCAAAGCTATGTTGCATGCTGCGGTATGCTGAGATACTACAAGCAGCATAGTAGAACACAGATGAGGCTTCTAAGTTGATGTAATAGCAAGTAAGAAGTAGTACAATTCAAGTTTTAGGTATCGGTTATTGACTTTTTAGCTAGCTTTGGTGCCTTGGACATGAGCTAGGACCTTAAGATTCTGCATGAAAGGAGGACTAGCAGCCGAGTAGCACGGGAGAATGTGAAAAGTGTTCATATGTAGTAAAAACCTGAGAAATTCGTCCGTTTTCGTCATTTGTTATCGAATCGACTTAAAGCCAGATCGTCACATTGGATGCTCTTCTCTCTTAAACGCTTGTATTTATCGTCTGCAAAGCTATGTCGCGAGCTGCGGTATGCGGAGACACTAAAATCACCGTAGTAGGAAACAGATGAAGCATCTAAGTTGATGTAATAGCCAGTAAGAAGTAATCCAATTCAAGTTTTAGGTATCGATTATTGACTTTTTAGCTGGCTTTGGTGCCTTGGACATGAGCTAGGACCTTAAGATTCAGCATGAAAGGAGGACTAGCAGCCGAGTTGCACGGGAGAATGTGAAAAGTGTTCATATGTAATAAAAACCTGAGAAATCCGTCCGTTTTCGTCATTTGTTATCGAATCGACTTAAAGCCAGATCGTCACATTGGCCGCTCTGCTCTCGGAAACGGTTGTACTTATCGTCTACTAAGCTATGTCGCGTGCTGCGGTATGCGGAGACACTAAAAGCACCATAGTAGAACACAGATGAAGCTTCTAAGTTAATGTAATAGCCAGTAAGAAGTAGTACAATTCAAGTTTTAGGTATCGATTATTGACTTTTTAGCTGGCTTTGGTGCCTTGGACATGAGCTAGGACCTTAAGATTCAGCATGAAAGGAGGACTAGCAGCCGAGTTGCACGGGAGAATGTGAAAAGTGTTCATATGTAATAAAAACCTGAGAAATCCGTCCGTTTTCGTCATTTGTTATCGAATCGACTTAAAGGCAGATCGTCACATTGGCTGCTCTGCTGTCGGAAACGGTTGTACTTATCGTCTACTAAGCTATGTCGCGTGCTGCGGTATGCGGAGACACTAAAAGCACCATAGTAGAACACAGATGAAGCTTCTAAGTTGATGTAATAGCCAGTAAGAAGTAGTACAATTCAAGTTTTAGGTATCGATTATTGACTCTTTAGCTAGCTTTGATGCCTTGGACATGAGCTAGGACCTTAAGATTCTGCATGAAAGGAGGACTATCAGCCGAGTTGCAGGGGAGAATGTGAAAAGTGTTCATAAGTAGTAAAAACCTGAGAAATCCGTCCGTTTTCGTCATTTGTTATCGAATCGACTTAAAGCCAGATCGTCACATTGGCCGCTCTGCTCTCCGAAACGGTTGTACTTATCGTCTGCAAAACTATGTCGCGTGTTGCCGTAGGCGGAAACAGGAAAAGCACCATAGTAGAACACAGATGAAGCTTCTAAGTTGATGTAATAGCCAGTAAGAACTAGTCCTATTCATGTTTTAGGTATCGATTATTGACTTTTTAGCTGGCTTTGGTGCCTTGGACATGGGCTAGGACCTTAAGATTCTGCATGAAAGGAGGACTAGCAGCCGAGATGCAGGGGAGAATGTGAAAAGTGTTCATATGTAGTAAAAACCTGAGAAATCCGTCCGTTTTCGTCATTTGTTATCGAATCGACTTAAAGCCAGATCGTCACATTGGCCGCCCTTCTCTCTGAAACGGTTGTACTTATCGTCTGCAAAGCTATGGCGCGTGCTGCGGTATGCGGAGACACTAAAATCACCATAGTAGAACACAGATGAAGCTTCTAAGTTGATGTAATAGCCAGTAAGAAGTAGTACAATTCAAGTTTTAGGTATCGATTATTGACTTTTTAGCCAGCTTTGATGCCTTGGACATGAGCTAGAACCTTAAGATTCTGCATGAAAGGAGGACTAGCAGCCGAGTTGCACGGGAGAATGGGAAAAGTGTTCATATGTAGTAAAAACCTGAGAAATCCGTCCGTTTTCGTCATTTGTTATCGAATCGACTTAAAGCCAGATCGTCACATTGGCCGCTCTTCTCTCTGAAACGGGTGTACTTATCGTCTGCAAAGCTATGTCGCGTGCTGCGGTATGTGGAGACACTAAAATTACCATATTAGAACACAGGTGAAGCTTCTAAGTTAATGTAATAGCCAGTAAGAAGTAGTACAATTCAAGTTTTAGGTATTGATTATTGACTTTTTAGCTGGCTTTGGTGCCTTGGACATGAGCTAGGACCTTACGATTCTGCATGAAAGGAGGACTAGCAGCCGAGTTGCACGGGAGAATGTGAAAAGTCTTCATATGTAGTAAAAACCTGAGAAAACCGTCCGTTTTCGTCATTTGTTATCGAATCGACTTAAAGCCAGATCATCACATTGGCCGCTCTTCTCTCTGAAACGGTTGTACTTATCGTCTGCAAAGCTATGTCGCGTACTGCGGTATGTGGAGACACTAAAAGCACCATAGTAGAACACAGATGAACGTTCTAAGTTGATGTAATAGCCAGTAAGAAATAGTACAATTCAAGTTTTAGGTATCGATTATTGACATTTTAGCTGGCTTTGGTGCCTTGGACATGAGCTAGGACTTTAAGATTCTGCATGAAAGGAGGACTAGCAGCCGAGTTGCACGGGAGAATGTGAAAAGTGTTCATATGTAATAGAAACCTGAGAAATCCGTCCGTTTTCGTCATTTGTTATCGAATCGACTTAAAGCCAGATAGTCACGTTGGCCGCTCTTCTCTCTGAAACGGGTGTACTTATCGACTGCAAAGCTATGTCGCGTGCTGCGGTATGTGGAGACACTAAAATTACCATAGTAGAACACAGATGAAGCATCTAAGTTGATGTAATAGCCAGTAAGAAGTAATCCAATTCAAGTTTTAGGTATCGATTATTGACTTTTTAGCTAGCTTTGGTGCCCTGGACATGAGCTAGGACCTTAAGATTCTGCATGAAAGGAGGACTAGCAGCCGAGTAGCACGGGAGAATGTGAAAAGTGTTCATATGTAATAAAAACCTGAGAAATCCGTCCGTTGTCGTCATTTGTCATCGAATCGACTTAAAGCCAGATAGTCACATTGGCCGTTCTTCTCTCCGAAACGCTTGTACTTATCGTCTGCAAAGCTATGTCGCGTGCTGCGGTATGCGGAGGCACTAAAATAACCATAGTAGAACACAGACCAAGCTTCTAAGTTGATGTAATAGCCAGTAAGAAGTAGTACAATTCAGGTTTTAGGTATCTATTATTGACTTTTTAGCTGGCTTTGGTGCCTTGGACATGAGCTAGGACCTTAAGATTCTGCATGAAAGGAGGCCTAGCAGCCGAGTAGCACGGGAGAATGTGAAAAGTGTTCATATGTAGTAAAAACCTGAGAAATCCGTCCGTTTTCGTCATTTGTTATCGAATCGACTTAAAGCCAGATCGTCACATTGGCCGCTCTTCTCTCTGAAAAAGTTGTACTTATCGTCTGCAAAGCTATGTCGCGTGCTGCGGTATGCGGACTCACTAAAAGCACCATAGTAGAACACAGATGAAGCTTCTAAGTTGATGTAATAGCCAGTAAGAAGTAGTACAATTAAAGGTTTAGGTATCGGTTAATGACTTTTACCCTTCTTTGGTGCCTTGGACACGAGCTAGGAAATTAAGATTTTGCATGAAGGAGGACTATCAGACGAGTTGCACGGGAGAATGCGAAAAGTGTTCATATGTAGTAAAAACCTGAGAAAACCGTCCGTTTTCGTCATTTGTTATCGAATCGACTTAATGCCAGATCGTCACATTGGTCGCTCTTCTCTCTGAAACGGTTGTACTTATCGTCTGCAAAGCTATGTTGCATGCTGCGGTATGCTGAGATACTACAAGCAGCATAGTAGAACACAGATGAGGCTTCTAAGTTGATGTAATAGCAAGTAAGAAGTAGTACAATTCAAGTTTTAGGTATCGGTTATTGACTTTTTAGCTAGCTTTGGTGCCTTGGACATGAGCTAGGACCTTAAGATTCTGCATGAAAGGAGGACTAGCAGCCGAGTAGCACGGGAGAATGTGAAAAGTGTTCATATGTAGTAAAAACCTAAGAAATTCGTCCGTTTTCGTCATTTGTTATCGAATCGACTTAAAGCCAGATCGTCACATTGGATGCTCTTCTCTCTGAAACGCTTGTATTTATCGTCTGCAAAGCTATGTCGCGAGCTGCGGTATGCGGAGACACTAAAATCACCGTAGTAGGAAACAGATGAAGCATCTAAGTTGATGTAATAGCCAGTAAGAAGTAATCCAATTCAAGTTTTAGGTATCGATTATTGACTTTTTAGCTGGCTTTGGTGCCTTGGACATGAGCTAGGACCTTAAGATTCAGCATGAAAGGAGGACTAGCAGCCGAGTTGCACGGGAGAATGTGAAAAGTGTTCATATGTAATAAAAACCTGAGAAATCCGTCCGTTTTCGTCATTTGTTATCGAATCGACTTAAAGCCAGATCGTCACATTGGCCGCTCTGCTCTCGGAAACGGTTGTACTTATCGTCTACTAAGCTATGTCGCGTGCTGCGGTATGCGGAGACACTAAAAGCACCATAGTAGAACACAGATGAAGCTTCTAAGTTAATGTAATAGCCAGTAAGAAGTAGTACAATTCAAGTTTTAGGTATCGATTATTGACTTTTTAGCTGGCTTTGGTGCCTTGGACATGAGCTAGGACCTTAAGATTCAGCATGAAAGGAGGACTAGCAGCCGAGTTGCACGGGAGAATGTGAAAAGTGTTCATATGTAATAAAAACCTGAGAAATCCGTCCGTTTTCGTCATTTGTTATCGAATCGACTTAAAGGCAGATCGTCACATTGGCTGCTCTGCTGTCGGAAACGGTTGTACTTATCGTCTACTAAGCTATGTCGCGTGCTGCGGTATGCGGAGACACTAAAAGCACCATAGTAGAACACAGATGAAGCTTCTAAGTTGATGTAATAGCCAGTAAGAAGTAGTACAATTCAAGTTTTAGGTATCGATTATTGACTCTTTAGCTAGCTTTGATGCCTTGGACATGAGCTAGGACCTTAAGATTCTGCATGAAAGGAGGACTATCAGCCGAGTTGCAGGGGAGAATGTGAAAAGTGTTCATAAGTAGTAAAAACCTGAGAAATCCGTCCGTTTTCGTCATTTGTTATCGAATCGACTTAAAGCCAGATCGTCACATTGGCAACTCTGCTCTCCGAAACGGTTGTACTTATCGTCTGCAAAACTATGTCGCGTGTTGCCGTAGGCGGAAACAGGAAAAGCACCATAGTAGAACACAGATGAAGCTTCTAAGTTGATGTAATAGCCAGTAAGAACTAGTCCTATTAATGTTTTAGGTATCGATTATTGACTTTTTAGCTGGCTTTGGTGCCTTGGACATGGGCTAGGACCTTAAGATTCTGCATGAAAGGAGGACTAGCAGCCGAGATGCAGGGGAGAATGTGAAAAGTGTTCATATGTAGTAAAAACCTGAGAAATCCGTCCGTTTTCGTCATTTGTTATCGAATCGACTTAAAGCCAGATCGTCACATTGGCCGCCCTTCTCTCTGAAACGGTTGTACTTATCGTCTGCAAAGCTATGGCGCGTGCTGCGGTATGCGGAGACACTAAAATCACCATAGTAGAACACAGATGAAGCTTCTAAGTTGATGTAATAGCCAGTAAGAAGTAGTACAATTCAAGTTTTAGGTATCGATTATTGACTTTTTAGCCAGCTTTGATGCCTTGGACATGAGCTAGAACCTTAAGATTCTGCATGAAAGGAGGACTAGCAGCCGAGTTGCACGGGATAATGGGAAAAGTGTTCATATGTAGTAAAAACCTGAGAAATCCGTCCGTTTTCGTCATTTGTTATCGAATCGACTTAAAGCCAGATCGTCACATTGGCCGCTCTTCTCTCTGAAACGGGTGTACTTATCGTCTGCAAAGCTATGTCGCGTGCTGCGGTATGTGGAGACACTAAAATTACCATATTAGAACACAGGTGAAGCTTCTAAGTTAATGTAATAGCCAGTAAGAAGTAGTACAATTCAAGTTTTAGGTATTGATTATTGACTTTTTAGCTGGCTTTGGTGCCTTGGACATGAGCTAGGACCTTACGATTCTGCCTGAAAGGAGGACTAGCAGCCGAGTTGCACGGGAGAATGTGAAAAGTCTTCATATGTAGTAAAAACCTGAGAAAACCGTCCGTTTTCGTCATTTGTTATCGAATCGACTTAAAGCCAGATCATCACATTGGCCGCTCTTCTCTCTGAAACGGTTGTACTTATCGTCTGCAAAGCTATGTCGCGTACTGCGGTATGTGGAGACACTAAAAGCACCATAGTAGAACACAGATGAACGTTCTAAGTTGATGTAATAGCCAGTAAGAAATAGTACAATTCAAGTTTTAGGTATCGATTATTGACATTTTAGCTGGCTTTGGTGCCTTGGACATGAGCTAGGACTTTAAGATTCTGCATGAAAGGAGGACTAGCAGCCGAGTTGCACGGGAGAATGTGAAAAGTGTTCATATGTAATAGAAACCTGAGAAATCCGTCCGTTTTCGTCATTTGTTATCGAATCGACTTAAAGCCAGATAGTCACGTTGGCCGCTCTTCTCTCTGAAACGGGTGTACTTAACGACTGCAAAGCTATGTCGCGTGCTGCGGTATGTGGAGACACTAAAATTACCATAGTAGAACACAGATGAAGCATCTAAGTTGATGTAATAGCCAGTAAGAAGTAATCCAATTCAAGTTTTAGGTATCGATTATTGACTTTTTAGCTAGCTTTGGTGCCCTGGACATGAGCTAGGACCTTAAGATTCTGCATGAAAGGAGGACTAGCAGCCGAGTAGCACGGGAGAATGTGAAAAGTGTTCATATGTAATAAAAACCTGAGAAATCCGTCCGTTGTCGTCATTTGTTATCGAATCGACTTAAAGCCAGATAGTCACATTGGCCGCTCTTCTCTCCGAAACGCTTGTACTTATCGTCTGCAAAGCTATGTCGCGTGCTGCGGTATGCGGAGGCACTAAAATAACCATAGTAGAACACAGACCAAGCTTCTAAGTTGATGTAATAGCCAGTAAGAAGTAGTACAATTCAGGTTTTAGGTATCTATTATTGACTTTTTAGCTGGCTTTGGTGCCTTGGACATGAGCTAGGACCTTAAGATTCTGCATGAAAGGAGGCCTAGCAGCCGAGTAGCACGGGAGAATGTGAAAAGTGTTCATATGTAGTAAAAACCTGAGAAATCCGTCCGTTTTCGTCATTTGTTATCGAATCGACTTAAAGCCAGATCGTCACATTGGCCGCTCTTCTCTCTGAAAAAGTTGTACTTATCGTCTGCAAAGCTATGTCGCGTGCTGCGGTATGCGGACTCACTAAAAGCACCATAGTAGAACACAGATGAAGCTTCTAAGTTGATGTAATAGCCAGTAAGAAGTAGTACAATTAAAGGTTTAGGTATCGGTTAATGACTTTTACCCTTCTTTGGTGCCTTGGACACGAGCTAGGAAATTAAGATTTTGCATGAAGGAGGACTATCAGACGAGTTGCACGGGAGAATGCGAAAAGTGTTCATATGTAGTAAAAACCTGAGAAAACCGTCCGTTTTCGTCATTTGTTATCGAATCGACTTAATGCCAGATCGTCACATTGGTCGCTCTTCTCTCTGAAACGGTTGTACTTATCGTCTGCAAAGCTATGTCGCATGCTGCGGTATGCTGAGACACTACAGGCAGCATAGTAGAACACAGATGAAGCTTCTAAGTTGATGTAATAGCCAGTAAGAAGTAGTACAATTCAAGTTTTAGGTATCGATTACTGACTTTTTAGCTAGCTTTGGTGCCTTGGACATGAGCTAGGACCTTAAGATTCAGCATGAAAGGAGGACTAGCAGCCGAGTAGCACGGGAGAATGTGAAAAGTGTTCATATGTAGTAAAAACCTGAGAAATTCGTCCGTTTTCGTCATTTGTTATCGAATCGACTTAAAGCCAGATCGTCACATTGGCCGCTCTTCTCTCTGAAACGCTTGTACTTATCGTCTGCAAAGCTATGTCGCGTGCTGCGGTATGCGGAGACACTAAAATCACCATAGTAGAACACAGATTAAGCTTCTAAGTTGACGTAATAGCCAGGAAGAAGTAGTACAATTCAAGTTTTAGGTATCGATTATTGACTTTTTAGCTGGCTTTGGTGCCTTGGACATGAGCTAGGACCTGAACATTCAGCATGAAAGGAGGACTAGCAGCCGAGTTGCATGGAAGAATGTGAAAAGTGTTCATATGTAGTAAAAACCTGAGAAATCCGTCCACTTTCGTCATTTGTTATCAAATCGACTTAAACCCAGATCGTCACATTGGCCGCTCTTCTCTCTGAAAAAGTTGTACTTATCGTCTGCAAAGCTATGTCGCGTGCTGCGGTATGCGGAGACACTAAAAGCACCATAGTAGAACACAGATGATGCTTCTAAGTTGATGTAATAGCCAGTAAGAAGTAGTCCAATTCAAGATTTAGGTATCGATTATTGACTTTTTAGCTGGCTTTGGTGCCTTGGACATGAGCTAGGACTTTAAGATTCTGCATAAAAGGAGGACTAGCAGCAAAGTTGCACGGGAGAATGTGAAAAGTGTTCATATGTATTAAAAACCTGAGAAATCCGTCCACTTTCGTCATTTGTTATCGAATCGACTTAAACCCAGATCGTCACATTGGCCGCTCTTCTCTCTGAAAAAGTTGTACTTATCGTCTGCAAAGCTATGTCGCGTGCTGCGTTATGCGGAGACACTAAAATCACCATAATAGAACACAGATGAAGCTTCTAAGTTGATGTAATAGCCAGTAAGAAGTAGTACAATTAAAGTTTTAGGTATCGGTTAATGACTTTTTACCCTTCTTTGGTGCCTTGGACACGAGCTAGGAAATTAAGATTTTGCATGAATGAGGACTAGCAGCCGAGTTGCAAGGGAGAATGTGAAAAGTGTTCATATGTAATAAAAACCTGAGAAATCCGTCCGTTTTCGTCATTTGTTATCGAATCGACTTAAAGCCAGATAGTCACATTGGCCGCTCTTCTCTCCGAAACGCTTGTACTTATCGTCTGCAAAGCTATGTCGCGTGCTGCGGTATGCGGAGGCACTAAAATAACCATAGTAGAACACAGACCAAGCTTCTAAGTTGATGTAATAGCCAGTAAGAAGTAGTACAATTCAGGTTTTAGGTATCTATTATTGACTTTTTAGCTGGCTTTAGTGCCTTGGACATGAGCTAGGACCTTAAGATTCTGCATGAAAGGAGGCCTAGCAGCCGAGTTGCAGGGGAGAATGTGAAAAGTGTTCATATGTAGTAAAAACCTGAGAAATCCGTCCGTTTTCGTCATTTGTTATCGAATCGACTTAAAGCCAGATCGTCACATTTGGCGCTCTGCTCTCGGAAACGGTTGTACTTATCGTCTGCAAAGCTATGTCGCGTGCTGCGGTATGCGGAGACACTAAAAGCACCATAGTAGAACACAGATGAAGCTTCTAAGTTGATGTAATAGCCAGTAGGAAGAAGTAGAATTCAAGTTTTAGGTATCGATTATTGACTTTTTAGCTGGCTTTGGTACCTTGGACATGAGCTAGGACCTTAAGATTCTGCATGAAAGGAGGACTAGCGGCCGAGTTGCACGCGAGAATGTGAAAAGTGTTCATATGTAGTAAAAACCTGAGAAATCCGTCCGTTTCCGTCATTTGTTATCGAATCGACTTAAAGCCAGATCGTCACATTGGCCGCTCTTCTCTCTGAAAAAGTTGTACTTATCGTCTGCAAAGCTATGTCGCGTGCTGCGGTATGCGGACTCACTAAAAGCACCATAGTAGAACACAGATGAAGCTTCTAAGTTGATGTAAAAGCCAGTAAGAAGTAGTACAATTAAAGGTTTAGGTATCGGTTAATGTCTTTTACCCTTCTTTGGTGCCTTGGACACGAGCTAGGAAATTAAGATTTTGCATGAAGGAGGACTATCAGACGAGTTGCACGGGAGAATGCGAAAAGTGTTCATATGTAGTAAAAACCTGAGAAAACCGTCCGTTTTCGTCATTTGTTATCGAATCGACTTAATGCCAGATCGTCACATTGGTCGCTCTTCTCTCTGAAAAAGTTGTACTTATCGTCTGCAAAGCTATGTCGCATGCTGCGGTATGCTGAGACACTACAAGCAGCATAGTAGAACACAGATGAAGCTTCTAAGTTGATGTAATAGCCAGTAAGAAGTAGTACAATTCAAGTTTTAGGTATCGATTATTGACTTTTTAGCTAGCTTTGGTGCCTTGGACATGAGCTAGGACCTTAAGATTCAGCATGAAAGGAGGACTAGCAGCCGAGTAGCACGGGAGAATGTGAAAAGTGTTCATATGTAGTAAAAACCTGAGAAATTCGTCCGTTTTCGTCATTTGTTATCGAATCGACTTAAAGCAAGATCGTCACATTGGCCGCTCTTCTCTCTGAAACGCTTGTACTTATCGTCTGCAAAGCTATGTCGCGTGCTGCGGTATGCGGAGACACTAAAATCACCATAGTAGAACACAGATTAAGTTTCTAAGTTGACGTAATAGCCAGGAAGAAGTAGTACAATTCAAGTTTTAGGTATTGAATATTGAATTTTTAGCTGGCTTTGGTGCCTTGGACATGAGCTAGGACCTTAATATTCTGCATGAAAGGAGGACTAGCAGCCGAGTTGCATGGGAGAATGTGAAAAGTATTCATATGTAGTAAAAACCTGAGAAATCCGTCCACTTTCGTCATTTGTTATCAAATCGACTTAAACCCAGATCGTCACATTGGCCGCTCTTCTCTCTGAAAAAGTTGTACTTATCGTCTGCAAAGCTTTGTCGCGTGCTGCGGTATGCGGAGACACTAAAAGCACCATAGTAGAACACAGATGATGCTTCTAAGTTGATGTAATAGCCAGTAAGAAGTAGTCCAATTCAAGATTTAGGTATCGATTATTGACTTTTTAGCTGGCTTTGGTGCCTTGGACATGAGCTAGGACTTTAAGATTCTGCATAAAAGGAGGACTAGCAGCAAAGTTGCACGGGAGAATGTGAAAAGTGTTCATATGTATTAAAAACCTGAGAAATCCGTCCACTTTCGTCATTTGTTATCGAATCGACTTAAACCCAGATCGTCACATTGGCCGCTCTTCTCTCTGAAAAAGTTGTACTTATCGTCTGCAAAGCTATGTCGCGTGCTGCGTTATGCGGAGACACTAAAATCACCATAGTAGAACACAGATGAAGCTTCTAAGTTGATGTAATAGCCAGTAAGAAGTAGTACAATTAAAGTTTTAGGTATCGGTTAATGACTTTTTACCCTTCTTTGGTGCCTTGGACACGAGCTAGGAAATTAAGATTTTGCATGAATGAGGACTAGCAGCCGAGTTGCAAGGGAGAATGTGAAAAGTGTTCATATGTAGTAAAAACCTGAGAAATCCGTCCGTTTTCGTCATTTGTTATCGAATCGACTTAAAGCCAGATCGTCACATTGGCCGCTCTTCTCTCTGAAACGGTTGTACTTATCGTCTACAGAGCTATGTCGCGTGCTGCAATATGCGGAGACACTAAAAGCACCATAGTAGAACACAGATGATGCTTCTAAGTTGATGTAATAGCCAGTAAGAAGTAGTCCAATTCAAGATTTAGGTATCGATTATTGACTTTTTAGCTGGCTTTGGTGCCTTGGACATGAGCCAGGACTTTAAGATTCTGCATAAAAGGAGGACTAGCAGCCCAGTTGCACGGGAGAATGTGAAAAGTGTTCATATGTATTAAAAACCTGAGAAATCCGTCCGTTTTCGTCACTTGTTATCGAATCGACTTAAAGCCAGATCGTCACATTGGCCGCTCTTCTCTCTGAAACTGTTATACTTATCGTCTGCAAAACTATGTCGCGTGCTGCGGTATGCGGAGACACTAAAATCACCATAGTAGAACACAGATGAAGCTTCTAAGTTGATGTAATAGCCAGTAAGAAGTAGTAGAATTCAAGTTTTAGGTATCGATTATTGACTTTTTAGCTGGCCTTGGTGCCTTGGACATGAGCTAGGACCTTAAGATTCTGCATGAAAGGAGGACTAGCAGCCGAGTTGCAGGGGAGAATGTGAAAAGTGTTCATATGTAGTAAAAACCTGAGAAATCCGTCCGTTTTCGTAATTTGCTATCGAATCGACTTAAAGCCAGATCGTCACATTGGCCGCTCTTCTCTCTGAAACGGTGTTACTTATCGTCTGCAAAGCTATGTCGCTTACTACGGTATGTATAGACACTAAAAGCACAATAGTAGAACACAGATGAACCTTCTAAGCTGATGTAATAGCCAGTAAGAAGTAGTCCAATTCAAGTTTTAGGTATCGATTATTTACTTTTTAGCTGGCTTTGGTGCCTTGGACATGAGCTAGGACCTTAAGATTGTGCATGAAAGGAGGACTAGCAGCCGAGTTGCACGGGAGAATGTGAAAAGTGTTCATATGTAGTAAAAACCTGAGAAATCCGTCCGTTTTCGTCATTTGTTATCGAATCGATTTAAAGCCAGATCGTCACATTGGCTGCTCTTCTCTCTGAAACGGGTGTACTTATCGTCTGCAAAGCTATGTCGCGTGCTGCGGTATGTGGAGACACTAAAATTACCATAGTAGAACACAGTTCAAGCTTCTAAGTTGATGTAATAGCCAGTAAGAAGTAGTACAATTCAAGTTTTAGGTATCGATTATTGACTTTTTAGCTGGCTTTGGTGCCTTGGACATGAGCTTGGACCTTAAGATTCTGCATGAATGGAGGACTAGCAGCCGAGTTGCAGGGGAGAATGTGAAAAGTGTTCATATGTAGTAAAAACCTGAGAAATCCGTCCATTTTCGTCATTTGTTATCGAATCGACTTAAAGCCAGATCGACACATTGGCCGCTCTTCTCTCTGCAACGGTTGTACTTATCGTCTGCAAAGCTATGTCGCGTGTTGCCGTAGGCGGAAACAGGAAAAGCACCATAGTAGAACACAGATGAAGCTTCTAAGTTGATGTAATAGCCAGTAAGAAGTAGTCCAATTCAAGTTTTAGGTATCGATTATTGACTTTTTAGCTGGCTTTGGTGCCTTGGACATGAGCTAGGACCTTAAGATTCTGCATGAAAGGAGGACTAGCAGCCGAGTTGCAGGGGAGAATGTGAAAAGTGTTCATATGTAGTAAAAACCTGAGAAATCCGTCCGTTTTTGTCATTTGTTATCGAATCGACTTAAAGCCAGATCGTCACATTGGCCGCTCTTCTCTCTGAAACGCTTGTACTTATCGTCTGCAAAGCTATGTCGCGTGCTGCGGTATGTGGAGACACTAAAAGCACCATAGCAGAACACAGATGAAGCTTCTAAGTTGATGTAATAGCCAGTAAGAAGTAGTGGAATTCTAGTTTTAGGTATCGATTATTGACTTTTTAGCTGGCTTTGTTGCCTTGGACATGAGCTAGGACCTTAAATTTCTGCATGAAAGGAGGACTATCAGCCGAGTTGCAGGGGAGAATGTGAAAAGTGTTCATAAGTAGTAAAAACCTTAGAAATCCTTCCGTTTTCGTCATTTGTTATCGAATCGACTTAAAGCCAGATCGTCACATTGGCCGCTCTTCTCTCTGAAACGCTTGTACTTATCGTCTGCAAAGCTATGTCGCGTGCTGCGGTATGCGGAGACACTAAAATCACCATAGTAGAACACAGATGAAGCTTTTAAGTTGATGTAATAGCCAGTAAGAAGTAGTAGCATTCAAGTTTTAGGTATCGATTATTGACTTTTTAGCTGGCTTTTGTGCCTTGGACATGAGCTAGGACCTTAAGATTCTGCATGAAAGGAGGACTAGCAGCCGAGTTGCACGGGAGAATGTGAAAAGTGTTCATATGTAGTAAAAACCTGAGAAATCCGTCCGTTGTCGTCATTTGTTATCGAATCGACCTAAAGCCAGATCGTCACATTGGCCGCTCTTCTCTCTGAAACGCTTGTACTTATCGTCTGCAAGGCTATGTCGCGTGCTGCGGTATGTGGAGACACTAAAAGCACCATAGTAGAACACAGATGAAGCTTCTAAGTTGATGTAGTAGCCAGTAAGAAGTAGTACAATTCAAGTTTTAGGTATCGATTATTGACTTTTTAGTTGCCTTGGACATGAGCTAGGACCTTAACATTCTGCATGAAAGGAGGACTAGCAGCCGAGTTGCACGGGAGAATGTGGAAAGTGTTCATATGTAGTAAAAACCTTAGAAATCCGTCCATTTTCGTCATTTGTTATCGAATCGACTTAAAGCCAGATCGTCACATTGGCCGCTCTTCTCTCTGAAACGCTTGTACTTATCGTCTGCAAAGCTATGTCGCGTGCTGCGGTATCCGGAGACACTGCACTCACCATAGTAGAACACAGTTCAAGCTTCTAAGTTGATGTAATAGCCAGTAAGAAGTAGTACAATTCAAGTTTTAGGTATCGATTATTGACTTTTTAGCTGGCTTTGGTGCCTTGGACATGAGCTAGGACGTTAAGATTCTGCATGAAAGGAGGACTAGCAGCCGAGTTGCCCAGGAGAATGTGAAAAGTGTTCATATGTAAAAAAATACCGGAGAAATCCTTCCGTTTTCGTCATTTGTTATCGAATCGACTTAAGGCCAGATCGTCACATTGGCCGCTCTTCTCTCTAAACGCTTGTTCTTATCGTCTGCAAAGCTATGTCGCGTGCTGCGGTATGCGGAGACACTAAAATCACCATAGTAGAACACAGATGAAGCTTTTACGTTGATGTAATAGCCAGTAAGAAGTAGTACAATTCATGTTTTAGGTATCGATTATTGACTTTTTAGCTGGCTTTGGTGCCTTGGACATGAGCTAGGACCTTAACATTCTGCCTGAAAGGAGGACTAGCAACCGAGTTGCACGGGAGAATGTTAAAAGTGTTCATATGTAGTAAAAACCCGAGAAATCCGTCCGTTTTCGTCATTTGTTATCGAATCGACTTAAAGCCAGATCGTCACATTGGCCGCTCTTCTCTCTGAAACGGTTGTACTTGTCGTTTGCAAAGCTATGTCGCGTGCTGCGGTATGCTGAGACACTAAAAGCATAATAGTAGAACACAGATGAAGCTTCTAAGTTGATGTAATAGCCAGTCAGAAGTAGTACAATTCAAGTTTTAGGTATCGATTATTGACTTTTTAGCTGGCTTTGGTACCTTGGACATGAGCTAGGACCTTAAGATTCTGCATGAAAGGAGGACTAGCAGCCGATTTGCATGGGAGAATGTGAAAAGTGTTCATATGTAGTAAAAACCTGAAAATCCGTCCGTTTTCGTCATTTGTTATCGAATCGACTTAAAGCCAGATCGTCACATTGGCCGCTCTTCTCTCTGAAACGGTTGTACTTATCGTCTGCAAAGCTATGTCGCGTGCTGCGGTATGCGGAGACACTAAAAGCACCATAGTAGAACACAGATGAAGCTTCTAAGTTGATGTAATAGCCAGTAAGAAGTAGTACAATTCAAGTTTTAGGTATGGATTATTGACTTTTTAGCTGGCTTTGGTGCCTTGGACATGAGCTACGACCTTAACATTCTTCATGAAAGGAGGACTAGCAGCCGAGTTGCACGGGAGAATGTGAAAAGTGTTCATATGTAGTAAAAACCTTAGAAATCTTTCCGTTTTCGTCATTTGTTATCGAATCGACTTAAAGCCAGATCGTCACATTGCCCGCTCTGCTCTCTGAAACGGTTGTACTTATCGTCTGCAAAGCTATGACGCGTGCTGCTCTATGCGGAGACACTAAAATCACCATAGTAGAACACAGGTGAAGCTTCTAAGTTCATGTAATAGCGGGTAAGAAGTAGTACAATTCAAGTTTTAGGTATCGATTATTGACTTTTTAGCTGGCTTTGGTGCCTTGGACATGAGCTAGGACCTAAACATACTGCATGAAAGGAGGAGTAGCAGCCGAGTTGCACGGGAGAATGTGAAAAGTGTTCATATGTAGTAAAAACCTTAGAAATCCGTCCGTTTTCGTCATTTGTTATCGAATCGACTTAAAGCCAGATCGTCACATTGGCCGCTCTTCTCTCTGAAACGGTTGTACTTATCGTCTGCAAAGCTATGTTGCGTGCTGCGGTATATGGAGACACTAAAAGCACCATAGTAGGAAACAGATGAAGCATCTAAGTTGATGTAATAGCCAGTAAGAAGTAATGCAATTCAAGTTTTGGGTATCGATTATTGACTTTTTAGCTGGCTTTGGTGCCTTGGACATGAGCTAGGACCTTAAGATTCTGCATGAAAGGAGGACTAGCAGCCGAGTTGCACGGGAGAATGTGAAAAGTTTTCATATGTAGTAAAAACCTGAGAAATCCGTCCGTTTTCGTCATTTGTTATCGAATCGACTTAAAGCCAGATCGACACATTTGCCGCTCTTCTCTCTGAAACGGTTGTACTTATCGTCTGCAAAGCTATGTCGCGTGCTGCGGTATGCTGAGACACTAAAAGCACCATAGTAGAACACAGATGAAGCTTCTAAGTTGACGTAATAGCCAGGAAGAAGTAGTACAATTCAAGTTTTATGTATTGAACATTGACCTTTTAGCTGGCTTTGGTGCCTTGGACATGAGCTAGGACCTTAACATTCTTCATGAAAGGAGGACTAGCAGCCGATTTGCATGGGAGTATGTGAAAAGTGTTCATATGTAGTAAAAACCCGAGAAATCCGTCCGTTTTCGTCATTTGTTATCGAATCGACTTAAAGCCAGATCGTCACATTGGCCGCTCTTCTCTCTGAAACGGTGTACTTGTCGTTTGCAAAGCTATGTCGCGTGCTGCGGTATGCTGAGACACTAAAAGCAACATAGTAGAACACAGATGAAGCTTCTAAGTTGATGTAATAGCCAGTCAGAAGTAGTACAATTCAAGTTTTAGGTATCGATTATTGACTTTTTAGCTGGCTTTGGTACCTTGGACATGAGCTAGGACCTTAAGATTCTGCATGAAAGGAGGACTAGCAGCCGATTTGCATGGGAGAATGTGAAAAGTGTTCATATGTAGTAAAAACCTTAAAATCCGTCAGTTTTCGTCATTTGTTATCGAATCGACTTAAAGCCAGATCGTCACATTGGCCGCTCTTCTCTCTGAAACGGTTGTACTTATCGTCTGCAAAGCTATGTCGCGTGCTGCGGTATGTGGAGACACTAAAAGCACCATAGTATTAAACAGATGAAGCATCTAAGTTGATGTAATAGCCAGTAAGAAGTAATCCAATTCAAGTTTTGGGTATCGATTATTGACTTTTTAGCTGGCTTTGGTGCCTTGGACATGAGCTAGGACCTTAAGATTCTGCATGAAAGGAGGACTAGCAGCCGAGTAGCACGGGAGGATGTGAAAAGTGTTCATATGTAGTAAAAACCTGAGTCATCCGTCCGTTTTCGTCATTTGTTATCGAATCGACTTAAAGCCAGATCGTCACATTGGCCGCTCTTCTCTCTGAAACGGTTGTACTTATCGTCTGCAAAACTATGTCGCGTGCTGCGGTATGCGGAGAAACTAAAACCACCGTAGTAGAACACACATGAAGCTTCTAAGTTGATGTAATAGCCAGTAAGAAGTAGTACAATTCTAGTTTTAGGTATCGATTATTGACTTTTTAGCTGGCTTTGGTGCCTTGGACATGAGCTAGGACCTTAAGATTCTGCATGAAAGGAAGACTAGCAGCCGAGTTGCAGGGGAGAATGTGAAAAGTGTTCATATGTAGTAAAAACCAGAGAAATCCGTCCGTTTTCGTCATTTGTTATCGAATCGACTTAAAGCCAGATAGTCACATTGGCCGCTCTGCTCTCGGAAACGCTTGTACTTATCGTCTGCAAAGCTATGTCGCGTGTTGCCGTAGGCGGAAACAGGAAAAGCATCATAGTAGAACACAGATGAAGCTTCTAAGTTGATGTAATAGCCAGTAAGAAGTAGTCCATTTCAAGTTTTAGGTATCGATTATTGACTTTTTAGCTGGCTTTGGTGCCTTGGACATGAGCTAGGACCTTAAGATTCTGCATGAAAGGAGGACTAGCAGCCGAGTTGCACGGGAGAATGTGAAAAGTGTTCATATGTAATAAAAACCTGAGAAATCCGTCCGTTTTCGTCATTTGTTATCGAATTGACTTAAAGCCAGATCGTCACATTGGCCGCTCTTCTCACTGAAACGGTTGTACTTATCGTCTACAAAGCTATGTCGCGTGCTGCGGTATGCGGAGACACTAAAATCACCATAGTAGAACACAAATGAAGCTTCTAAGTTCATGTAATAGCAGGTAAGAAGTAGTACAATTCAAGTTTTAGGTATCGATTATTGACTTTTTAGCTGGCTTTGGTGCCTTGGACATGAGCTAGGACCTTAACATTCTGCATGAAACGAGGACTAGCGGCCGAGTTGCAGGGGAGAATGTGCAAAGCGTTCATATGTAGTAAAAACCTGAGAAATCCGTCCGTTTTCGTCATTTGTTATCGAATCGACTTATAGCCAGATCGTCACATTGGCCGCTCTTCTCTCTGAAACGGTTGTACTTATCGTCTGCAAAGCTATGTTGCGTGCTGCGGTATGTGGACACACTAAAAGCACCATAGTAGGAAACAGATGAAGCATCTAAGTTGTTGTAATAGCCAGTCAGAAGTAGTACAATTCAAGTTTTGGGTATCGATTATTGACTTTTTAGCTGGCTTTGGTGCCTTGGACATGAGCTAGGACCTTAAGATTCTGCATGAAAGGAGGACTAGCAGCCGAGTAGCACGGGAGGATGTGAAAAGTGTACATATGTAGTAAAAACCTGAGTCATCCGTCCGTTTTCGTCATTTGTTATCGAATCGACTTAAAGCCAGATCGTCACATTGGCCGCTCTTCTCTCTGAAACGGTTGTACTTATCGTCTGCAAAACTATGTCGCGTGCTGCGGTATGCGGAGAAACTAAAACCACCGTAGTAGAACACACATGAAGCTTCTAAGTTGATGTAATAGCCAGTAAGAAGTAGTACAATTCTAGTTTTAGGTGTCGATTATTGACTTTTTAGCTGGCTTTGGTGCCTTGGACATGAGCTAGGACCTTAAGATTCTGCATGAAAGGAAGACTAGCAGCCGAGTTGCAGGGGAGAATGTGAAAAGTGTTCATATGTAGTAAAAACCAGAGAAATCCGTCCGTTTTCGTCATTTGTTATCGAATCGACTTAAAGCCAGATAGTCACATTGGCCGCTCTGCTCTCGGAAACGCTTGTACTTATCGTCTGCAAAGCTATGTCGCGTGTTGCCGTAGGCGGAAACAGGAAAAGCATCATAGTAGAACACAGATGAAGCTTCTAAGTTGATGTAATACCCAGTAAGAAGTAGTACAATTCAAGTTTTAGGTATCGATTATTGACTTTTTAGCTGGCTTTGGTGCCTTGGGCATGAGCTAGGACCTTAATATTCTGCATGAAAGGAGGCCTAGCAATCGAGTTGCACGGGAGAATGTGAAAAGTGTTCATATGTAGTAAAAACCTGAGAAATCCGTCCGTTTTCGTCATTTGTTATCGAATCGACATAAAGCCAGATCGTCATATTGGCCGCTCTTCTCTCTGAAACGGTTGTACTTATCGTCTGCAAAGCTATGACGCGTGCTGCTGTATGCGGAGACACTAAAATCACCATAGTAGAACACAGGTGAAGCTTCTAAGTTCATGTAATAGCAGGTAAGAAGTAGTACAATTCAAGTTTTAGGTATCGATTATTGACTTTTTAGCTGGCTTTGGTGCCTTGGACATGAGCTAGGACGTAAACATTCTGCATGAAAGGAGGAGTAGCAGCCGAGTTGCACGGGAGAATGTGAAAAGTGTTCATATGTAGTAAAAACCTTAGAAATCCGTCCGTTTTCGTCATTTGTTATCGAATCGACTTAAAGCCAGATCGTCACATTGGCCGCTCTTCTCTCTGAAACGGTTGTACTTATCGTCTGCAAAGCTATGTTGCGTGCTGCGGTATATGGAGACACTAAAAGCACCATAGTAGGAAACAGATGAAGCATCTAAGTTGATGTAATAGCCAGTAAGAAGTAATGCAATTCAAGTTTTGGGTATCGATTATTGACTTTTTAGCTGGCTTTGGTGCCTTGGACATGAGCTAGGACCTTAAGATTCTGCATGAAAGGAGGACTAGCAGCCGAGTTGCACGGGAGAATGTGAAAAGTTTTCATATGTAGTAAAAACCTGAGAAATCCGTCCGTTTTCGTCATTTGTTATCGAATCGACTTAAAGCCAGATCGACACATTGGCTGCTCTTCTCTCTGAAACGGTTGTACTTATCGTCTGCAAAGCTATGTCGCGTGCTGCGGTATGCTGAGACACTAAAAGCACCATAGTAGAACACAGATGAAGCTTCTAAGTTGACGTAATAGCCTGGAAGAAGTAGTACAATTCAAGTTTTAGGTATTGAACATTGACCTTTTAGCTGGCTTTGGTGCCTTGGACATGAGCTAGGACCTTAACATTTTTCATGAAAGGAGGACTAGCAGCCGATTTGCATGGGAGAATGTGAAAAGTGTTCATATGTAGTAAAAACCCGAGAAATCCGTCCGTTTTCGTCATTTGTTATCGAATCGACTTAAAGCCAGATCGTCACATTGGCCGGTCTTCTCTCTGAAACGGTTGTACTTGTCGTTTGCAAAGCTATGTCGCGTGCTGCGGTATGCTGAGACACTAAAAGCACCATAGTAGAACACAGATGAAGCTTCTAAGTTGATGTAATAGCCAGTCAGAAGTAGTACAATGCAAGTTTTAGGTATCGATTATTGACTTTTTAGCTGGCTTTGGTACCTTGGACATGAGCTAGGACCTTAAGATTCTGCATGAAAGGAGGACTAGCAGCCGATTTGCATGGGAGAATGTGAAAAGTGTTCATATGTAGTAAAAACCTGAAAATCCGTCCGTTTTCGTCAATTGTTATCGAATCGACTTAAAGCCAGATTGTCACATTGGCCGCTCTTCTCTCTGAAACGGTTGTACTTATCGTCTGCAAAGCTATGTCGCGTGCTGCGGTATGCGGAGACACTAAAAGCACCATAGTAGAACACAGATGAAGCTTCTAAGTTGATGTAATAGCCAGTAAGAAGTAGTACAATTCAAGTTTTGGGTATGGATTATTGACTTTTTAGCTGGCTTTGGTGCCTTGGACATGAGCTACGACCTTAACATTCTGCATGAAAGGAGGACTAGCAGCCGAGTTGCACGGGAGAATGTGAGAAGTGTTCATATGTAGTAAAAACCTTAGAAATCTTTCCGTTTTCGTCATTTGTTATCGAATCGACTTAAAGCCAGATCGTCACATTGGCCGCTCTTCTCTCTGAAACGGTTGTACTTATCGTCTGCAATGCTATGTCGCGTGCAGCGGTATGTGGAGACACTAGAAGCACCATAGTAGAACACAGATGAAGCTTCTAAGTTGATGTAATAGCCAGTAAGAAGTAGTAGCATTCAAGTTTTAGGTATCGATTATTGACTTTTTAGCTGGCTTTGGTGCCTTGGACATGAGCTAGGACCTTGATATTCTGCATGAAAGGAGGACTAGCAATCGGGTGGCACGGGAGAATGTGAAAAGTGTTCATATGTAGTAAAAACCTGAGAAATCCGTCCGTTTTCGTCATTTGTTATCGAATCGACTTAAAGCCAGATCGTCACATTGGCCGCTCTTCTCTCTGAAACGGTTGTACTTATCGTCTGCAAAGCTATGTCGCGTGCTGCGGTATGCGGAGACACTAAAATCACCATAGTAGAACACAAATGAAGCTTCTAAGTTCATGTAATAGCAGGTAAGAAGTAGTACAATTCAAGTTTTAGGTATCGATTATTGACTTTTTAGCTGGCTTTGGTGCCTTGGACATGAGCTAGGACCTTAACATTCTGCATGAAAGGAGGACTAGCAGCCGAGTTGCACGGGAGAATGTGAAAAGCGTTCATATGTAGTAAAAACCTGAGAAATCCGTCCGTTTTCGTCATTTGTTATCGAATCGACTTATAGCCAGATCGTCACATTGGCCGCTCTTCTCTCTGAAACGGTTGTACTTATCGTCTGCAAAGCTATGTCGCGTGCTGCGGTATGTGGAGACACTAAAAGCACCATAGTATTAAACAGATGAAGCATCTAAGTTGATGTAATAGCCAGTAAGAAGTAATCCAATTCAAGTTTTGGGTATCGATTATTGACTTTTTAGCTGGCTTTGGTGCCTTGGACATGAGCTAGGACCTTAAGATTCTGCATGAAAGGAGGACTAGCAGCCGAGTAGCACGGGAGGATGTGAAAAGTGTTCATATGTAGTAAAAACCTGAGTCATCCGTCCGTTTTCGTCATTTGTTATCGAATCGACTTAAAGCCAGATCGTCACATTGGCCGCTCTTCTCTCTGAAACGGTTGTACTTATCGTCTGCAAAACTATGTCGCGTGCTGCGGTATGCGGAGAAACTAAAACCACCGTAGTAGAACACACATGAAGCTTCTAAGTTGATGTAATAGCCAGTAAGAAGTAGTACAATTCTAGTTTTAGGTATCGATTATTGACTTTTTAGCTGGCTTTGGTGCCTTGGACATGAGCTAGGACCTTAAGATTCTGCATGAAAGGAAGACTAGCAGCCGAGTTGCAGGGGAGAATGTGAAAAGTGTTCATATGTAGTAAAAACCAGAGAAATCCGTCCGTTTTCGTCATTTGTTATCGAATCGACTTAAAGCCAGATAGTCACATTGGCCGCTCTGCTCTCGGAAACGCTTGTACTTATCGTCTGCAAAGCTATGTCGCGTGTTGCCGTAGGCGGAAACAGGAAAAGCATCATAGTAGAACACAGATGAAGCTTCTAAGTTGATGTAATAGCCAGTAAGAAGTAGTCCATTTCAAGTTTTAGGTATCGATTATTGACTTTTTAGGTGGCTTTGGTGCCTTGGACATGAGCTAGGACCTTAAGATTCTGCATGAAAGGAGGACTAGCAGCCGAGTTGCACGGGAGAATGTGAAAAGTGTTCATATGTAATAAAAACCAGAGAAATCCGTCCGTTTTCGTCATTTGTTATCGAATTGACTTAAAGCCAGATCGTCACATTGGCCGCTCTTGTCTCTGAAACGGTTGTACTTGTCGTCTACAAAGCTATGTCACGTGCTGCGGTATGCGGAGACACTAAAATCACCATAGTAGAACACAAATGAAGCTTCTAAGTTCATGTAATAGCAGGTAAGAAGTAGTACAATTCAAGTTTTAGGTATCGATTATTGACTTTTTAGCTGGCTTTGGTGCCTTGGACATGAGCTAGGACCTTAACATTCTGCATGAAAGGAGGACTAGCAGCCGAGTTGCAGGGGAGAATGTGAAAAGCGTTCATATGTAGTAAAAACCTGAGAAATCCGTCCGTTTTCGTCATTTGTTATCGAATCGACTTATAGCCAGATCGTCACATTGGCCGCTCTTCTCTCTGAAACGGTTGTACTTATCGTCTGCAAAGCTATGTTGCGTGCTGCGGTATGTGGAGACACTAAAAGCACCATAGTAGGAAACAGATGATGCATCTAAGTTGATGTAATAGCCAATAAGAAGTAATCCAATTCAAGTTTTGGGTATCGATTATTTAGTTTTTAGCTGGCTTTGGTGCCTTGGACATGAGCTAGGACCTTAAGATTCTGCATGAAAGGAGGACTAGCAGCCGAGTAGCACGGGAGGATGTGAAAAGTGTTCATATGTAGTAAATACCTGAGCCATCCGTCCGTTTTCGTCATTTGTTATCGAATCGACTTAAAGCCAGATCGTCACATTGGCCGCTCTTCTCTCTGAAACGGTTGTACTTATCGTCTGCAAAACTATGTCGCGTGCTGCGGTATGCGGAGAAACTAAAACCACCGTAGTAGAACACACATGAAGCTTCTAAGTTGATGTAATAGCCAGTAAGAAGTAGTACAATTCTAGTTTTAGGTATCGATTATTGACTTTTTAGCTGGCTTTGGTGCCTTGGACATGAGCTAGGACCTTAAGATTCTGCATGAAAGGAAGACTAGCAGCCGAGTTGCAGGGGAGAATGTGAAAAGTGTTCATATGTAGTAAAAACCAGAGAAATCCGTCCGTTTTCGTCATTTGTTATCGAATCGACTTAAAGCCAGATAGTCACATTGGCCGCTCTGCTCTCGGAAACGCTTGTACTTATCGTCTGCAAAGCTATGTCGCGTGTTGCCGTAGGCGGAAACAGGAAAAGCATCATAGTAGAACACAGATGAAGCTTCTAAGTTGATGTAATAGCCAGTAAGAAGTAGTCCATTTCAAGTTTTAGGTATCGATTATTGACTTTTTAGCTGGCTTTGGTGCCTTGGACATGAGCTAGGACCTTAAGATTCTGCATGAAAGGAGGACTAGCAGCCGAGTTGCACGGGAGAATGTGAAAAGTGTTCATATGTAATAAAAACCTGAGAAATCCGTCCGTTTTCGTCATTTGTTATCGAATTGACTTAAAGCCAGATCGTCACATTGGCCGCTCTTCTCTCTGAAACGGTTGTACTTATCGTCTACAAAGCTATGTCGCGTGCTGCGGTATGCGGAGACACTAAAAGCACCATAGTAGAACACAGATGAAGCTTCTAAGTTAATGTAATAGCCAGTAAGAAGTAGTACAATTCAAGTTTTAGGTATCGATTATTGACTTTTTAGCTGGCTTTGGAGCCTTGGACATGAGCTAGGACCTTACTATTCTGCATGAAAGGAGGACTGGCAGCCGAGTTGCAGGGGAGAATGTGAAAAGTGTTCATATGTAGTAAAAACCTGAGAAATCCGTCCGTTTTCGTCATTTGTTATCGAATCAACTTAAAACCAGATCGTCACATTGTCCGCTCTGCTCTCGGAAACGGTTGTACTTATCGTCTGCAAAGCTATGTCGCGTGCTGCGGTATGCGGAGACACTAAAAGCACCACAGTAGAACACAGATGAAGCTTCTAAGTTGATGTAATAGCCAGTAAGAAGTAGTACAATTCAAGTTTTAGGTATCGATTATTGACTTTTTAGCTGGCTTTGGTGCCTTGGACATGAGCTAGGACCTAAACATTCAGCATGAAAGGAGGAGTAGCAGCCGAGTTGCACGGGAGAATGTGAAAAGTGTTCATATGTAGTAAAAACCTTAGAAATCCGTCCGTTTTCGTCATTTGTTATCGAATCGACTTAAAGCCAGATCGTCACATTGGCCGCTCTTCTCTCTGAAACGGCTGTACTTATCGTCTGCAAAGCTATGTTGCGTGCTGCGGTATATGGAGACACTAAAAGCACCATAGTAGGAAACAGATGAAGCATCTAAGTTGATGTAATAGCCAGTAAGAAGTAATCCAATTCAAGTTTTGGGTATCGATTATTGACTTTTTAGCTGGCTTTGGTGCCTTGGACATGAGCTAGGACCTTAAGATTCTGCATGAAAGGAGGACTAGCAGCCGAGTTGCACGGGAGAATGTGAAAAGTTTTCATATGTAGTAAAAACCTGAGAAATCCGTCCGTTTTCGTCATTTGTTATCGAATCGACTTAAAGCCAGATCGACACATTGGCTGCTCTTCTCTCTGAAACGGTTGTACTTATCGTCTGCAAAGCTATGTCGCGTGCTGCGGTATGCTGAGACACTAAAAGCACCATAGTAGAACACAGATGAAGCTTCTAAGTTGACGTAATAGCCAGGAAGAAGTAGTACAATTCAAGTTTTAGGTATTGAACATTGATCTTTTAGCTGGCTTTTGTGCCTTGGACATGAGCTAGGACCTTAACATTCTTCATGAAAGGAGGACTAGCAGCCGATTTGCATGGGAGAATGTGAAAAGTGTTCATATGTAGTAAAAACCCGAGAAATCCGTCCGTTTTCGTCATTTGTTATCGAATCGACTTAAAGCCAGATCGTCACATTGGCCGCTCTTCTCTCTGAAACGGTTGTACTTGTCGTTTGCAAAGCTATGTCGCGTGCTGCGGTATGCTGAGACACTAAAAGCACCATAGTAGAACACAGATGAAGCTTCTAAGTTGATGTAATAGCCAGTCAGAAGTAGTACAATTCAAGTTTTAGGTATCGATTATTGACTTTTTAGCTGGCTTTGGTACCTTGGACATGAGCTAGGACCTTAAGATTCTGCATGAAAGGAGGACTAGCAGCCGATTTGCATGGGAGAATGTGAAAAGTGTTCATATGTAGTAAAAACCTGAAAATCCGTCCGTTTTCGTCATTTGTTATCGAATCGACTTAAAGCCAGATCGTCACATTGGCCGCTCTTCTCTCTGAAACGGTTGTACTTATCGTCTGCAAAGCTATGTCGCGTGCTGCGGTATGCGGAGACACTAAAAGCACCATAGTAGAACACAGATGAAGCTTCTAAGTTGATGTAATAGCCAGTAAGAGGTAGTACAATTCAAGTTTTAGGTATGGATTATTGACTTTTTAGCTGGCTTTGGTGCCTTGGACATGAGCTACGACCTTAACATTCTGCATGAAAGGAGGACTAGCAGCCGAGTTGCACGGGAGAATGTGAAAAGTGTTCATATGTAGTAAAAACCTTAGAAATCTTTCCGTTTTCGTCATTTGTTATCGAATCGACTTAAAGCCAGATCGTCACATTGGCCGCTCTTCTCTCTGAAACGGTTGTACTTATCGTCTGCAAAACTATGTCGCGTGCTGCGGTATGCGGAGAAACTAAAACCACCGTAGTAGAACAGACATGAAGCTTCTAAGTTGATGTAATAGCCAGTAAGAAGTAGTACAATTCTAGTTTTAGGTATCGATTATTGACTTTTTAGCTGGCTTTGGTGCCTTGGACATGAGCTAGGACCATAAGGGTCTGCATGAAAGGAGGACTAGCAGCCGAGTTGCAGGGGAGAATGTGAAAAGTGTTCATATGTAGTAAAAACCAGAGAAATCCGTCCGTTTTCGTCATTTGTTATCGAATCGACTTAAAGCCAGATAGTCACATTGGCCGCTCTGCTCTCGGAAACGCTTGTACTTATCGTCTGCAAAGCTATGTCGCGTGTTGCCGTAGGCGGAAACAGGAAAAGCATCATAGTAGAACACAGATGAAGCTTCTAAGTTGATGTAATAGCCAGTAAGAAGTAGTCCATTTCAAGTTTTAGGTATCGATTATTGACTTTTTAGCTGGCTTTGGTGCCTTGGACATGAGCTAGGACCTTAAGATTCTGCATGAAAGGAGGACTAGCAGCCGAGTTGCACGGGAGAATGTGAAAAGTGTTCATATGTAATAAAAACCTGAGAAATCCGTCCGTTTTCGTCATTTGTTATCGAATTGACTTAAAGCCAGATCGTCACATTGGCCGCTCTTCTCTCTGAAACGGTTGTACTTATTGTCTACAAAGCTATGTCGCGTGCTGCGGTATGCGGAGACACTAAAAGCACCATAGTATAACACAGATGAAGCTTCTAAGTTAATGTAATAGCCTGTAAGAAGTAGTACAATTCAAGTTTTAGGTATCGATTATTGACTTTTTAGCTGGCTTTGGTGCCTTGGACATGAGCTAGGACCTTAATATTCTGCATGAAAGGAGGACTAGCAATCGAGTTGCACGGGAGAATGTGAAAAGTGTTCATATGGAGTAAAAACCTGAGAAATCCGTCCGTTTTCGTCATTTGTTATCGAATCGACATAAAGCCAGATCGTCATATTGGCCGCTCTTCTCTCTGAAACGGTTGTACTTATCGTCTGCAAAGCTATGACGCCTGCTGCTGTATGCGGAGACACTAAAATCACCATAGTGGAACACAGGTGAAGCTTCTAAGTTCATGTAATAGCAGGTAAGAAGTAGTACAATTCAAGTTTTAGGTATCGATTATTGACTTTTAGCTGGCTTTGGTGCCTTGGACATGAGCTAGGACGTAAAAATTCTGCATGAAAGGAGGAGTAGCAGCCGAGTTGCACGGGAGAATGTGAAAAGTGTTCATATGTAGTAAAAACCTTAGAAATCCATCCGTTTTCGTCATTTGTTATCGAATCGACTTAAAGCCAGATCGTCACATTGGCCTCTCTTCTCTCTGAAACGGTTGTACTTATCGTCTGCAAAGCTATGTTGCGTGCTGCGGTATATGGAGACACTAAAAGCACCATAGTAGGAAACAGATGAAGCATCTAAGTTGATGTAATAGCCAGTAAGAAGTAATCCAATTCAAGTTTTGCGTATCGATTATTGACTTTTTAGCTGGCTTTGGTGCCTTGGACATGAGCTAGGACCTTAAGATTCTGCATGAAAGGAGGACTAGCAGCCGAGTTGCACGGAGAATGTGAAAAGTTTTCATATGTAGTAAAAACCTGAGAAATCCGTCCGTTTTCGTCATTTGTTATCGAATCGACTTAAAGCCAGATCGACACATTGGCCGCTCTTCTCTCTGAAACGGTTGTACTTATCGTCTGCAAAGCTATGTCGCGTGCTGCGGTATGTTGAGACACTACAAGCACCATAGTAGAACACAGATGAAGCTTCTAAGTTGATGTACTAGCCAGTAAGAGGTAGTAAAATTCAAGTTTTAGGTACTGAATATTGACCTTTTAGCTGGCTTTGGTGCCTTGGACATGAACTAGGACCTTAAGATTTTGCATGAAAGGAGGACTAGCAGCCGAGTTGCAGGGGAGAATGTGAAAAGTGTTCATATATAGTAAAAACCTGAGAAATCCGTTCGTTTTCGTCATTTGTTATCGAATCGACTTAAAGCCAGATCGTCACATTGGCCGCTCTTCTCTCTGAAACGGTTGTACTTATCGTCTGCAAAGCTATGTCGCGTGCTGCGGTATGCGGAGAAACTAAAACCACCGTAGTAGAACACACATGAAGCTTCTTAGTTGATGTAATAGCCAGTAAGAAGTAGTACAATTCAAGTTTTAGGTATTGATTATTGACTTTTTAGCTGGCTTTGGTGCCTTGGACATGAGCTAGGACCTTAAAATTCAGCATGAAAGGAGGACTAGCAGCCGAGTTGCACGGGAGAATGTGAAAAGTGTTCATATGTAGTAAAAACCTGAGAATTCCGTTCGTTTTCGTCATTTGTTATTGAATCGATGTAAAGCCAGATCGTCACATTGGCCGATCTTCTCTCTGAAACGGTTGTACTTATCGTCTGCAAAGCAATGTCGCGTGTTGCCGTAGGCGGAAACAGGAAAAGCACCATAATAGAACACAGATGAAGCTTCTAAGTTGATGTAATAGCCAGTAAGAAGTAGTCCAATTCAAGTTTTATGTATCGGTTATTGACTTTTTAGCTGGCTTTTGTGCCTTGGACATGAGCTAGGACCTTAAGATTCTGCATGAAAGGAGGACTAGCAGCCGAGTTGCGCGGGAGAATGTGAAAAGTGTTCTTATGTAGTAAAAACCAGAGAAATCCGTCCGTTTTCGTCATTTGTTATCGAATCGACTTAAAGCCAGATCGTCACATTGGCCGATCTTCTCTCTGAAATGGTTGTACTTATCGTCTGCAAAGCTATGTCGCGTGTTGCCGTAGGCGGAAACAGGAAAAGCACCATAATAGAACACAGATGAAGCTTCTAAGTTGATGTAATAGCCAGTAAGAAGTAGTCCAATTCAAGTTTTATGTATCGGTTATTGACTTTTTAGCTGGCTTTGGTGCCTTGGACATGAGCTAGGACCTTAAGATTCTGCATGAAAGGAGGACTAGCAGCCGAGTTGCACGGGAGAATGTGAAAAGTGTTCATATGTAGTAAAAACCAGAGAAATCCGTCCGTTTTCGTCATTTGTTATCGAATTGACTTAAAGCCAGATCGTCACATTGCCCGCTCTTCTCTCTGAAACGGTTGTACTTATCGTCTGCAAAGCTCTGTCGCGTGCTGCGGTTTGCTGAGACACTACAAGCACCATAGTAGAACACAGATGAAGCTTCTAAGTTGATGTAATAGCCAGTAAGAGGTAGTACAATTCAAGTTTTAGGTATTGAATATTAACCTTTTAGCTGGCTTTGGTGCCTTGGACATGAGCTAGGACCTTAAGATTCTGCATGAAAGGAGGACTAGAAGCCGAGTTGCACGGGAGAATGTGAAAAGTGTTCATATGTAGTAAAAACCTGAGACATCCGTCCGTTTTCGTCATTTGTTATTGAATCGATGTAAAGCCAGATCGTCACATTGGCCGCTCTTCGCTCTGAAACGGTTGTGCTTATCGTCTGCAAAGCTATGTCGCGTACTGCGGTATTCGGAGACACTAAAAGCACCACAGTAGAACACAGATGAACCTTCTAAGTTGATGTAATATCCAGTAAGAAGTAGTACAATTCAAGTTTTAGGTATCGATTATTGTTTTTTTAGCTGGCTTTGGTGCCTTGGACATGTGCTGTTACCTTAAGATTCTGCATGAAAGGAGGACTAGCAGCCGAGTTGCACGGGAGAATGTGAAAAGTGTTCATATGTAGTACAAACCTGAGAAATCCGTCCGTTTTCTTCATTTGTTATCGAATCGACTTAAAGCCAGATCGTCACATTGGCCGCTCTTCTCTCTGAAACGGTTGTACTTATCGTCTGGAAAGCTATGTCGCGTGCTGCGATATGCTGAGACACTAAAAGCACAATAGTAGAATACAGATCAAGCTTCTAAGTTGATGTAATAGCCAGTAAGAAGTAGTACAATTCAAGTTTTAGGTATTGAATATTTACCTTTTAGCTGGCTTTGGTGCCTTGGACATGAGCTAGGACCTTAAGATTCTGCATGAAAGGAGGACTAGCTGCCGAGTTGCACGGGAGAATGTGAAAAATGTTCATATGTAGTAAAAAAATGAGACATCCGTCCGTTTTCGTCATTTGTTATCGAGTCGACTTAAAACCAGATCGTCACATTGGCCGCTCTTCTCTCTGAAACGGGTGTACTTATCGTCTGCAAAACTATGTCGCGTGCTGCGGTATGCGGAGAAACTAAAAGCACCGTAGTAGAACACAGATGAAGCTTCTAAGTTGATGTAATAGCCAGTAAGAAGTAGTACAATTCAAGTTTTAGGTATTGATTATTGACTTTTTAGCTGGTTTTGGTTCCTTGGACATGAGCTAGGACCTTAATATTCTGCATGAAAGGAGGACTAGCAGCCGAGTTGCACGGGAGAATGTGAAAAGTGTTCATATGTAGTAAAAACCTTAGAAATCCGTCCGTTTTCGTCATTTGTTATCGAATCGACTTAAAGCCAGATCGTCACATTGGCCGCTCTTCTCTCTGAAACGGTTGTACTTGTCGTCTGCAAAGCTATGTCACGTGCTGTGGTATGCGGAGACACTAAAATCACCGCAGTAGAACACAGATGAAGCTTCTAAGTTGATGTAATAGCCAGTAAGAAGTAGTACAATTCAAGTTTTACGTATTGAATATTGAACTTTTTGCTGGCTTTGGTGCCTTGTACATGTGCTAATACCTTAAGATTCTGCATGAAAGGAGGACTAGCAGCCGAGTTGCACGGGAGAATGTGAAAAGTGTTCATATGTAGTAAAAACCTGAGAAATCCGTCCGTTTTCGTCATTTGTTATCGAATCGACTTAAAGCCAGATCGTCACATTGGCCGCTCTTCTCTCTGAAACGGTTTTACTTATCGTCTGCAAAGCTATGTCGCGTACTGCGGTATTCGGAGACACTAAAAGCACCATAGTAGAACACAGATGAAGCTTCTAAGATGATGTAATAACCAGTAAGAAGAAGTACAATTCAAGTTTTAGGTATCGGTTATTGACTTTTTAGCTGGCTATGGTGCCTTGTACTTGAGCTAGGACCTTAAGATTCTGCATGAAAGGAGGACTAGCAGCCGAGTTGCACGGGAGAATGTGAAAAGTGTTCATATGTAGTACAAACCTGAGAAATCCGTCCGTTTTCGTCATTTGTTATCGAATCGACTTAAAGCCAGATCGTCACATTGGCCGCTCTTCTCTCTGAAACGGTTGTACTTATCGTCTGCAAAGCTATGTCGCGTGTTGCCGTAGGCGGAAACAGGAAGAGCACCATAATAGAACACAGATGAAGCTTCTAAGTTGATGTAATAGCCAGTAAGAAGTAGACCAATTCAAGTTTTAGGTATCGATTATTGACTTTTTAGATGGCTTTGGTGCCTTGGACATGAGCTAGGACTTTAAGAATCTGCATAAAAGGAGGACTAGCATCCCATATGCACGGGAGAATGTGAAAAGTGTTCATATGTAGTAAAAACCTGAGACATCCGTCCGTTTTCGTCATTTGTTATCGAATCGACTTAAAGCCAGATCGTCACATTGGCCGCTCTTCTCTCTGAAACGGTTTTACTTATCGTCTGCAAAGCTATGTCGCGTACTGCGGTATTCGGAGACACTAAAAACACCATAGTAGACCACAGATCAAGCTTCTAAGTTGATGTAATAGCCAGTAAGAAGTAGTACATTTCAAGTTTTAGGTATTGAATATGGACCTTTTAGCTGGCTTTGGTGCCAGGGACATGAGCTAGGACCTTAAGATTCTGCATGAAAGGAGGACTAGCAGCCGAGTTGCACGGGTGAATGTGAAAAGTGTTCATATGTAGTAATAACCTGAGAAATCCGTCCTTTTTCGTCATTTGTTATCGAATCGACTTAAAGCCAGATCGTCACATTGGCCGCTCTTCTCTCTGAAACGGTTGTACTTATCGTCTGCAAAACTATGTCGCGTGCTGCGGTATGCGGAGAAACTAAAAGCAACGTAGTAGAACACAGATGAAGCTTCTAAGTTGATGTAATAGCCATTAAGAAGTAGTACAATTCAAGTTTTAGGTATTGATTATTGACTTTTTAGCTGGCTTTGGTGCAATGGACATGAGCTAGGACCTTAACATTCTGCATGAAAGGAGGACTAGCAGCCGAGTTGCACGGGAGAATGTGAAAAGTGTTCATATGTAGTAAAAACCTGAGAAATCCGTCCGTTTTCGTCATTTGTTATCGAATCGACTTAAAGCCAGATGGTCACATTGGCCGCTCTTCTCTCTGAAACGTTTGTACATATCGTCTGCAAAGCTATGTCGCGTGCAGCGGTATGTGGAGACACTAAAATCACCATAGTAGAACACAGATGAAGCATCTAAGTTGATGTAATAGCCAGTAAGAAGTAGTACAATTCAAGTTTTAGGAATCGATTATTGACTTTTTAGCTGGCTTTGGTGCCTTGGACATGAGCTAGGACTTTAAGATTCTGCATGCAAGGAGGACTAGCAGCCGAGTTGCACGGGAGAATGTGAAAAGTGTTCATATGTAGTAAAAACCTGAGAAATCCGTCCGTTTTCGTCATTTGTTATCGAATCGACTTATGCCAGATCGTCACATTGGCCGCTCTTCTCTCTGAAACGGTTGTACTTATCGTCTGCAAAGCTATGTCGCGTGCTGCGGCATGCTGAGACACTAAAAACACCATAGTAGACCACAGATCAAGCTTCTAAGTTGATGTAATAGCCAGTAAGAAGTAGTACATTTCAAGTTTTAGGTATTGAATATGGACCTTTTAGCTGGCTTTGGTGCCAGGGACATGAGCTAGGACCTTAAGATTCTGCATGAAAGGAGGACTAGCAGCCGAGTTGCACGGGAGAATGTGAATAGTGTTCATATGTAGTAATAACCTGAGAAATCCGTCCTTTTTCGTCATTTGTTAGCGAATCGACTTAAAGCCAGATCGTCACATTGGCCGCTCTTCTCTCTGAAACGGTTGTGCTTATAGTCTGCAAAGCTATGTCGCGTGTTGCCGTAGGCGGAAACAGGAAAAGCACCATAGTAGAACACAGATGAAGCTTCTAAGTTAATGTAATAGCCAGTAAGAAGTAGTACAATTCAAGTTTTAGGTATTGATTATTGACTTTTTAGCTGGCTTTGGTGCCTTGGACATGAGCTAGGACCTTAAGATTCTGCATGAAAAAAGGACTAGCAGCCGAGTTGCACGGGAGAATGTGAAAAGTGTTCATATGTAGTAATAACCTGAGAAATCCGTCCTTTTTCGTCATTTGTTATCGAATCGACTTAAAGCCAGATCGTCACATTGGCCGCTCTTCTCTCTGAAACGGTTGTACTTATCGTCTGCAAAGCTATGTCACGTGCTGCGGTATGTGGTGACACAAAAATCACCGTAGTAGAACACAGATGAAGCTTCTAAGTTGATGTAATAGCCAGTAAGAAGTAGTACAATTCAAGTTTTAGGTATTGATTATTGACTTTTTAGCTGGCTTTGGTGCCTTGGACATGAGCTAGGACCTTAAGATTCTGCATGAAAGGAGGACTAGCAGCCGAGTAGCACGGGAGAATGTGAAAAGTGTTCATATGTAGTAAAAACCTGAGAAATCCGTCCGTTTTCGTCATTTGTTATCGAATCGACTTAAAGCCAGATCGTCACATTGGCCGCTCTTCTCTCTGAAACGGTTGTACTTACCGTCTGCAAAGCTATGTCGCGTGCAGCGGTATGTGGAGACACTAAAATCACCATAGTAGAACACAGATGAAGCATCTAAGTTGATGTAATAGCCAGTAAGAAGTAGTACAATTCAAGTTTTAGGAATCGATTATTGACTTTTAGCTGGCTTTGGTGCCTTGGACATGAGCTAGGACTTTAAGATTCTGCATGTAAGGAGGACTAGCAGCCGAGTTGCACGGGAGAATGTGAAACGTTTTCATATGTAGTAAAAACCTGAGAAATCCGTCCGTTTTCGTCATTTGTTATCGAATCGACTTATGCCAGATCGTCACATTGGCCGCTCTTCTCTCTGAAACGGTTGTACTTATCGTCTGCAAAGCTATGTCGCGTGCTGCGGCATGCTGAGACACTAAAAACACCATAGTAGACCACAGATCAAGCTTCTAAGTTGATGTAATAGCCAGTAAGAAGTAGTACATTTCAAGTTTTAGGTATTGAATATGGACCTTTTAGCTGGCTTTGGTGCCTTGGACATGAGCTAGGACCTTAAGATTCTGCATGAAAGGAGGACTAGCAGCCGAGTTGCACGGGAGAATGTGAATAGTGTTCATATGTAGTAATAACCTGAGAAATCCGTCCTTTTTCGTCATTTGTTAGCGAATCGACTTAAAGCCAGATCGTCACATTGGCCGCTCTTCTCTCTGAAACGGTTGTGCTTATAGTCTGCAAAACTATGTCGCGTGTTGCCGTAGGCGGAAACAGGAAAAGCACCATAGTAGAACACAGATGAAGCTTCTAAGTTGATGTAATAGCTAGTAAGAAGTAGTCCAATTCAAGATTTATGTATCGATTATTGACTTTTTAGCTGGCTTTCGTGCCTTGGACATGAGCTAGGACTTTAAGTTTCTGCACAAAAGGAGGACTAGCAGCCCAGTTGCACGGGAGAATGTGAAAAGTGTTCATATGTAGTAAAAACCTGAGAAATCCGTCCGTTCTCGTCATTTGTTATCGAATCGACTTAAAGATAGATCGTCACATTGGCCGCTCTTCTCTCTAGAACGGTTGTACTTATCGTCTGCAAAGCTATGTCGCGTGTTTCGGTATGCGGAGACACTAAAAGCACCATAGTAGAACACAGATGAAGCTTCTAAGTTGATGTAATACCCAGTAAGAAGCAGTACATTTCAAGTTTAAGGTATCGCTTATTGACTTTTTAGCTGGCTTTGGTGCCTTGGACATGAGGTATTACCTTAACATTCTTCATGAAAGGAGAACTAGCAGCCGAGTTGCACGGGAGAATGTGAAAAGTGTTCATATGTAGTAAAAATCTTAGAAATCCGTCCGTTTTCGTCATTTGTTATCGAATCGACTTAAAGCCAGATCGTCACATTGGCCGCTCTTCTCTCTGAAACGGTTGTACTTATCGTCTGCAAAGCTTTGTCGCGTACTGCGGTATTCGGAGACACTAAAAGCAACATAGTAGAACACAGATGAAGCTTCTAAAATGATGTAATAGCCAGTAAGAAGTAGTACAATTCAAGTTTTAGGTATCGATTATTGACTTTTTAGCTGGCTTTGGTGCCTTGGACATGAGCTAAGACCTTAAGATTCTGCATGAAAGGAGGACTAGCAGCCGAGTTGCACGGGAGAATGTGAAAAGTGTTCATATGTAGTAAAAACCTGTGAAATCCGTCCGTTTTCGTCATTTGTTACCAAATCGACTTAAAGCCAGATCGTCACATAGGCCGATCTTCTCTCTGAAACGGTTGTACTTATCGTCTGCAAAGCTATGTCGCGTGTTGCCGTAGGCAGAAACAGGAAAAGCACCATAATAGAACACAGATGAAGCTTCTAAGTTGATGTAATAGCCAGTAAGAAGTAGTGAAATTCAAGTTTTAGGTATCGGTTATTGACTTTTTAGCTGGCTTTGGTGCATTGACCATGAGCTAGGACCTTAAGATTCTGCATGAAAGGAGGACTAGCAGCCGAGTTGCACGGCAGAATGTGAAAAGTGTTCATATGTAGTAAAAACCTGAGAAATCCGTCCGTTTTCGTCATTTGTTATCGAATCGACTTAAAGCCATGTCGTCACATTGGCCGCTCTTCTCTCTGAAACGGTTGTACTTATCGGCTGCAAAACTATGTCGCGTGCTGCGGTATGCGGAGAAACTAAAACCACCGTAGGAGAACACACATGAAGCTTCTAAGTTGATGTAATATCCAGTAAGAAGTAGTACAATTCAAGTTTTAGGTATTGATTATTGACTTTTTAGCTGGCTTTGGTGCCTTGGACATGAGCTAGGACCTTAAGATTCTGCATGAAAGGAGGACTAGCAGCCGAGTTGCACGGGAGAATGTGAAAAGTGTTTATATGTAGTAAAAAACCTGAGAAATCCGTCCGTTTTCGTCATTTGTTATTGCATCGACTTAAAGCCAGATCGACACATTGGCCGCTCTTCTCTCTGAAACGGTTGTACTTATCGTCTGCAAAGCTTTGTCGCGTGCTGCGGTATGCTGAGACACTACAAGCACCATAGTAGAACACAGATGAAGCTTCTAAGTTGAGGTAATAGCCAGTAAGAGGTAGTACAATTCAAGTTTAAGGTATTGAATATTGACCTTTTAGCTGGCTTTGGTGCCTTGGACATGAGATAGGACCTTAAGATTCTGCATGAAAGGAGGACTAGCAGCCGAGTTGCACGGGAGAATGTGAAAAGTGTTCATATGTAATAAAAACCTGAGACATCCGTCCGTTTTCGTCATTTGTTATCGAATCGACTTAAAGCCAGATCGTCACATTGGCCGATCTTCTCTCTGAAACGTTTGTACTTATCGTCTGCAAAGCTATGTCGCGTGCTGCGGTATGCTGAGACACTAAAAGCACCATAGTAGAACACAGATCACGCTTCTAAGTTGATGTAATAGACAGTAAGAAGTAGTGCAATGCAAGTTTTAGGTATTGATTATTGACTTTTTAGCTGGCTTTGGTGCGTTGGACATGAGCTAGGATCTTAATATTCTGCATGAAAGGAGGACTAGCAGCCGAGATGCACGGGAGAATGTGAAAAGTGTTCATATGTAGTAAAAACCTTAGAAATCCGTCCGTTTTCGTCATTTGTTATCGAATCGACTTAAAGCCAGATCGTCACATTAGCCGCTCTTCTCTCTGAAACGGTTGTGCTTATAGTCTGCAAAGCTATGTCGCGTGCTGCGGTATGTGGAGACACTAAAAGCACCTTAATAGAACACAGATGAAGCTTCTAAGTTGATGTAATACCCAATAAGAAGTAGTACAATTCAAGTTTTAGGTATCGAATATTGACTTTTTAGCTGGCTTTGGTGCCTTGGACATGAGCTAGGACCTTAAGATTCTGCATGAAAGGAGGACTAGCAGCCGAGTTGCACGGGAGAATGTGAAAAGTGTTCATATGTAGTAATAACCTGAGAAATCCGTCCTTTTTCGTCATTTGTTATCGAATCGACTTAAAGCCAGATCGTCACATTGGCCGCTCTTCTCTCTGAAACGGTTGTACTTATCGTCTGCAAAGCTATGTCACGTGCTGCGGTATGTGGTGACACTAAAATCACCGCAGTAGAACACAGATGAAGCTTCTAAGATGATGTAATATCCAGTAAGAAGTAGTACAATTCAAGTTTTAGGTATCGATTATTGACTTTTCAGCTGGCTTTGGTGCATTGGACATGAGCTAGGACCTTAAGATTCTGCATGAAAGGTGGACTAGCAGCCGAGTTCCACGGGAGAATGTGAAAAGTGTTCATATGTAGTAATAACCTGAGAAATCCGTCCGTTTTCGTCATTTGTTATCGAATCGACTTAAAGCCAGATCGTCACATTGGCCGCTCTTCTCTCTGAAACGGTTGTACTTATCGTCTGCAAAGCTATGTCGCGTACTGCGGTATTCGGAGACACTAAAAGCAACATAGTAGAACACAGATGAAGCTTCTAAAATGATGTAATAGCCAGTAAGAAGTAGTACAATTCAAGTTTTAGGTATCGATTATTGACTTTTTAGCTGGCTTTGGTGCCTTGGACATGAGCTAGGACCTTAAGATTCTGCATGAAAGGAGGACTAGCAGCCGAGTTGCACGGGAGAATGTGAAAAGTGTTCATATGTAGTAAAAACCTGTGAAATCCGTCCGTTTTCGTCATTTGTTACCAAATCGACTTAAAGCCAGATCGTCACATTGGCCGACCTTCTCTCTGAAACGGTTGTACTTATCGTCTGCAAAGCTATGTCGCGTGTTGCCGTAGGCAGAAACAGGAAAAGCACCATAATAGAACACAGATGAAGCTTCTAAATGGATGTAATAGCCAGTAAGAAGTAGTGAAATTCAAGTTTTAGGTATCGGTTATTGACTTTTAAGCTGGCTTTGGTGCATTGACCATGAGCTAGGACCTTAAGATTCTGCATGAAAGGAGGACTAGCAGCCGAGTTCCACGGGAGAATGTGAAAAGTGTTCATATGTAGTAAAAACCTGAGAAATCCGTCCGTTTTCGTCATTTGTTATCGAATCGACTTAAAGCCATGTCGTCACATTGGCCGCTCTTCTCTCTGAAACGGTTGTACTTATCGGCTGCAAAACTATGTCGCGTGCTGCGGTATGCGGAGAAACTAAAACCACCGTAGGAGAACACACATGAAGCTTCTAAGTTGATGTAATATCCAGTAAGAAGTAGTACAATTCAAGTTTTAGGTATTGATTATTGACTTTTTAGCTGGCTATGGTGCCTTGGACATGAGCTAGGACCTTAAGATTCTGCATGAAAGGAGGACTAGCAGCCGAGTTGCACGGGAGAATGTGAAAAGTGTTTATATGTAGTAAAAACCTGAGAAATCCGTCCGTTTTCGTCATTTGTTATTGCATCGACTTAAAGCCAGATCGACACATTGGCCGCTCTTCTCTCTGAAACGGTTGTACTTATCGTCTGCAAAGCTTTGTCGCGTGCTGCGGTATGCTGAGACACTACAAGCACCATAGTAGAACACAGATGAAGCTTCTAAGTTGAGGTAATAGCCAGTAAGAGGTAGTACAATTCAAGTTTAAGGTATTGAATATTGACCTTTTAGCTGGCTTTGGTGCCTTGGACATGAGATAGGACCTTAAGATTCTGCATGAAAGGAGGACTAGCAGCCGAGTAGCACGGGAGAATGTGAAAAGTGTTCATATGTAGTAATAACCTGAGAAATCAGTCCTTTTTCGTCATTTGTTATCGAATCGAATTAAAGCCAGATCGTCACATTGGCCGCTCTTCTCTCTGAAACGGTTGTACTTATCGTCTGCAAAACTATGTCGCGTGCTGCGGTATGCGGAGAAACTAAAAGCAACGTAGTAGAACACAGATGAAGCATCTAAGTTGATGTATTAGCCAGTAAGAAGTAGTACAATTCAAGTTTTAGGAATCGATTATTGACTTTTTAGCTGGCTTTGGTGCCTTGGACATGAGCTAGGACTTTAAGATTCTGCATGTAAGGGGGACTAGCAGCCGAGTTGCACGGGAGAATGTGAAAAGTGTTCATATGTAGTAAAAACCTGAGAAATCCGTCCGTTTTCGTCATTTGTTATCGAATTGACTTAAAGCCAGATCGTCACATTTTCCGCTCTTCTCTCTGAAACGGTTGTACTTATCGTCTGCAAAGCTATGTCGCGAACTGCGGTATGCGGAGACACTAAAAGCACCATAGTAGAACACAGATGATGCTTCTAAGTTGATGTAATAGCCAGTAAGATATAGTACAATTCAAGTTATAGGTATCGATTATTGACTTTTCAGCTGGCTTTGGTGCATTGGACATGAGCTAGGACCTTAAGATTCTGCATGAAAGGTGGACTAGCAGCCGAGTTCCACGGGAGAATGTGAAAAGTGTTCATATGTAGTAAAAACCTGAGAAATCCGTCCGTTTTCGTCATTTGTTTTCGAATCGACTTAAAGCCAGATCGTCACATTGGGCGCTCTTCTCTCTGAAACGGTTGTACTTATCGTCTGCAAAACTATGTCGCGTGCTGCGGTATGCGGAGAAACTAAAAGCAACGTAGTAGAACACAGATTAAGCTTCTAAGTTGATGTAATAGCCAGTAAGAAGTAGTACAATTCAAGTTTTACGTATTGATTATTGACTTTTTAGATGGCTTTGGTGCCTTGGACATGAGCTAGGACCTTAAGATTCTGCATGAAAGGGGGACTAGCAGCCGAGTTGCACGGGAGAATGTGAAAAGTGTTCATATGTTGTAAAATCCTGAGAAATCCGTCCGCTTTCGTCATTTGTTATCGAATCAACTTAAAGCCAGATCGTCACATTGGCCGATCTTCTCTCTGAAACGGTTGTACTTACCGTCTGCAAAGCTATGTCGCGTACTGCGGTATTCGGAAACACTAAAAGCACCATAGTAGAACACAGATGAAGCTCCTAAGATGATGTAATAGCCAGTAAGAAGTAGTACAATTCAAGTTTTAGGTATCGGTTATTGACTTTTTAGCTGGCTTTGGTGCCTTGGACATGAGCTAGGACCTTAAGATTCTGCATGAAAGGAGGACTAGCAGCCGAGTAGCACGGGAGAATGTGAAAAGTGTTCATATGTAGTAATAACCTGAGAAATCAGTCCTTTTTCGTCATTTGTTATCGAATCGACTTAAAGCCAGATCGTCACATTGGCCGCTCTTCTCTCTGAAACGGTTGTACTTATCGTCTGCAAAACTATGTCGCGTGCTGCGGTATGCGGAGAAACTAAAAGCAACGTAGTAGAACACAGATGAAGCATCTAAGTTGATGTATTAGCCAGTAAGAAGTAGTACAATTCAAGTTTTAGGAATCGATTATTGACTTTTTAGCTGGCTTTGGTGCCTTGGACATGAGCTAGGACTTTAAGATTCTGCATGTAAGGGGGACTAGCAGCCGAGTTGCACGGGAGAATGTGAAAAGTGTTCATATGTAGTAAAAACCTGAGAAATCCGTCCGTTTTCGTCATTTGTTATCGAATCGACTTATGCCAGATCGTCACATTGGCCGCTCTTGTCTCTGAAACGGTTGTACTTATCGTCTGCAAAGCTATGTCGCGTGCTGCGGCATGCTGAGACACTAAAAACACCATAGTAGACCACAGATCAAGCTTCTAAGTTGATGTAATAGCCAGTAAGAAGTAGTACATTTCAAGTTTTAGGTATTGAATATGGACCTTTTAGCTGGCTTTGGTGCCATGGACATGAGCTAGGACCTTAAGATTCTGCATGAAAGGAGGACTAGCAGCCGAGTTGCACGGGAGAATGTGAATAGTGTTCATATGTAGTAATAACCTGAGAAATCCGTCCTTTTTCGTCATTTGTTAGCGAATCGACTTAAAGCCAGATCGTCACATTGGCCGCTCTTCTCTCTGAAACGGTTGTGCTTATAGTCTGCAAAGCTATGTCGCGTGTTGCCGTAGGCGGAAACAGGAAAAGCACCATAGTAGAACACAGATGAAGCTTCTAAGTTAATGTAATAGCCAGTAAGAAGTAGTCCAATTCAAGATTTAGGTATCGATTATTAATTTTTTAGGTGGCTTTTGTGCCTTGGACATGAGCTAGGACTTTAAGATTCTGCACAAAAGGAGGACTAGCAGCCCAGTTGCACGGGAGAATGTGAAAAGTGTTCATATGTAGTAAAAACCTGAGACATCCGTCCGTTTTCGTCATTTGTTATCGAATTGACTTAAAGCCAGATCGTCACATTTTCCGCTCTTCTCTCTGAAACGGTTGTACTTATCGTCTGCAAAGCTATGTCGCGAACTGCGGTATGCGGAGACACTAAAAGCACCATAGTAGAACACAGATGATGCTTCTAAGTTGATGTAATAGCCAGTAAGAAGTAGTACAATTCAAGTTTTAGGTATCGGTTATTGACTTTTTACCCTTCTTTGGTGCCTTGGACACGAGCTAGGACCTTAAGATTTTGCATGAAAAGAGGACTAGCAACCGCGTTGCACGGGAGAATGTGAAAAATGTTCATATGTAGTAATAACCTGAGAAAACCGTCCGTTTTCGTCATTTGTTATCGAATTGACTTAAAGCCAGATCGTCACATTGGCCGCTCTTCTCACTGAAACGGTTGTACTTATCGTCTGCAAAGCTATGTCGCGTGCTGCGGTATGTGGAGACACTAAAAGCACCTTAATACAACACAGATGAAGCTTCTAAGTTGATGTAATACCCAATAAGAAGTAGTACAATTCAAGTTTTAGGTATCGAATATTGACTTTTTAGTTGACTTTGGTGCCTTGGACATTATCTAGGACCTTAAGATTCTGCATGAAAGGAGGACTAGCAGCCCAGTTGCACGGGAGAATGTGAAAAGTTTTCATATGTAGTAATAACCTGAGAAATCCGTCCTTTTTCGTCATTTGCTATCGAATCGACTTAAAGCCAGATCGTCACATTGGCCGCTCTTTTCTCTGAAGCGGTTGTACTTATCGTCTGCAAAGCTATGTCACGTGCTGCGGTATGTGGTGACACTAAAATCACCGCAGTAGAACACAGATGAAGCTTCTAAGATGATGTAATATCCAGTAAGAAGTAGTACAATTCAAGTTATAGGTATCGATTATTGACTTTTCAGCTGGCTTTGGTGCATTGGACATGAGCTAGGACCTTAAGATTCTGCATGAAAGGTGGACTAGCAGCCGAGTTCCACGGGAGAATGTGAAAAGTGTTCATATGTAGTAAAAACCTGAGAAATCCGTCCGTTTTCGTCATTTGTTTTCGAATCGACTTAAAGCCAGATCGTCACATTGGGCGCTCTTCTCTCTGAAACGGTTGTACTTATCGTCTGCAAAACTATGTCGCGTGCTGCGGTATGCGGAGAAACTAAAAGCAACGTAGTAGAACACAGATTAAGCTTCTAAGTTGATGTAATAGCCAGTAAGAAGTAGTACAATTCAAGTTTTACGTATTGATTATTGACTTTTTAGATGGCTTTGGTGCCTTGGACATGAGCTAGGACCTTAAGATTCTGCATGAAAGGGGGACTAGCAGCCGAGTTGCACGGGAGAATGTGAAAAGTGTTCATATGTTGTAAAATCCTGAGAAATCCGTCCGTTTTCGTCATTTGTTATCGAATCGACTTAAAGCCAGATCGTCACATTGGCCGATCTTCTCTCTGAAACGGTTGTACTTACCGTCTGCAAAGCTATGTCGCGTACTGCGGTATTCGGAAACACTAAAAGCACCATAGTAGAACACAGATGAAGCTCCTAAGATGATGTAATAGCCAGTAAGAAGTAGTACAATTCAAGTTTTAGGTATCGGTTATTGACTTTTTAGCTGGCTTTGGTGCCTTGGACATGAGCTAGGACCTTAAGATTCTGCATGAAAGGAGGACTAGCAGCCGAGTAGCACGGGAGAATGTGAAAAGTGTTCATATGTAGTAATAACCTGAGAAATCAGTCCTTTTTCGTCATTTGTTATCGAATCGACTTAAAGCCAGATCGTCACATTGGCCGCTCTTCTCTCTGAAACGGTTGTACTTATCGTCTGCAAAACTATGTCGCGTGCAGCGGTATGCGGAGAAACTAAAAGCAACGTAGTAGAACACAGATGAAGCATCTAAGTTGATGTATTAGCCAGTAAGAAGTAGTACAATTCAAGTTTTAGGAATCGATTATTGACTTTTTAGCTGGCTTTGGTGCCTTGGACATGAGCTAGGACTTTAAGATTCTGCATGTAAGGGGGACTAGCAGCCGAGTTGCACGGGAGAATGTGAAAAGTGTTCATATGTAGTAAAAACCTGAGAAATCCGTCCGTTTTCGTCATTTGTTATCGAATCGACTTATGCCAGATCGTCACATTGGCCGCTCTTGTCTCTGAAACGGTTGTACTTATCGTCTGCAAAGCTATGTCGCGTGCTGCGGCATGCTGAGACACTAAAAACACCATAGTAGACCACAGATCAAGCTTCTAAGTTGATGTAATAGCCAGTAAGAAGTAGTACATTTCAAGTTTTAGGTATTGAATATGGACCTTTTAGCTGGCTTTGGTGCCAGGGACATGAGCTAGGACCTTAAGTTTCTGCATGAAAGGAGGACTAGCAGCCGAGTTGCACGGGAGAATGTGAATAGTGTTCATATGTAGTAATAACCTGAGAAATCCGTCCTTTTTCGTCATTTGTTAGCGAATCGACTTAAAGCCAGATCGTCACATTGGCCGCTCTTCTCTCTGAAACGGTTGTGCTTATAGTCTGCAAAGCTATGTCGCGTGTTGCCGTAGGCGGAAACAGGAAAAGCACCATAGTAGAACACAGATGAAGCTTCTAAGTTAATGTAATAGCCAGTAAGAAGTAGTCCAATTCAAGATTTAGGTATCGATTATTAACTTTTTAGCTGGCTTTCGTGCCTTGGACATGAGCTAGGACTTTAAGATTCTGCACAAAAGGAGGACTAGCAGCCCAGTTGCACGGGAGAATGTGAAAAGTGTTCATATGTAGTAAAAACCTGAGAAATCCGTCCGTTTTCCTCATTTGTTATCGAATCGACTTAAAGATAGATCGTCACATTGGCCGCTCTTCTCTCTGAAACGGTTGTACTTATCGTCTGCAAAGCTATGTCGCGTGTTTCGGTATGCGGAAACACTAAAATCACCATAGTAGAACACAGATGAAGCTTCTAAGTTGATGTAATACCCAGTAAGAAGCAGTACATTTCAAGTTTAAGGTATCGCTTATTGACTTTTTAGCTGGCTTTGGTTCCTTGGACATGAGGTATTACCTTAACATTCTGCATGAAAGGAGGACTAGCAGCCGAGTTGCACGGGAGAATGTGAAAAGTGTTCATATGTAGTAAAAACCTTAGAAATCCGTCCGTTTTTGTCATTTGTTATCGAATCGACTTAAAGCCAGATCGTCACATTGGCCGCTCTTCTCTCTGAAACGATTGTACTTATCGTCTGCAAAGCTATGTCACGTGCTGCGGTATGCGGAGACACTAAAATCACCACAGCAGAACACAGATGAAGCTTCTAAGTTGATGTAATATCCAGTAAGAAGTAGTACAATTCAAGTTTTAGGTATTGAATATGGACCTTTTAGCTGGCTTTGGTGGCTTGGACATGAGCTAGGACCTTAAGATTCTGCATGAAAGGAGGACTAGCAGCCGAGTTGCACGGGAGAATGTGAAAAGTGTTCATATGTAGTAAAAACCTGAGACATCAATCCGTTTTCGTCATTTGTTATCGAATCGACTTCAAGCCAGATCGTCACATTTACCGCTCTTCTCTCTGAAACGGTTGTACTTATCGTCTGAAAAACTATGTCGCGTGCTGCGGTATGAGGAGAAACTAAAACCACCGTAGTAGAACACACATGAAGCTTCTAAGTTGATGTAATAGCCAGTAAGAAGTAGTACAATTCAAGTTTTAGGTATTGATTATTGACTTTTTAGCTGGCTTTGGTGCCTTGGACATGAGCTAGGACCTTAAGATTCTGCATGAAAAAAGGACTAGCAGCCGAGTTGCACGGGAGAATGTGAAAAGTTTTCATATGTAGTAATAACCTGAGAAATCCGTCCTTTTTCGTCATTTGCTATCGAATCGACTTAAAGCCAGATCGTCACATTGGCCGCTCTTTTCTCTGAAGCGGTTGTACTTATCGTCTGCAAAGCTATGTCACGTGCTGCGGTATGTGGTGACACTAAAATCACCGCAGTAGAACACAGATGAAGCTTCTAAGATGATGTAACACAAAGTAAGAAGTAGTACAATTCAAGTTATAGGTATCGATTATTGACTTTTCAGCTGGCTTTGGTGCATTGGACATGAGCTAGGACCTTAAGATTCTGCATGAAAGGTGGACTAGCAGCCGAGTTCCACGGGAGAATGTGAAAAGTGTTCATATGTAGTAAAAACCTGAGAAATCCGTCCGTTTTCGTCATTTGTTTTCGAATCGACTTAAAGCCAGATCGTCACATTGGCCGCTCTTCTCTCTGAAACGGTTGTACTTATCGTCTGCAAAACTATGTCGCGTGCTGCGGTATGCGGAGAAACTAAAAGCAACGTAGTAGAACACAGATTAAGCTTCTAAGTTGATGTAATAGCCAGTAAGAAGTAGTACAATTCAAGTTTTACGTATTGATTATTGACTTTTTAGATGGCTTTGGTGCCTTGGACATGAGCTAGGACCTTAAGATTCTGCATGAAAGGGGGACTAGCAGCCGAGTTGCACGGGAGAATGTGAAAAGTGTTCATATGTAGTAAAAACCTGAGAAATCCGTCCGTTTTCGTCATTTGTTATCGAATCGACTTAAAGCCAGATCGTCACATTGGCCGCTCTTCTCTCTGAAACGGTTGTACTTACCGTCTGCAAAGCTATGTCGCGTACTGCGGTATTCGGAAACACTAAAAGCACCATAGTAGAACACAGATGAAGCTCCTAAGATGATGTAATAGCCAGTAAGAAGTAGTACAATTCAAGTTTTAGGTATCGGTTATTGACTTTTTAGCTGGCTTTGGTGCCTTGGACATGAGCTAGGACCTTAAGATTCTGCATGAAAGGAGGACTAGCAGCCGAGTTGCACGGGAGAATGTGAAAAGTGTTCATATGTAGTAATAACCTGAGAAATCAGTCCTTTTTCGTCATTTGTTATCGAATCGACTTAAAGCCAGATCGTCACATTGGCCGCTCTTCTCTCTGAAACGGTTGTACTTATCGTCTGCAAAGCTATGTCGCGTGCTGCGGTATGTGGAGACACTAAAAGCACCTTAATAGAACACAGATGAAGCTTCTAAGTTGATGTAATACCCAATAAGAAGTAGTACAATTCAAGTTTTAGGTATCGAATATTGACTTTTTAGCTTTCTTTGGTGCCTTGGACATGAGCTAGGACCTTAAGATTCTGCATGAAAGGAGGACTAGCAGCCGAGTTGCACGGGAGAATTGAAAAGTGTTCATATGTAGTAATAACATGAGAAATCCGTCCTTTTTCGTCATTTGTTATCGAATCGACTTAAAGCCAGATCGTCACATTGGCCGCTCTTCTCTCTGAAACGGTTGTACTTATTGTCTGCAAAGCTATGTCCCGTGCTGCGGTATGTGGTGACACTAAAATCACCGCAGTAGAACACAGATGAAGCTTCTAAGATGATGTAATATCCAGTAAGAAGTAGTACAATTCAAGTTTTAGGTATCGATTATTGACTTTTCAGCTGGCTTTGGTGCATTGGACATGAGCTAGGACCTTAAGATTCTGCATGAAAGGTGGACTAGCAGCCGAGTTCCACGGGAGAATGTGAAAAGTGTTCATATGTAGTAAAAACCTGAGAAATCCGTCCGTTTTCGTCATTTGTTATCGAATCGACTTAAAGCCAGATCGTCACATTGGCCGCTCTTCTCTCTGAAACGGTTGTACTTATCGTCTGCAAAACTATGTCGCGTGCTGCGGTATGCGGAGAAACTAAAAGCAACGTAGTAGAACACAGATGAAGCTTCTAAGTTGATGTAATAGCCATTAAGAAGTAGTACAATTCAAGTTTTAGGTATTGATTATTGACTTTTTAGCTGGCTTTGGTGCCTTGGACATGAGCTAGGACCTTAACATTCTGCATGAAAGGAGGACTAGCAGCCGAGTTGCACGGGAGAATGTGAAAAGTGTTCATATGTAGTAAAAACCTGAGAAATCCGTCCGTTTTCGTCATTTGTTATCGAATCGACTTATGCCAGATCGTCACATTGGCCGCTCTTCTCTCTGAAACGGTTGTACTTATCGTCTGCAAAGCTATGTCGCGTGCTGCGGCATGCTGAGACACTAAAAACACCATAGTAGACCACAGATCAAGCTTCTAAGTTGATGTAATAGCCAGTAAGAAGTAGTACATTTCAAGTTTTAGGTATTGAATATGGACCTTTTAGCTGGCTTTGGTGCCAGGGACATGAGCTAGGACCTTAAGATTCTGCATGAAAGGAGGACTAGCAGCCGAGTTGCACGGGAGAATGTGAATAGTGTTCATATGTAGTAATAACCTGAGAAATCCGTCCTTTTTCGTCATTTGTTAGCGAATCGACTTAAAGCCAGATCGTCACATTGGCCGCTCTTCTCTCTGAAACAGTTGTGCTTATAGTCTGCAAAGCTATGTCGCGTGTTGCCGTAGGCGGAAACAGGAAAATCACCATAGTAGAACACAGATGAAGCTTCTAAGTTAATGTAACAGCCAGTAAGAAGTAGTCCAATTCAAGATTTAGGTATCGATTATTAACTTTTTAGCTGGCTTTCGTGCCTTGGACATGAGCTAGGACTTTAAGATTCTGCATGAAAGGAGGACTAGCAGCCGAGTTGCACGGGAGAATGTGAATAGTGTTCATATGTAGTAATAACCTGAGAAATCCGTCCTTTTTCGTCATTTGTTAGCGAATCGACTTAAAGCCAGATCGTCACATTGGCCGCTCTTCTCTCTGAAACGGTTGTGCTTATAGTCTGCAAAACTATGTCGCGTGTTGCCGTAGGCGGAAACAGGAAAAGCACCATAGTAGAACACAGATGAAGCTTCTAAGTTGATGTAATAGCTAGTAAGAAGTAGTCCAATTCAAGATTTATGTATCGATTATTGACTTTTTAGCTGGCTTTCGTGCCTTGGACATGAGCTAGGACTTTAAGATTCTGCACAAAAGGAGGACTAGCAGCCCAGATGCACGGGAGAATGTGAAAAGTGTTCATATGTAGTAAAAACCTGAGAAATCCGTCCGTTTTCGTCATTTGTTATCGAATCGACTTAAAGATAGATCGTCACATTGGCCGCTCTTCTCTCTAGAACAGTTGTACTTATCGTCTGCAAAGCTATGTCGCGTGTTTCGGTATGCGGAGACACTAAAAGCACCATAGTAGAACACAGATGAAGCTTCTAAGTTGATGTAATACCCAGTAAGAAGCAGTACATTTCAAGTTTAAGGTATCGCTTATTGACTTTTTAGCTGGCTTTGGTGCCTTGGACATGAGGTATTACCTTAACATTCTTCATGAAAGGAGGACTAGCAGCCGAGTTGCACGGGAGAATGTGAAAAGTGTTCATATGTAGTAAAAACCTTAGAAATCCGTCCGTTTTCGTCATTTGTTATCGAATCGACTTAAAGCCAGATCGTCACATTGGCCGCTCTTCTCTCTGAAACGGTTGTACTTATCGTCTGCAAAGCTATGTCGCGTACTGCGGTATTCGGAGACACTAAAAGCAACATAGTAGAACACAGATGAAGCTTCTAAAATGATGTAATAGCCAGTAAGAAGTAGTACAATTCAAGTTTTAGGTATCGATTATTGACTTTTTAGCTGGCTTTGGTGCCTTGGACATGAGCTAGGACCTTAAGATTCTGCATGAAAGGAGGACTAGCAGCCGAGATGCACGGGAGAATGTGAAAAGTGTTCATATGTAGTAAAAACCTGTGAAATCCGTCCGTTTTCGTCATTTGTTACCAAATCGACTTAAAGCCAGATCGTCACATTGGCCGATCTTCTCTCTGAAACGGTTGTACTTATCGTCTGCAAAGCTATGTCGCGTGTTGCCGTAGGCGGAAACAGGAAAAGCACCATAATAGAACACAGATGAAGCTTCTAAGTTGATGTAATAGCCAGTAAGAAGTAGTCCAATTCAAGTTTTAGGTATCGGTTATTGACTTTTTAGCTGGCTTTGGTGCATTGACCATGAGCTAGGACCTTAAGATTCTGCATGAAAGGAGGACTAGCAGCCGAGTTGCACGGCAGAATGTGAAAAGTGTTCATATGTAGTAAAAACCTGAGAAATCCGTCCGTTTTCGTCATTTGTTATCGAATCGACTTAAAGCCAGGTCGTCACATTGGCCGCTCTTCTCTCTGAAACGGTTGTACTTATCGTCTGCAAAACTATGTCGCGTGCTGCGGTATGCGGAGAAACTAAAACCACCGTAGGAGAACACACATGAAGCTTCTAAGTTGATGTAATATCCAGTAAGAAGTAGTACAATTCAAGTTTTAGGTATTGATTATTGACTTTTTAGCTGGCTTTGGTGCCTTGGACATGAGCTAGGACCTTAAGATTCTGCATGAAAGGAGGACTAGCAGCCGAGTTGCACGGGAGAATGTGAAAAGTGTTTATATGTAGTAAAAACCTGAGAAATCCGTCCGTTTTCGTCATTTGTTATTGCATCGACTTAAAGCCAGATCGACACATTGGCCGCTCTTCTCTCTGAAACGGTTGTACTTATCGTCTGCAAAGCTTTGTCGCGTGCTGCGGTATGCTGAGACACTACAAGCACCATAGTAGAACACAGATGAAGCTTCTAAGTTGAGGTAATAGCCAGTAAGAGGTAGTACAATTCAAGTTTAAGGTATTGAATATTGACCTTTTAGCTGGCTTTGGTGCCTTGGACATGAGATAGGACCTTAAGATTCTGCATGAAAGGAGGACTAGCAGCCGAGTTGCACGGGAGAATGTGAAAAGTGTTCATATGTAATAAAAACCTGAGAAATCCGTCCGTTTTCGTCATTTGTTATCGAATCGACGGAAAGCCAGATCGTCACATTGGCCGCTCTGCTCTCTGAAATGGTTGTACATATCGTCTGCAAAGCTATGTCGCGTACTGCGGTATTCGGAGACACTAAAAGCACCACAGTAGAACACAGATGAAGCTTCTAAGTTGATGTAATATCCAGTAAGATTTAGTACAATTCAAGTTTTAGGTATCGATTATTGACTTTTTAGCTGGCTTTGGTGCCTTGGACATGAGCTAGGACCTTAAGATTATGCATGAAAGGAGGACTAGCAGCCGCGATGCACGGGAGAATGTGAAAAGTGTTCATATGTAGTAAAAACCTTAGAAATCCGTCCGTTTTCGTCATTTGTTATCGAATCGACTTAAAGCCAGATCGTCACATTAGCCGCTCTTCTCTCTGAAACGGTAGTACTTATCGTCTGCAAAGCTATGTCGCGTGCTGCGGTATGCGGAGACACTAAGATCACCACAGTAGAACACAGATGAAGCTTCTAAGTTGATGTAACAGCCAGTAAGAAGTAGTACAATTCAAGTTTTAGGTATTGAATATTGACCTTTTTGCTGGCTTTGGTGCCTTGGACATGTGCTAGGACCTTAAGATTCTGCATGAAAGGATGACTAGCAGCCGAGTTGCACGGGAGAATGTGAAAAGTGTTCATATGTAGTAAAAACCTGAGAAATCCGTCCGTTTTCGTCATTTGTTACCAAATCGACTTAAAGCCAGATCGTCACATTGGCCGATCTTCTCTCTGAAACGGTTGTACTTATCGTCTGCAAAGCTATGTCGCGTGTTGCCGTAGGCGGAAACAGGTAAAGCACCATAATAGAACACAGATGAAGCTTCTAAGTTGATGTAATAGCCAGTAAGAAGTAGTCCAATTCAAGTTTTAGGTATTGGTTATTGACTTTTTAGCTGGCTTTGGTGCCTTGACCATGAGCTAGGACCTTAAGATTCTGCATGAAAGGAGGACTAGCAGCCGAGATGCACGGGAGAATGTGAAAAGTGTTCATATGTAGTAAAAACCTTAGAAATCCGTCCGTTTTCGTCATTTGTTATCGAATCGACTTAAAGCCAGATCGTCACATTAGCCGCTCTTCTCTCTGAAACGGTAGTACTTATCGTCTGCAAAGCTATGTCGCGTGCTGCGGTATGCGGAGACACTAAGATCACCACAGTAGAACACAGATGAAGCTTCTAAGTTGATGTAACAGCCAGTAAGAAGTAGTACAATTCAAGTTTTAGGTATTGAATATTGACCTTTTTGCTGGCTTTGGTGCCTTGGACATGTGCTAGGACCTTAAGATTCTGCATGAAAGGAGGACTAGCAGCCGAGTTGCACGGGAGAATGTGAAAAGTGTTCATATGTAGTAAAAACCTGAGAAATCCGTCCGTTTTCGTCATTTGTTACCAAATCGACTTAAAGCCAGATCGTCACATTGGCCGATCTTCTCTCTGAAACTGTTGTACTTATCGTCTGCAAAGCTATGTCGCGTGTTGCCGTAGGCGGAAACAGGTAAAGCACCATAATAGAACACAGATGAAGCTTCTAAGTTGATGTAATAGCCAGTAAGAAGTAGTCCAATTCAAGTTTTAGGTATTGGTTATTGACTTTTTAGCTGGCTTTGGTGCCTTGACCATGAGCTAGGACCTTAAGATTCTGCATGAAAGGAGGACTAGCAACCGAGTTGCACGGCAGAATGTGAAAAGTGTTCATATGTAGTAAAAACCTGAGAAATCAGTCCGTTTTCGTCATTTGTTATCGAATCGACTTAAAGCCAGATCGTCACATTGGCCGCTCTTCTCTCTGAAACGGTTGTACTTATCGTCTGCAAAACTATGTCGCGTGCTGCGGTATGCGGAGAAACTAAAACCACCGTAGGAGAACACACATGAAGCTTCTAAGTTGATGTAATAGCCAGTAAGAAGTAGTACAATTCAAGTTTTAGGTATTGATTATTGACTTTTTAGCTGGCTTTGGTGCCTTGGACATGAGCTAGGACCTTAAGATTCTGCATGAAAGGAGGACTAGCAGCCGAGTTGCATGGGAGAATGTGAAAAGTGTTCATATGTAGTAAAAACCTGAGAAATCCGTCCGTTTTCGTCATTTGTTATTGCATCGACTTAAAGCCAGATCGACACATTGGTCGCTCTTCTCTCTGAAACGGTTGTACTTATCGTCTGCAAAGCTTTGTCGCGTGCTGCGGTATGCTGAGACACTACAAGCACCATAGTAGAACACAGATGAAGCTTCTAAGTTGAGGTAATAGCCAGTAAGAGGTAGTACAATTCAAGTTTAAGGTATTGAATATTGACCTTTTAGCTGGCTTTGGTGCCTTGGACATGAGATAGGACCTTAAGATTCTGCATGAAAGGAGGACTGGCAGCCGAGTTGCACGGGAGAATGTGAAAAGTGTTCATATGTAATAAAAACCTGAGACATCCGTCCGTTTTCGTCATTTGTTATCGAATCGACGGAAAGCCAGATCGTCACATTGGCCGCTCTGCTCTCTGAAATGGTTGTACATATCGTCTGCAAAGCTATGTCGCGTACTGCGGTATTCGGAGACACTAAAAGCACCACAGTAGAACACAGATGAAGCTTCTAAGTTGATGTAATATCCAGTAAGATGTAGTACAATTCAAGTTTTAGGTATCGATTATTGACTTTTTAGCTGGCTTTGGTGCCTTGGACATGAGCTAGGACCTTAAGATTATGCATGAAAGGAGGACTAGCAGCCGAGTTGCACGGGAGAATGTGAAAAGTGTTCATATGTAGTAAAAACCTGAGAAATCCGTCCGTTTTCGTCATTTGTTATCGAATCGACTTAAAGCCAGATCGTCACACTGGCCGATCTTCTCTCTGAAACGTTTGTACTTATCGTCTGCAAAGCTATGTCGCGTGCTGCGGTATTCTGAGACACTAAAAGCACCATAGTAGAACACAGATGAAGCTTCTAAGTTGATGTAATAGACAGTAAGAAGTAGTGCAATGCAAGTTTTAGGTATTGATTATTGACTTTTTAGCTGGCTTTGGTGCCTTGGACATGAGCTAGGATCTTAATATTCTGCATGAAAGGAGGACTAGCAGCCGAGATGCACGGGAGAATGTGAAAAGTGTTCATATGTAGTAAAAACCTTAGAAATCCGTCCGTTTTCGTCATTTGTTATCAAATCGACTTAAAGCCAGATCGTCACATTAGCCGCTCTTCTCTCTGAAACGGTAGTACTTATCGTCTGCAAAGCTATGTCGCGTGCTGCGGTATGCGGAGACACTAAGATCACCACAGTAGAACACAGATGAAGCTTCTAAGTTGATGTAACAGCCAGTAAGAAGTAGTACAATTCAAGTTTTAGGTATTGAATATTGACCTTTTTGCTGGCTTTGGTGCCTTGGACATGTGCTAGGACCTTAAGATTCTGCATGAAAGGAGGACTAGCAGCCGAGTTGCACGGGAGAATGTGAAAAGTTTTCATATGTAGTAAAAACCTGAGAAATCCGTCCGTTTTCGTCATTTGTTACCAAATCGACTTAAAGCCAGATCGTCACATTGGCCGATCTTCTCTCTGAAACGGTTGTACTTATCGTCTGAAAACCTATGTCGCGTGTTGCCGTAGGCGGAAACAGGTAAAGCACCATAATAGAACACAGATGAAGCTTCTAAGTTGATGTAATAGCCAGTAAGAAGTAGTCCAATTCAAGTTTTAGGTATTGGTTATTGACTTTTTAGCTGGCTTTGGTGCCTTGGACATGAGCTAGGACCTTAAGATTCTGCATGAAAGGAGGACTAGCAACCGAGTTGCACGGCAGAATGTGAAAAGTGTTCATATGTAGTAAAAACCTGAGAAATCAGTCCGTTTTCGTCATTTGTTATCGAATCGACGGAAAGCCAGATCGTCACATTGGCCGCTCTGCTCTCTGAAATGGTTGTACATATCGTCTGCAAAGCTATGTCGCGTACTGCGGTATTCGGAGACACTAAAAGCACCACAGTAGAACACAGATGAAGCTTCTAAGTTGATGTAATATCCAGTAAGATGTAGTACAATTCAAGTTTTAGGTATCGATTATTGACTTTTTAGCTGGCTTTGGTGCCTTGGACATGAGCTAGGACCTTAAGATTATGCATGAAAGGAGGACTAGCAGCCGAGTTGCACGGGAGAATGTGAAAAGTGTTCATATGTAGTAAAAACCTGAGAAATCCGTCCGTTTTCGTCATTTGTTATCGAATCGACTTAAAGCCAGATCGTCACATTGGCCGCTCTTCTCTCTGAAACGTTTGTACTTATCGTCTGCAAAGCTATGTCGCGTGCTGCGGTATGCTGAGACACTAAAAGCACCATAGTAGAACACAGATCACGCTTCTCAGTTGATGTAATAGACAGTAAGAAGTAGTACAATTCAAGTTTTAGGTATTGATTATTGTCTTTTTAGCTGGCTTTGGTGCCTTGGACATGAGCTAGGATCTTAATATTCTGCATGAAAGGAGGACTAGCAGCCGAGATGCACGGGAGAATGTGAAAAGTGTTCATATGTAGTAAAAACCTTAGAAATCCGTCCGTTTTCGTCATTTGTTATCGAATCGACTTAAAGCCAGATCGTCACATTAGCCGCTCTTCTCTCTGAAACGGTAGTACTTATCGTCTGCAAAGCTATGTCGCGTGCTGCGGTATGCGGAGACACTAAGATCACCACAGTAGAACACAGATGAAGCTTCTAAGTTGATGTAACAGCCAGTAAGAAGTAGTACAATTCAAGTTTTAGGTATTGAATATTGACCTTTTTGCTGGCTTTGGTGCCTTGGACATGTGCTAGGACCTTAAGATTCTGCATGAAAGGAGGACTAGCAGCCGAGTTGCACGGGAGAATGTGAAAAGTGTTCATATGTAGTAAAAACCTGAGAAATCAGTCCGTTTTCGTCATTTGTTACCAAATCGACTTAAAGCCAGATCGTCACATTGGCCGATCTTCTCTCTGAAACGGTTGTACTTATCGTCTGCAAAGCTATGTCGCGTGTTGCCGTAGGCGGAAACAGGTAAAGCACCATAATAGAACACAGATGAAGCTTCTAAGTTGATGTAATAGCCAGTAAGAAGTAGTCCAATTCAAGTTTTAGGTATCGGTTATTGACTTTTTAGCTGGCTTTGGTGCCTTGACCATGAGCTAGGACCTTAAGATTCTGCATGAAAGGAGGACTAGCAGCCGAGTTGCACGGCAGAATGTGAAAAGTGTTCATATGTAGTAAAAACCTGAGAAATCAGTCCGTTTTCGTCATTTGTTATCGAATCGACTTAAAGCCAGATCGTCACATTGGCCGGTCTTCTCTCTGAAACGGTTGTACTTATCGTCTGCAAAACTATGTCGCGTGCTGCGGTATGCGGAGAAACTAAAACCACCGTAGGAGAACACACATGAAGCTTCTAAGTTGATGTAATAGCCAGTAAGAAGTAGTACAATTCAAGTTTTAGGTACTGATTATTGACTTTTTAGCTGGCTTTGGTGCCTTGGACATGAGCTAGGACCTTAAGATTCTGCATGAAAGGAGGACTAGCAGCCGAGTTGCACGGGAGAATGTGAAAAGTGTTCATATGTAGTAAAAACCTGAGAAATCCGTCCGTTTTCGTCATTTGTTATTGCATCGACTTAAAGCCAGATCGACACATTAGCCGCTCTTCTCTCTGAAACGGTTGTACTTATCGTCTGCTAAGCTTTGTCGCGTGCTGCGGTATGCTGAGACACTACAAGCACCATAGTAGAACACAGATGAAGCTTCTAAGTTGAGGTAATAGCTAGTAAGAGGTAGTACAATTCAAGTTTAAGGTATTGAATATTGACCTTTTAGCTGGCTTTGGTGCCTTGGACATGAGATAGGACCTTAAGATTCTGCATGAAAGGGGGACTAGCAGCCGAGTTGCACGGGAGAATGTGAAAAGTGTTCATATGTAATAAAAACCTGAGAAATCCGTCCGTTTTCGTCATTTGTTATCGAATCGACTTAAAGCCAGATCGTCACATTGGCCGCTCTTCTTTCTGAAACGGTTGTACTTATCGTCTGCAAAGCTATGTCGCGTGTTGCCGTAGGCGGAAACAGGAAAAGCACCATAATAGAACACAGATGAAGCTTCTAAGTTGATGTAATAGCCAGTAAGAAGTAGTCCAATTCAAGTTTTATGTATCGGTTATTGACTTTTTATCTGGCTTTGGTGCCTTGGACATGAGCTAGGACCTTAAGATTCTGCATGAAAGGAGGACTAGCAGCCGAGTTGCACGGGAGAATGTGAAAAGTGTTCATATGTAGTAAAAACCAGAGAAATCCGTCCGTTTTCGTCATTTGTTATCGAATCAACATAAAGCCAGATCGTCACATTGGCCGATCTTCTCTCTGAAATGGTTGTACTTATCGTCTGCAAAGCTATGTCGCGTGTTGCCGTAGGCGGAAACAGGAAAAGCACCATAATAGAACACAGATGAAGCTTCTAAGTTGATGTAATAGCCAGTAAGAAGTAGTCCAATTCAAGTTTTAGGTATCGATTATTGACTTTTTAGCTGGCTTTGGTGCCTTGGACATGAGCTAGGACCTTAAGATTGTGCATGAAAGGAGGACTAGCAGCCGAGTTGCACGGGAGAATGTGAAAAGTGTTCATATGTAGTAAAAACGTGAGAAATCCGTCCGTTTTCGTCATTTGTTATGGCATCGACTTAAAGCCATATCGACACATTGGCCGCTCTTCTCTCTGAAACGGTTGTACTTATCGTCTGCAAAGCTCTGTCGCGTGCTGCGGTATGCTGAGACACTACAAGCACCATAGTAGAACACAGATGAAGCTTCTAAGTTGATGTAATAGCCAGTAAGAGGTAGTACAATTCAAGTTATAGGTATTGAATATTGACCTTTTAGCTGGCTTTGGTGCCTTGGACATGAGCTAGGACCTTAAGATTCTGCATGAAAGGAAGACTAGCAGCCGAGTTGCACGGGAGAATGTGAAAAGTGTTCATATGTAGTAAAAACCTGAGACATCCGTCCGTTTCCGTCATTTGTTATCGAATCGACTTAAAGCCAGATCGTCACATTGGCCGCTCTTCTCTCTGAAACGGTTGTACTTATCGTCTGCAAAACTATGTCGCGTGCTGCGGTATGCGGAGAAACTAAAAGCACCGTAGTAGAACACAGATGAAGCTTCTAAGTTGATGTAATAGCCAGTAAGAAGCAGTACAATTCAAGTTTTACGTATTGGTTATTGACTTTTTAGCTGGCTTTGGTGCCTTGGACATGAGCTAGGACCTTAAGATTCTGCATGAAAGGAGGACTAGCAGCCGAGTTGCACGGGAGAATGTGAAAAGTGTTCATATGTAGTAAAAACCTGAGAAATCCATCCGTTTTCGTCATTTGTTATCGAATCGACTTAAAGCCAGATCGTCACATTGGCCGCTCTTCTCTCTGAAACGGTTGTACTTATCGTCTGCAAAGCTATGTCGCATACTGCGGTATTCGGAGACACTAAAAGCACCATAGTAGAACACAGATGAAGCTTCTAAAATGATGTAATAGCCAGTAAGAAGTAGTACAATTCAAGTTTTAGGTATCGGTTATTGACTTTTTAGCTGGCTTTGGTGCCTTGGACATGAGCTAGGACCTTAAGATTCTGCATGAAAGGAGGACTAGCAGCCGAGTTGCACGGGAGAATGTGAAAAGTGTTCATATGTAGTAAAAACCTGAGAAATCCGTCCTTTTTCGTCATTTGTTATCGAATCGACTTAAAAGCCAGATCGTCACAATGGCCGATCTTCTCTCTGAAACGGTTGTACTTATCGTCTGCAAAGCTATGTCGCGTGTTGCCGTAGGCGGAAACAGGAAAAGCACCATAATGGAACACAGATGAAGCTTCTAAGTTGATGTAATAGCCAGTAAGAAGTAGTCCAATTCAAGTTTTATGTATCGGTTATTGACTTTTTAGCTGGCTTTGGTGCCTTGGACATGAGCTAGGACCTTAAGATTCTGCATGAAAGGAGGACTAGCAGCCGAGTTGCACGGGAGAATGTGAAAAGTGTTCATATGTAGTAAAAACCAGAGAAATCCGTCCGTTTTCGTCATTTGTTATCGAATCGACTTAAAGAAAGATCGGCACATTGGCCGATCTTCTCTATGAAATGGTTATACTTATCGTCTGCAAAGCTCTGTCGCGTGCTGCGGTATGCTTAGACACTGCAAGCACCATAGTAGAACACAGATGAAGCTTCTAAGTTGATGTAATAGCCAGTAAGAGGTAGTACAATTCAAGTTATAGGTATTGAATATTGACCTTTTAGCTGGCTTTGGTGCCTTGGACATGAGATAGGACCTTAAGATTCTGCATGAAAGGAGGACTAGCAGCCGAGTTGCACGAGAGAATGTGAAAAATGTTCATATGTAGTAAAAAAATTAAACATCCGTCCGTTTTCGTCATTTGTTATCGAATCGACTTAAAGCCACATCGTCACATTGGCCGCTCTTCTCTCTGAAACGGTTGTACTTATCGTCTGCAAAACTATGTCGCGTGCTGCGGTATGCGGAGAAACTAAAAGCACCGTAGTAGAACACAGATGAAGCTTCTAAGTTGATGTAATAGCCAGTAAGAAGTAGTACAATTCAAGTTTTAGGTATTGATTATTGACTTTTTAGCTGGTTTTGGTGCCTTGGACATGAGCTAGGACCTTAATATTCTGCATGAAAGGAGGACTAGCAGCCGAGTTGCACGGGAGAATGTGAAAAGTGTTCATATGCAGTAAAAACCTTAGAAATCCGTCCGTTTTCGTCATTTGTTATTTAATCGACTTAAAGCCAGATCGTCACATTGGCCGCTCTTCTCTCTGAAACGGTTGTACTTATCGTCTGCAAAGCTATGTCGCGTACTGCGGAATTCGGAAACACTAAAAGCACCATAGTAGAACACAGATGAAGCTTCTAAAATGATGTAATAGCCAGTAAGAAGTAGTACAATTCAAGTTTTAGGTATCGGTTATTGACTTTTTAGCTGGCTTTGGTGCCTTGGACATGAGCTAGGACCTTAAGATTCTGCATGAAAGGAGGACTAGCAGCCGAGTTGCACGGGAGAATGTGAAAAGTGTTCATATGTAGTAAAAACCTGAGAAATCCGTCCGTTTTCGTCATTTGTTATCGAATCGACTTAAAAGCCAGATCGTCACATTGGCCGATCTTCTCTCTGAAACGGTTGTACTTATCGTCTGCAAAGCTATGTCGCGTGTTGCCGTAGGCGGAAACAGGAAAAGCACCATAATAGAACACAGATGAAGCTTCTAAGTTGATGTAATAGCCAGTAAGAAGTAGTCCAATTCAAGTTTTAGGTATCGATTATTGATTTTTTAGCTGGCTTTGGTGCCTTGGACATGAGCTAGGACCTTAAGATTCTGTATGAAAGGAGGACTAGCAGCCGCGTTGCACGGGAGAATGTGAAAAGTGTTCATATGTAGTAAAAACCTGAGAAATTCGTCCGTTTTCGTCGTTTGTTATCGCATCGACTTAAAACCATATCGACACATTGGCCGCTCTTCTCTCTGAAACGGTTGTACTTATCGTCTGCAAAGCTCTGTCGCGTGCTGCGGTATGCTGAGACACTACAAGCACCATAGTAGAACACAGATGAAGCTTCTAAGTTGATGTAATAGCCAGTAAGAGGTAGTACAATTCAAGTTATAGGTATTGAATATTGACCTTTTAGCTGGCTTTGGTACCTTGGACATGAGCTAGGACCTTAAGATTCGGCATGAAAGGAGGACTAGCAGCCGCGTTGCACGGGAGAATGTGAAAAGTGTTCATATGTAGTAAAAACCTGAGACATCCGTCCGTTTTCGTCGTTTGTTATTGAATCGATGTAAAGCCAGATCGTCACATTGGCCGCTCTTCTCTCTGAAACAGTTGTACTTATCGTCTGCAAAGCTATGTCGCGTACTGCGGTATTCGGAGACACTAAAAGCACCACAGTAGAACACAGATGTAACTTCTAAGTTGATGTAATATCCAGTAAGAAGTAGTACAATTCAAGTTTTAGGTATCGATTATTGACTTTTTAGCTGGCTTTGGTGCCTTGGACATGAGCTGTTACCTTAAGATTCAGCATGAAAGGAGGACTAGCAGCCGAGTTGCACGGGAGAATGTGAAAAGTGTTCATATGTTGTAAAAACCTGAGAAATCCGTCCGTTTTCGTCATTTGTTATCGAATCGACTTAAAGCCAGATCGTCACATTGGCCGCTCTTCTCTCTGAAACGGTTGTACTTATCGTCTGCAAAACTATGTCACGTGCTGCGGTATGCGGAGAAACTAAAAGCACCGTAGTAGAACACAGATGAAGCTTCTATGTTGATGTAATAGCCAGTAAGAAGTAGTACAATTCAAGTTTTAGGTATTGAATATTGATTTTTAGCTGGCTTTGGTGCCTTGGACATGAGCTAGGACCTTAAGATTCTGCATGAAAGGAGGACTAGCAGCCGAGTTGCACGGGAGAATGTGAAAAGTGTTCATATGTAGTAAAAACCTGAGACATCCGTCCGTTTTCGTCATTTGTTATTGAATCGATGTAAAGCCAGATCGTCACATTGGCCGCTCTTCTCTCTGAAACGGTTGTACTTATCGTCTGCAAAGCTATGTCGCGTACTGCGGTATTCGGAGACACTAAAAGCACCACAGTAGAACACAGATGTAGCTTCTAAGTTGATGTAATATCCAGTAAGAAGTAGTACAATTCAAGTTTTAGGTATCGATTATTGACTTTTTAGCTGGCTTTGGTGCCTTGGACATGAGCTGTTACCTTAAGATTCTGCATGAAAGGAGGACTAGCAGCCGAGTTGCACGGGAGAATGTGAAAAATGTTCATATGTAGTAAAAAAATGAGACATCCGTCCGTTTTCGTCATTTGTTATCGAATTGACTTAAAGCCAGATCGTCACATTGGCCGCTCTTCTCTCTGAAACGGTTGTACTTATCGTCTGCAAAACTATGTCGCGTACTGCGGTATTCGGAGACACTAAAAGCACCACAGTAGAACACAGATGTAGCTTCTAAGTTGATGTAATATCCAGTAAGAAGTAGTACAATTCAAGTTTTAGGTATCGATTATTGACTTTTTAGCTGGCTTTGGTGCCTTGGACATGAGCTGTTACCTTAAGATTCTGCATGAAAGGAGGACTAGCAGCCGAGTTGCACGGGAGAATGTGAAAAGTGTTCATATGTAGTAAAAACCTGAGACATCCGTCCGTTTTCGTCATTTGTTATTGAATCGATGTAAAGCCAGATCGTCACATTGGCCGCTCTTCTCTCTGAAACGGTTGTACTTATCGTCTGCAAAGCTATGTCGCGTACTGCGGTATTCGGAGACACTAAAAGCACCACAGTAGAACACAGATGTAGCTTCTAAGTTGATGTAATATCCAGTAAGAAGTAGTACAATACAAGTTTTAGGTATCGATTATTGACTTTTTAGCTGGCTTTGGTGCCTTGGACATGAGCTGTTACCTTAAGATTCTGCATGAAAGGAGGACTAGCAGCCGAGTTGCACGGGAGAATGTGAAAAATGTTCATATGTAGTAAAAACCTTAGAAATCCGTCCGTTTTCGTCATTTGTTATCGAATCGACTTAAAGCCAGATCGTCACATTGGCCGCTCTTCTCTCTGAAACGGTTGTACTTATCGTCTGCAAGCTATGTCGCGTGCTGCGGTTTGCGGAGACACTAAAAGCACCATAGTAGAACACAGATGAAGCTTCTAAAATGATGTAATAGCCAGTAAGAAGTAGTACAATTCAAGTTTTAGGTATCGGTTATTGACTTTTTAGCTGGCTTTGGTGCCTTGGACATGAGCTAGGACCTTAAGATTCTGCATGAAAGGAGGACTAGCAGCCGAGTTGCACGGGAGAATGTGAAAAGTGTTCATATGTAGTAAAAACCTGAGAAATCCGTCCGTTTTCGTCATTTGTTATCGAATCGACTTAAAAGCCAGATCGTCACATTGGCCGATCTTCTCTCAGAAACGGTTGTACTTATCGTCTGCAAAGCTATGTCGCGTGTTGCCGTAGGCGGAAACAGGAAAAGCACCATAATAGAACACAGATGAAGCTTCTAAGTTGATGTAATAACCAGTAAGAAGAAGTACAATTCAAGTTTTAGATATCGGTTATTGACTTTTTAGCTGGCTTTGGTGCCTTGGACATGAGCTAGGACCTTAAGATTGTGCATGAAAGGAGGACTAGCAGCCGAGTTGCACGGGAGAATGTGAAAAGTGTTCATATGTAATAAAAACCTGAGAAATCCGTCCGTTTTCGTCATTTGTTATCGAATCGACTTAAAGCCAGATCGTCACATTGGCCGCTCTTCTTTCTGAAACGGTTGTACTTATCGTCTGCAAAGCTATGTCGCGTGTTGCCGTAGGCGGAAACAGGAAAAGCACTTAATAGAACACAGATGAAGCTTCTAAGTTGATGTAATAGCCAGTAAGAAGTAGTCCAATTCAAGTTTTATGTATCGGTTATTGACTTTTTATCTGGCTTTGGTGCCTTGGACATGAGCTAGGACCTTAAGATTCTGCATGAAAGGAGGACTAGCAGCCGAGTTGCACGGGAGAATGTGAAAAGTGTTCATATGTAGTAAAAACCAGAGAAATCCGTCCGTTTTCGTCATTTGTTATCGAATCGACATAAAGCCAGATCGTCACATTGGCCGATCTTCTCTCTGAAATGGTTGTACTTATCGTCTGCAAAGCTATGTCGCGTGTTGCCGTAGGCGGAAACAGGAAAAGCACCATAATAGAACACAGATGAAGCTTCTAAGTTGATGTAATAGCCAGTAAGAAGTAGTCCAATTCAAGTTTTAGGTATCGATTATTGACTTTTTAGCTGGCTTTGGTGCCTTGGACATGAGCTAGGACCTTAAGATTGTGCATGAAAGGAGGACTAGCAGCCGAGTTGCACGGGAGAATGTGAAAAGTGTTCATATGTAGTAAAAACGTGAGAAATCCGTCCGTTTTCGTCATTTGTTATCGCATCGACTTAAAGCCATATCGACACATTGGCCGCTCTTCTCTCTGAAACGGTTGTACTTATCGTCTGCAAAGCTCTGTCGCGTGCTGCGGTATGCTGAGACACTACAAGCACCATAGTAGAACACAGATGAAGCTTCTAAGTTGATGTAATAGCCAGTAAGAGGTAGTACAATTCAAGTTATAGGTATTGAATATTGACCTTTTAGCTGGCTTTGGTGCCTTGGACATGAGCTAGGACCTTAAGATTCTGCATGAAAGGAAGACTAGCAGCCGAGTTGCACGGGAGAATGTGAAAAGTGTTCATATGTAGTAAAAACCTGAGACATCCGTCCGTTTCCGTCATTTGTTATCGAATCGACTTAAAGCCAGATCGTCACATTGGCCGCTCTTCTCTCTGAAACGGTTGTACTTATCGTCTGCAAAACTATGTCGCGTGCTGCGGTATGCGGAGAAACTAAAAGCACCGTAGTAGAACACAGATGAAGCTTCTAAGTTGATGTAATAGCCAGTAAGAAGCAGTACAATTCAAGTTTTACGTATTGGTTATTGACTTTTTAGTTGGCTTTGGTGCCTTGGACATGAGCTAGGACCTTAAGATTCTGCATGAAAGGAGGACTAGCAGCCGAGTTGCACGGGAGAATGTGAAAAGTGTTCATATGTAGTAAAAACCTGAGAAATCCATCCGTTTTCGTCATTTGTTATCGAATCGACTTAAAGCCAGATCGTCACATTGGCCGCTCTTCTCTCTGAAACGGTTGTACTTATCGTCTGCAAAGCTATGTCGCATACTGCGGTATTCGGAGACACTAAAAGCACCATAGTAGAACACAGATGAAGCTTCTAAAATGATGTAATAGCCAGTAAGAAGTAGTACAATTCAAGTTTTAGGTATCGGTTATTGACTTTTTAGCTGGCTTTGGTGCCTTGGACATGAGCTAGGACCTTAAGATTCTGCATGAAAGGAGGACTAGCAGCCGAGTTGCACGGGAGAATGTGAAAAGTGTTCATATGTAGTAAAAACCTGAGAAATCCGTCCTTTTTCGTCATTTGTTATCGAATCGACTTAAAAGCCAGATCGTCACAATGGCCGATCTTCTCTCTGAAACGGTTGTACTTATCGTCTGCAAAGCTATGTCGCGTGTTGCCGTAGGCGGAAACAGGAAAAGCACCATAATGGAACACAGATGAAGCTTCTAAGTTGATGTAATAGCCAGTAAGAAGTAGTCCAATTCAAGTTTTATGTATCGGTTATTGACTTTTTAGCTGGCTTTGGTGCCTTGGACATGAGCTAGGACCTTAAGATTCTGCATGAAAGGAGGACTAGCAGCCGAGTTGCACGGGAGAATGTGAAAAGTGTTCATATGTAGTAAAAACCAGAGAAATCCGTCCGTTTTCGTCATTTGTTATCGAATCTACTTAAAGAAAGATCGGCACATTGGCCGATCTTCTCTATGAAATGGTTATACTTATCGTCTGCAAAGCTCTGTCGCGTGCTGCGGTATGCTGAGACACTGCAAGCACCATAGTAGAACACAGATGAAGCTTCTAAGTTGATGTAATAGCCAGTAAGAGGTAGTACAATTCAAGTTATAGGTATTGAATATTGACATTTTAGCTGGCTTTGGTGCCTTGGACATGAGATAGGACCTTAAGATTCTGCATGAAAGGAGGACTAGCAGCCGAGTTGCACGAGAGAATGTGAAAAATGTTCATATGTAGTAAAAAAATTAAACATCCGTCCGTTTTCGTCATTTGTTATCGAATCGACTTAAAGCCACATCGTCACATTGGCCGCTCTTCTCTCTGAAACGGTTGTACTTATCGTCTGCAAAACTATGTCGCGTGCTGCGGTATGCGGAGAAACTAAAAGCACCGTAGTAGAACACAGATGAAGCTTCTAAGTTGATGTAATAGCCAGTAAGAAGTAGTACAATTCAAGTTTTAGGTATTGATTATTGACTTTTTAGCTGGTTTTGGTGCCTTGGACATGAGCTAGGACCTTAATATTCTGCATGAAAGGAGGACTAGCAGCCGAGTTGCACGGGAGAATGTGAAAAGTGTTCATATGCAGTAAAAACCTTAGAAATCCGTCCGTTTTCGTCATTTGTTATTTAATCGACTTAAAGCCAGATCGTCACATTGGCCGCTCTTCTCTCTGAAACGGTTGTACTTATCGTCTGCAAAGCTATGTCGCGTACTGCGGTATTCGGAAACACTAAAAGCACCATAGTAGAACACAGATGAAGCTTCTAAGTTGATGTAATAGCCAGTAAGAAGTAGTCCAATTCAAGTTTTATGTATCGGTTATTGACTTTTTAGCTGGCTTTGGTGCCTTGGACATGAGCTAGGACCTTAAGATTCTGCATGAAAGGAGGACTAGCAGCCGAGTTGCACGGGAGAATGTGAAAAGTGTTCATATGTAGTAAAAACCAGAGAAATCCGTCCGTTTTCGTCATTTGTTATCGAATCTACTTAAAGAAAGATCGGCACATTGGCCGATCTTCTCTATGAAATGGTTATACTTATCGTCTGCAAAGCTCTGTCGCGTGCTGCGGTATGCTGAGACACTGCAAGCACCATAGTAGAACACAGATGAAGCTTCTAAGTTGATGTAATAGCCAGTAAGAGGTAGTACAATTCAAGTTATAGGTATTGAATATTGACATTTTAGCTGGCTTTGGTGCCTTGGACATGAGATAGGACCTTAAGATTCTGCATGAAAGGAGGACTAGCAGCCGAGTTGCACGAGAGAATGTGAAAAATGTTCATATGTAGTAAAAAAATTAAACATCCGTCCGTTTTCGTCATTTGTTATCGAATCGACTTAAAGCCACATCGTCACATTGGCCGCTCTTCTCTCTGAAACGGTTGTACTTATCGTCTGCAAAACTATGTCGCGTGCTGCGGTATGCGGAGAAACTAAAAGCACCGTAGTAGAACACAGATGAAGCTTCTAAGTTGATGTAATAGCCAGTAAGAAGTAGTACAATTCAAGTTTTAGGTATTGATTATTGACTTTTTAGCTGGTTTTGGTGCCTTGGACATGAGCTAGGACCTTAATATTCTGCATGAAAGGAGGACTAGCAGCCGAGTTGCACGGGAGAATGTGAAAAGTGTTCATATGCAGTAAAAACCTTAGAAATCCGTCCGTTTTCGTCATTTGTTATTTAATCGACTTAAAGCCAGATCGTCACATTGGCCGCTCTTCTCTCTGAAACGGTTGTACTTATCGTCTGCAAAGCTATGTCGCGTACTGCGGTATTCGGAAACACTAAAAGCACCATAGTAGAACACAGATGAAGCTTCTAAAATGATGTAATAGCCAGTAAGAAGTAGTACAATTCAAGTTTTAGGTATCGGTTATTGACTTTTTAGCTGGCTTTGGTGCCTTGGACATGAGCTAGGACCTTAAGATTCTGCATGAAAGGAGGACTAGCAGCCGAGTTGCACGGGAGAATGTGAAAAGTGTTCATATGTAGTAAAAACCTGAGAAATCCGTCCGTTTTCGTCATTTGTTATCGAATCGACTTAAAAGCCAGATCGTCACATTGGCCGATCTTCTCTCTGAAACGGTTGTACTTATCGTCTGCAAAGCTATGTCGCGTGTTGCCGTAGGCGGAAACAGGAAAAGCACCATAATAGAACACAGATGAAGCTTCTAAGTTGATGTAATAGCCAGTAAGAAGTAGTCCAATTCAAGTTTTAGGTATCGATTATTGACTTTTTAGCTGGCTTTGGTGCCTTGGACATGAGCTAGGACCTTAAGATTCTGTATGAAAGGAGGACTAGCAGCCGAGTTGCACGGGAGAATGTGAAAAGTGTTCATATGTAGTAAAAACCTGAGAAATTCGTCCGTTTTCGTCGTTTGTTATCGCATCGACTTAAAACCATATCGACACATTGGCCGCTCTTCTCTCTGAAACGGTTGTACTTATCGTCTGCAAAGCTCTGTCGCGTGCTGCGGTATGCTGAGACACTACAAGCACCATAGTAGAACACAGATGAAGCTTCTAAGTTGATGTAATAGCCAGTAAGAGGTAGTACAATTCAAGTTATAGGTATTGAATATTGACCTTTTAGCTGGCTTTGGTACCTTGGACATGAGCTAGGACCTTAAGATTCGGCATGAAAGGAGGACTAGCAGCCGCGTTGCACGGGAGAATGTGAAAAGTGTTCATATGTAGTAAAAACCTGAGACATCCGTCCGTTTTCGTCGTTTGTTATTGAATCGATGTAAAGCCAGATCGTCACATTGGCCGCTCTTCTCTCTGAAACAGTTGTACTTATCGTCTGCAAAGCTATGTCACGTGCTGCGGTATGCGGAGAAACTAAAAGCACCGTAGTAGAACACAGATGAAGCTTCTATGTTGATGTAATAGCCAGTAAGAAGTAGTACAATTCAAGTTTTAGGTATTGAATATTGACTTTTTAGCTGGCTTTGGTGCCTTGGACATGAGCTAGGACCTTAAGATTCTGCATGAAAGGAGGACTAGCAGCCGAGTTGCACGGGAGAATGTGAAAAGTGTTCATATGTAGTAAAAACCTGAGACATCCGTCCGTTTTCGTCATTTGTTATTGAATCGATGTAAAGCCAGATCGTCACATTGGCCGCTCTTCTCTCTGAAACGGTTGTACTTATCGTCTGCAAAGCTATGTCGCGTACTGCGGTATTCGGAGACACTAAAAGCACCACAGTAGAACACAGATGTAGCTTCTAAGTTGATGTAATATCCAGTAAGAAGTAGTACAATTCAAGTTTTAGGTATCGATTATTGACTTTTTAGCTGGCTTTGGTGCCTTGGACATGAGCTGTTACCTTAAGATTCTGCATGAAAGGAGGACTAGCAGCCGAGTTGCACGGGAGAATGTGAAAAATGTTCATATGTAGTAAAAAAATGAGACATCCGTCCGTTTTCGTCATTTGTTATCGAATTGACTTAAAGCCAGATCGTCACATTGGCCGCTCTTCTCTCTGAAACGGTTGTACTTATCGTCTGCAAAACTATGTCGCGTACTGCGGTATTCGGAGACACTAAAAGCACCACAGTAGAACACAGATGTAGCTTCTAAGTTGATGTAATATCCAGTAAGAAGTAGTACAATTCAAGTTTTAGGTATCGATTATTGACTTTTTAGCTGGCTTTGGTGCCTTGGACATGAGCTGTTACCTTAAGATTCTGCATGAAAGGAGGACTAGCAGCCGAGTTGCACGGGAGAATGTGAAAAGTGTTCATATGTAGTAAAAACCTGAGACATCCGTCCGTTTTCGTCATTTGTTATTGAATCGATGTAAAGCCAGATCGTCACATTGGCCGCTCTTCTCTCTGAAACGGTTGTACTTATCGTCTGCAAAGCTATGTCGCGTACTGCGGTATTCGGAGACACTAAAAGCACCACAGTAGAACACAGATGTAGCTTCTAAGTTGATGTAATATCCAGTAAGAAGTAGTCCAATTCAAGTTTTAGGTATCGATTATTGACTTTTTAGCTGGCTTTGGTGCCTTGGACATGAGCTGTTACCTTAAGATTCTGCATGAAAGGAGGACTAGCAGCCGAGTTGAACGGGAGAATGTGAAAAATGTTCATATGTAGTAAAAACCTTAGAAATCCGTCCGTTTTCGTCATTTGTTATCGAATCGACTTAAAGCCAGATCGTCACATTGGCCGCTCTTCTCTCTGAAACGGTTGTACTTATCGTCTGCAAGCTATGTCGCGTGCTGCGGTTTGCGGAGACACTAAAAGCACCATAGTAGAACACAGATGAAGCTTCTAAAATGATGTAATAGCCAGTAAGAAGTAGTACAATTCAAGTTTTAGGTATCGGTTATTGACTTTTTAGCTGGCTTTGGTGCCTTGGACATGAGCTAGGACCTTAAGATTCTGCATGAAAGGAGGACTAGCAGCCGAGTTGCACGGGAGAATGTGAAAAGTGTTCATATGTAGTAAAAACCTGAGAAATCCGTCCGTTTTCGTCATTTGTTATCGAATCGACTTAAAAGCCAGATCGTCACATTGGCCGATCTTCTCTCAGAAACGGTTGTACTTATCGTCTGCAAAGCTATGTCGCGTGTTGCCGTAGGCGGAAACAGGAAAAGCACCATAATAGAACACAGATGAAGCTTCTAAGTTGATGTAATAACCAGTAAGAAGAAGTACAATTCAAGTTTTAGATATCGGTTATTGACTTTTTAGCTGGCTTTGGTGCCTTGGACATGAGCTAGGACCTTAAGATTCTGCATGAAAGGAGGACTAGCAGCCGAGTTGCACGGGAGAATGTGAAAAGTGTTCATATGTAGTAAAAACCTGAGAAATCCGTCCGTTTTCGTCATTTGTTATCGAATCGACATAAAGCCAGATCGTCACATTGGCCGATCTTCTCTCTGAAATGGTTGTACTTATCGTCTGCAAAGCTATGTCGCGTGTTGCCGTAGGCGGAAACAGGAAAAGCACCATAATAGAACACAGATGAAGCTTCTAAGTTGATGTAATAACCAGTAAGAAGAAGTACAATTCAAGTTTTAGATATCGGTTATTGACTTTTTAGCTGGCTTTGGTGCCTTGGACATGAGCTAGGACCTTAAGATTCTGCATGAAAGGAGGACTAGCAGCCGAGTTGCACGGGAGAATGTGAAAAGTGTTCATATGTAGTAAAAACCTGAGACATCCGTCCGTTTTCGTCATTTGTTATTGAATCGATGTAAAGCCAGATCGTCACATTGGCCGCTCTTCTCTCTGAAACAGTTGTACTTATCGTCTGCAAAGCTATGTCGCGTACTGCGGTATTCGGAGACACTAAAAGCACCACAGTGGAACACAGTTGTAACTTCTAAGTTGATGTAATATCCAGTAAGAAGTAGTACAATTCAGGTTTTAGGTATCGATTATTGACTTTTTAGCTGGCTTTGGTGTCTTGGACATGAGCTAGGACCTTAAGATTCTGCATGAAAGGAGGACTAGCAGCCGAGTTGCACGGGAGAATGTGAAAAGTGTTCATATGTAGTAAAAACCTGAGAAATCCGTCCGTTTTCGTCATTTGTTATCGAATCGACTTAAAGCCAGATCGTCACATTGGCCGCTCTTCTCTCTGAAACGGTTGTACTTATCGTCTGCAAAACTATGTCGCGTACTGCGGTATTCGGAGACATTAAAAGCACCACAGTAGAACACAGATGTAGCTTCTAAGTTGATGTAATATCCAGTAAGAAGTAGTACAATTCAAGTTTTAGGTATCGATTATTGACTTTTTAGCTGGCTTTGGTGCCTTGGACATGAGCTGTTACCTTAAGATTCTGCATGAAAGGAGGACTAGCAGCCGAGTTGCACGGGAGATTGTGAAAAGTGTTCATATGTAGTAAAAACCTGAGACATCCGTCCGTTTTCGTCATTTGTTATTGAATCGATGTAAAGCCAGATCGTCACATTGGCCGCTCTTCTCTCTGAAACGGTTGTACTTATCGTCTGCAAAGCTATGTCGCGTACTGCGGTATTCGGAGACACTAAAAGCACCACAGTAGAACACAGATGTAGCTTCTAAGTTGATGTAATATCCAGTAAGAAGTAGTACAATACAAGTTTTAGGTATCGATTATTGACTTTTTAGCTGGCTTTGGTGCCTTGGACATGAGCTGTTACCTTAAGATTCTGCATGAAAGGAGGACTAGCAGCCGAGTTGAACGGGAGAATGTGAAAAATGTTCATATGTAGTAAAAACCTTAGAAATCCGTCCGTTTTCGTCATTTGTTATCGAATCGACTTAAAGCCAGATCGTCACATTGGCCGCTTTTCTCTCTGAAACGGTTGTACTTATCGTCTGCAAGCTATGTCGCGTGCTGCGGTTTGCGGAGACACTAAAAGCACCATAGTAGAACACAGATGAAGCTTCTAAAATGATGTAATAGCCAGTAAGAAGTAGTACAATTCAAGTTTTCGGTATCGGTTATTGACTTTTTAGCTGGCTTTGGTGCCTTGGACATGATCTAGGACCTTAAGATTCTGCATGAAAGGAGGACTAGCAGCCGAGTTGCACGGGAGAATGTGAAAAGTGTTCATATGTAGTAAAAACCTGAGAAATCCGTCCGTTTTCGTCATTTGTTATCGAATCGACTTAAAAGCCAGATCGTCACATTGGCCGATCTTCTCTCAGAAACGGTTGTACTTATCGTCTGCAAAGCTATGTCGCGTGTTGCCGTAGGCGGAAACAGGAAAAGCACCATAATAGAACACAGATGAAGCTTCTAAGTTGATGTAATAACCAGTAAGAAGAAGTACAATTCAAGTTTTAGATATCGGTTATTGACTTTTTAGCTGGCTTTGGTGCCTTGGACATGAGCTAGGACCTTAAGATTCTGCATGAAAGGAGGACTAGCAGCCGAGTTGCACGGGAGAATGTGAAAAGTGTTCATATGTAGTAAAAACCTGAGACATCCGTCCGTTTTCGTCATTTGTTATTGAATCGATGTAAAGCCAGATCGTCACATTGGCCGCTCTTCTCTCTGAAACAGTTGTACTTATCGTCTGCAAAGCTATGTCGCGTACTGCGGTATTCGGAGACACTAAAAGCACCACAGTGGAACACAGTTGTAACTTCTAAGTTGATGTAATATCCAGTAAGAAGTAGTACAATTCAGGTTTTAGGTATCGATTATTGACTTTTTAGCTGGCTTTGGTGTCTTGGACATGAGCTGTTACCTTAAGATTCAGCATGACAGGAGGACTAGCAGCCGAGTTGCACGGGAGAATGTGAAAAGTGTTCATATGTAGTAAAAACCTTAGAAATCCGTCCGTTTTCGTCATTTGTTGTCGAATCGACTTAAATCCAGATCGTCACATTGGCCGCTCTTCTCTCTGAAACGGTTGTACTTATCGTCTGCAAAGCAATGTCGCGTACTGCGGTATTCGGAGACACTAAAAGCACCATAGTAGAACACAGATGAAGCTTCTAAGATGATGTAATAACCAGTAAGAAGAAGTACAATTCAAGTTTTAGATATCGGTTATTGACTTTTTAGCTGGCTTTGGTGCCTTGGACATGAGCTAGGACCTTAAGATTCTGCATGAAAGGAGGACTAGCAGCCGAGTTGCACGGGAGAATGTGAAAAGTGTTCATATGTAGTAAAAACCTGAGAAATCCGTCCGTTTTCGTCATTTGTTATCGAATCGACTTAAAGCCAGATCGTCACATTGGCCGCTCTTCTCTCTGAAACGGTTGTACTTATCGTCTGCAAAGCTATGTCGCGTGCTGCGGTATGCTGAGACACTAAAAGCACCATAGTAGAACACAGATGAAGCTTCGAATTTGATGTAATAGCCAGTAAGAAATAGTACAATTCAAGTATTAGGTATTGAATATTGACCTTTTAGCTGGCTTTGGTGCCTTGGACATGAGCTAGGACCTTAAGATTGTGCATGAAAGGAGGACCAGCAGCCGAGTTGCACGGGAGAATGTGAAAAGTGTTCATATGTAGGAAAAACCTGAGAAATCCGTCCGTTTTCGTCATTTGTTATCGAATTGACTTAAAGCCAGATCGTCACATTGGCCGCTCTTCTCACTGAAACGGTTGTACTTATCGTCTGCAAAGCTATGTCGCGTGCTGCGGTATGTGGAGACACTAAAAGCACCTTAATAGAACACAGATGAAGCTTCTAAGTTGATGTAATACCCAATAAGAAGTAGTACAATTCAAGTTTTAGGTATCGAATATTGACTTTTTAGCTGGCTTTGGTGCCTTGGACATGAGCTAGGACCTTAAGATTATGCATGAAAGGAGGACTAGCAGCCGAGTTGCACGGGAGAATGTGAAAAGTGTTCATATGTAGTAATAACCTGAGAAATCCGTCCTTTTTCGTCATTTGTTATCGAATCGACTTAAAGCCAGATCGTCACATTGGCCACTCTTCTCTCTGAAACGGTTGTACTTATCGTCTGCAAAGCTATGTCACGTGCTGCGGTATGTGCTGACATTAAAATCACCGCAGTAGAACACAGATGAAGCTTCTAAGATGATGTAATATCCAGTAAGAAGTAGTACAATTCAAGTTTTAGGTATCGATTATTGACTTTTCAGCTGGCTTTGGTGCATTTGACATGAGCTAGGACCTTAAGATTCGGCATGAAAGGTGGACTAGCAGCCGAGTTCCACGGGAGAATGTGAAAAGTGTTCATATGTAGTAAAAACCTGAGAAATCCGTCCGTTTTCGTCATTTGTTATCGAATCGACATAAAGCCAGATCGTCACATTGGCCGATCTTCTCTCTGAAATGGTTGTACTTATCGTCTGCAAAGCTATGTCGCGTGTTGCCGTAGGCGGAAACAGGAAAAGCACCATAATAGAACACAGATCAAGCTTCTAAGTTGATGTAATAGCCAGTAAGAAGTAGTCCAATTCAAGTTTTAGGTATCGGTTATTGACTTTTTAGCTCGCTTTGGTGCCTTGGACATGAGCTAGGACCTTAAGATTCTGCATGAAAGGAGGACTAGCAGCCGAGTTGCACGGGAGAATGTGAAAAGTGTTCATATGTAGTAAAAACCTGAGAAATCCGTCCTTTTTCGTCATTTGTTATCGAATCGACTTAAAAGCCAGATCGTCACAATGGCCGATCTTCTCTCTGAAACGGTTGTACTTATCGTCTGCAAAGCTATGTCGCGTGTTGCCGTAGGCGGAAACAGGAAAAGCACCATAATGGAACACAGATGAAGCTTCTAAGTTGATGTAATAGCCAGTAAGAAGTAGTCCAATTCAAGTTTTATGTATCGGTTATTGACTTTTTAGCTGGCTTTGGTGCCTTGGACATGAGCTAGGACCTTAAGATTCTGCATGAAAGGAGGACTAGCAGCCGAGTTGCACGGGAGAATGTGAAAAGTGTTCATATGTAGTAAAAACCAGAGAAATCCGACCGTTTTCGTCATTTGTTATCGAATCGACTTAAAGAAAGATCGGCACATTGGCCGATCTTCTCTACGAAATGGTTATACTTATCGTCTGCAAAGCTCTGTCGCGTGCTGCGGTATGCTGAGACACTGCAAGCACCATAGTAGAACACAGATGAAGCTTCTAAGTTGATGTAATAGCCAGTAAGAGGTAGTACAATTCAAGTTATAGGTATTGAATATTGACCTTTTAGCTGGCTTTGGTGCCTTGGACATGAGATAGGACCTTAAGATTCTGCATGAAAGGAGGACTAGCAGCCGAGTTGCACGAGAGAATGTGAAAAATGTTCATATGTAGTAAAAAAATTAAACATCCGTCCGTTTTCGTCATTTGTTATCGAATCGACTTAAAGCCACATCGTCACATTGGCCGCTCTTCTCTCTGAAACGGTTGTACTTATCGTCTGCAAAACTATGTCGCGTGCTGCGGTATGCGGAGAAACTAAAAGCACCGTAGTAGAACACAGATGAAGCTTCTAAGTTGATGTAATAGCCAGTAAGAAGTAGTACAATTCAAGTTTTAGGTATTGATTATTGACTTTTTAGCTGGTTTTGGTGCCTTGGACATGAGCTAGGACCTTAATATTCTGCATGAAAGGAGGACTAGCAGCCGAGTTGCACGGGAGAATGTGAAAAGTGTTCATATGCAGTAAAAACCTTAGAAATCCGTCCGTTTTCGTCATTTGTTATTTAATCGACTTAAAGCCAGATCGTCACATTGGCCGCTCTTCTCTCTGAAACGGTTGTACTTATCGTCTGCAAAGCTATGTCGCGTACTGCGGTATTCGGAAACACTAAAAGCACCATAGTAGAACACAGATGAAGCTTCTAAAATGATGTAATAGCCAGTAAGAAGTAGTACAATTCAAGTTTTAGGTATCGGTTATTGACTTTTTAGCTGGCTTTGGTGCCTTGGACATGAGCTAGGACCTTAAGATTCTGCATGAAAGGAGGACTAGCAGCCGAGTTGCACGGGAGAATGTGAAAAGTGTTCATATGTAGTAAAAACCTGAGAAATCCGTCCGTTTTCGTCATTTGTTATCGAATCGACTTAAAAGCCAGATCGTCACATTGGCCGATCTTCTCTCTGAAACGGTTGTACTAATCGTCTGCAAAGCTATGTCGCGTGTTGCCGTAGGCGGAAACAGGAAAAGCACCATAATAGAACACAGATGAAGCTTCTAAGTTGATGTAATAGCCAGTAAGAAGTAGTCCAATTCAAGTTTTAGGTATCGATTATTGACTTTTTAGCTGGCTTTGGTGCCTTGGACATGAGCTAGGACCTTAAGATTCTGTATGAAAGGAGGACTAGCAGCCGAGTTGCACGGGAGAATGTGAAAAGTGTTCATATGTAGTAAAAACCTGAGAAATTCGTCCGTTTTCGTCGTTTGTTATCGCATCGACTTAAAGCCATATCGACACATTGGCCGCTCTTCTCTCTGAAACGGTTGTACTTATCGTCTGCAAAGCTCTGTCGCGTGCTGCGGTATGCTGAGACACTACAAGCACCATAGTAGAACACAGATGAAGCTTCTAAGTTGATGTAATAGCCAGTAAGAGGTAGTACAATTCAAGTTATAGGTATTGAATATTGACCTTTTAGCTGGCTTTGGTACCTTGGACATGAGCTAGGACCTTAAGATTCTGCATGAAAGGAGGACTAGCAGCCGAGTTGCACGGGAGAATGTGAAAAGTGTTCATATGTAGTAAAAACCTGAGACATCCGTCCGTTTTCGTCGTTTGTTATTGAATCGATGTAAAGCCAGATCGTCACATTGGCCGCTCTTCTCTCTGAAACAGTTGTACTTATCGTCTGCAAAGCTATGTCGCGTACTGCGGTATTCGGAGACACTAAAAGCACCACAGTAGAACACAGATGTAACTTCTAAGTTGATGTAATATCCAGTAAGAAGTAGTACAATTCAAGTTTTAGGTATCGATTATTGACTTTTTAGCTGGCTTTGGTGCCTTGGACATGAGCTGTTACCTTAAGATTCAGCATGAAAGGAGGACTAGCAGCCGAGTTGCACGGGAGAATGTGAAAAGTGTTCATATGTTGTAAAAACCTGAGAAATCCGTCCGTTTTCGTCATTTGTTATCGCATCGACTTAAAGCCAGATCGTCACATTGGCCGCTCTTCTCTCTGAAACGGTTGTACCTATCGTCTGCAAAACTATGTCGCGTGCTGCGGTATGCGGAGAAACTAAAAGCACCGTAGTAGAACACAGATGAAGCTTCTATGTTGATGTAATAGCCAGTAATAAGTAGTACAATTCAAGTTTTAGGTATTGAATATTGACTTTTTAGCTGGCTTTGGTGCCTTGGACATGAGCTAGGACCTTAAGATTCTGCATGAAAGGAGGACTAGCAGCCGAGTTGCACGGGAGAATGTGAAAAGTGTTCATATGTAGTAAAAACCTGAGACATCCGTCCGTTTTCGTCATTTGTTATTGAATCGATGTAAAGCCAGATCGTCACATTGGCCGCTCTTCTCTCTGAAACGGTTGTACTTATCGTCTGCAAAGCTATGTCGCGTGCTGCGGTATGTGGAGACACTAAAAGCACCTTAATAGAACACAGATGAAGCTTCTAAGTTGATGTAATACCCAATAAGAAGTAGTACAATTCAAGTTTTAGGTATCGAATATTGACTTTTTAGCTGGCTTTGGTGCCTTGGACATGAGCTGTTACCTTAAGATTCTGCATGAAAGGAGGACTAGCAGCCGAGTTGCACGGGAGAATGTGAAAAATGTTCATATGTAGTAAAAAAATGAGACATCCGTCCGTTTTCGTCATTTGTTATCGAATTGACTTAAAGCCAGAACGTCACATTGGCCGCTCTTCTCTCTGAAACGGTTGTACTTATCGTCTGCAAGCTATGTCGCGTGCTGCGGTTTGCGGAGACACTAAAAGCACCATAGTAGAACACAGATGAAGCTTCTAAAATGATGTAATAGCCAGTAAGAAGTAGTACAATTCAAGTTTTAGGTATCGGTTATTGACTTTTTAGCAGGCTTTGGTGCCTTGGACATGAGCTAGGACCTTAAGATTCTGCATGAAAGGAGGACTAGCAGCCGAGTTGCACGGGAGAATGTGAAAAGTGTTCATATGTAGTAAAAACCTGAGAAATCCGTCCGTTTTCGTCATTTGTTATCGAATCGACTTAAAAGCCAGATCGTCACATTGGCCGATCTTCTCTCAGAAACGGTTGTACTTATCGTCTGCAAAGCTATGTCGCGTGTTGCCGTAGGCGGAAACAGGAAAAGCACCATAATAGAACACAGATGAAGCTTCTAAGTTGATGTAATAACCAGTAAGAAGAAGTACAATTCAAGTTTTAGATATCGGTTATTGACTTTTTAGCTGGCTTTGGTGCCTTGGACATGAGCTAGGACCTTAAGATTCTGCATGAAAGGAGGACTAGCAGCCGAGTTGCACGGGAGAATGTGAAAAGTGTTCATATGTAGTAAAAACCTGAGACATCCGTCCGTTTTCGTCATTTGTTATTGAATCGATGTAAAGCCAGATCGTCACATTGGCCGCTCTTCTCTCTGAAACAGTTGTACTTATCGTCTGCAAAGCTATGTCGCGTACTGCGGTATTCGGAGACACTAAAAGCACCACAGTAGAACACAGTTGTAACTTCTGAGTTGATGTAATATCCAGTAAGAAGTAGTACAATTCAAGTTTTAGGTATCGATTATTGACTTTTTAGCTGGCTTTGGTGTCTTGGACATGAGCTGTTACCTTAAGATTCAGCATGACAGGAGGACTAGCAGCCGAGTTGCACGGGAGAATGTGAAAAGTGTTCATATGTAGTAAAAACCTTAGAAATCCGTCCGTTTTCGTCATTTGTTGTCGAATCGACTTAAATCCAGATCGTCACATTGGCCGCTCTTCTCTCTGAAACGGTTTTACTTATCGTCTGCAAAGCTATGTCGCGTACTGCGGTATTCGGAGACACTAAAAGCACCATAGTAGAACACAGATGAAGCTTCTAAGATGATGTAATAACCAGTAAGAAGAAGTACAATTCAAGTTTTAGATATCGGTTATTGACTTTTTAGCTGGCTTTGGTGCCTTGGACATGAGCTAGGACCTTAAGATTCTGCATGAAAGGAGGACTAGCAGCCGAGTTGCACGGGAGAATGTGAAAAGTGTTCATATGTAGTAAAAACCTGAGAAATCCGTCCGTTTTCCTCATTTGTTATCGAATCGACTTAAAGCCAGATCGTCACATTGGCCGCTCTTCTCTCTGAAACGGTTGTACTTATCGTCTGCAAAGCTATGTCGCGTGCTGCGGTATGCTGAGACACTAAAAGCACCATAGTAGAACACAGATGAAGCTTCGAAGTTGATGTAATAGCCAGTAAGAAATAGTACAATTCAAGTTTTAGGTATTGAATATTGACCTTTTAGCTGGCTTTGGTGCCTTGGACATGAGCTAGGACCTTAAGATTGTGCATGAAAGGAGGACCAGCAGCCGAGTTGCACGGGAGAATGTGAAAAGTGTTCATATGTAGGAAAAACCTGAGAAATCCGTCCGTTTTCGTCATTTGTTATCGAATTGACTTAAAGCCAGATCGTCACATTGGCCGCTCTTCTCACTGAAACGGTTGTACTTATCGTCTGCAAAGCTATGTCGCGTGCTGCGGTATGTGGAGACACTAAAAGCACCTTAATAGAACACAGATGAAGCTTCTAAGTTGATGTAATACCCAATAAGAAGTAGTACAATTCAAGTTTTAGGTATCGAATATTGACTTTTTAGCTGGCTTTGGTGCCTTGGACATGAGCTAGGACCTTAAGATTATGCATGAAAGGAGGACTAGCAGCCGAGTTGCACGGGAGAATGTGAAAAGTGTTCATATGTAGTAATAACCTGAGGAATCCGTCCTTTTTCGTCATTTGTTATCGAATCGACTTAAAGCCAGATCGTCACATTGGCCACTCTTCTCTCTGAAACGGTTGTACTTATCGTCTGCAAAGCTATGTCACGTGCTGCGGTATGTGCTGACATTAAAATCACCGCAGTAGAACACAGATGAAGCTTCTAAGATGATGTAATATCCAGTAAGAAGTAGTACAATTCAAGTTTTAGGTATCGATTATTGACTTTTCAGCTGGCTTTGGTGCATTTGACATGAGCTAGGACCTTAAGATTCGGCATGAAAGGTGGACTAGCAGCCGAGTTCCACGGGAGAATGTCAAAAGTGTTCATATGTAGTAAAAACCTGAGAAATCCGTCCGTTTTCGTCATTTGTTATCGAATCGACTAAAAGCCAGATCGTCACATTGGGCGCTCTTCTCTCTGAAACGGTTGTACTTATCGTCTGCAAAACTATGTCGCGTGCTGCGGTATGCGGAGAAACTAAATCCAACGTAGTAGAACACAGATGATGCTTCTAAGTTGATGTAATAGCCAGTAAGAAGTAGTACAATTCAAGTTTTACGTATTGATTACTGTCTTTTTAGCTGGCTTTGGTGCCTTGGACATGAGCTAGGACCTTAAGATTCTGCATGAAAGGAGGACTAGCAGCCGAGTTGCACGGGAGAATGTGAAAAGTGTTCATATGTAGTAAAAACCTGAGAAATCCGTCCGTTTTCCTCATTTGTTATCGAATCGACTTAAAGCCAGATCGTCACATTGGCCGCTCTTCTCTCTGAAACGGTTATACTTACCGTCTGCAAAGCTATGTCGCGTACTGCGGTATTCGGAAACACTAAAAGCACCATAGTAGAACACAGATGAAGCTCCTAAGATGATGTAATAGCCAGTAAGAAGTAGTACAATTCAAGTTTTAGGTATCGGTTATTGACTTTTTAGCTGGCTTTGGTGCCTTTGACATGAGCTAGGACCTTAAGATTCTGCTTGAAAGGAGGACTAGCAGCCGAGTTGCACGGGAGAATGTGAAAAGTGTTCATACGTAGTACAAACCTGAGAAATCCGTCCGTTTTCGTCATTTGTTATCGAATCGACTTAAAGCCAGATCGTCACATTGGCCGCTCTTCTCTCTGAAACGGTTGTACTTACCGTCTGCAAAGCTATGTCGCGTGCTGCGGTATGCGGAGACACTAAAATCACCATAGTAGAACACAGATGAAGCTTCTAAGTTGATGCAATAGCCAGTAAGAAGTAGAACAATTCAAGTTTTAGGTATCGATTATTGACTCTTTAGCTGGCTTCGGTACCTTGGACATGATCTAGGACCTTAAGATTCTGCATGAAAGGAGGACTAGCAGCCGAGTTGCACGTCAGAATGTGAAAAGTGTTCATATGTAGTAATAACCTGAGAAATAGTCCTTTTTCGTCATTTGTTATCGAATCGACTTAAAGCCAGATCGTCACATTGGCCGCTCTTCTCTCTGAAACGGATGTACTTGTCGTCTGCAAAGCTATGTCACGTGCTGCGGTATGCGGAGACACTAAAATCACCACAGTAGAACACAGATGAAGCTTCTAAGTTGATGTAATAGCCAGTAAGAAGTAGTACAATTCAAGTTTTAGGTATTGAATATTGATCTTTTTGCTGGCTTTGGTGCCTTGGACATGAGCTAGGACCTTAAGATTCTGCATGAAAGGAGGACTAGCAGCCGAGTTGCACGGGAGAATGTGAAAAGTGTTCATATGTAGTAGAAACCTGAGAAATCCGTCCGTTTTCGTCATTTGTTATCGAATCGACTTAAAGCCAGATCGTCACATTGGCCGCTCTTCTCTCTGAAACGGTTGTACTTATCGTCTGCAAAGCTATGACGCGTACTGCGGTATTCGGAGACACTAAAAGCACTATAGTAGAACACAGATGAAGCTTCTAAGATGATGTAATAGCCAGTAAGAAGTAGTCCAATTCAAGTTTTAGGTATTGAATATTGACCTTTTAGCTGGCTTTTGTGCCTTGGACATGAGCTAGGTCCTCAAGATTCTGCATGAGAGGAGGACTAGCAGCCGAGCTGCACGGGAGAATGTGAAAAGTGTTCATATGTAGTAAAAACCTGAGAAATCCGTCCGTTTTCGTCATTTGTTATCGAATTGACTTAAAGCCAGATCGTCACATTGGCCGCTCTTCTCACTGAAACGGTTGTACTTATCGTCGGCAAAGCTATGTCGCGTGCTGCGGTATGTGGAGACACTAAAAGCACCTTAATAGAACACAGATGAAGCTTCTAAGTTGATGTAATACCCAATAAGAAGTAGTACAATTCAAGTTTTAGGTATCGATTATTGACTTTTTAGCTGGCTTTGGTGCCTTGGACATGAGCTAGGACCTTAAGATTCTGCATGAAAGGAGGACTAGAAGCCGAGTTGCACGGGAGAATGTGAAAAGTGTTCATATGTAGTAATAACCTGAGAAATCCGTCCTTTTTCGTCATTTGTTATCGAATCGACTTAAAGCCACATCGTCACATTGGCCGCTCTTCTCTCTGAAACGGTGGTACTTATCGTCTGCAAAGCTATGTCGCGTGTTGCCATAGTCGGAAACAGGAAAAGCACCATAATAGAACACAGATGAAGCTTCTAAGTTGATGTAATACCCAGTAAGAAGTAGTCCAATTCAAGTTTTAGGTATTGAATATTGACCTTTTAGCTGGCTTTTGTGCCTTGGACATGAGCTAGGACCTCAAGATTCTGCATGAAAGGAGGACTAGCAGCCGAGCTGCACGGGAGAATGTGAAAAGTGTTCATATGTAGTAAAAACCTGAGATATCCGTCCGTTTTCGTCATTTGTTATCGAATTGACTTAAAGCCAGATCGTCACATTGGCCGCTCTTCTCTCTGAAAGGTTGTACTTATCGTCTGCAAAGCTATGTCGCGTGCTGCGGTATGCTGACACACTAAAATCACCATAGTAGAACACAGATGAAGCTTCGAAGTTGATGTAATAGCCAGTAAGAAGTAGTACAATTCAAGTTTTAGGTATTGAATATTGACCTTTTAGCTGGCTTTTGTGCCTTGGACTTGAGCTAGGACCTCAAGATTCTGCATGAAAGGAGGACTAGCAGCCGAGCTGCACGGGAGAATGTGAAAAGTGTTCATATGTAGTAAAAACCTGAGAAATCCGTCCGTTTTCGTCATTTGTTATCGAATTGACTTAAAGCCAGATCGTCACATTGGCCGCTCTTCTCACTGAAACGGTTGTACTTATCGTCGGCAAAGCTATGTCGCGTGCTGCGGTATGTGGAGACACTAAAAGCACCTTAATAGAACACAGATGAAGCTTCTAAGTTGATGTAATACCCAATAAGAAGTAGTACAATTCAAGTTTTAGGTATCGAATATTGACTTTTTAGCTGGCTTTGGTGCCTTGGACATGAGCTAGGACCTTAAGATTCTGCATGAAAGGAGGACTAGCAGCCGAGTTGCACGGGAGAATGTGAAAAGTGTTCATATGTAGTAATAACCTGAGAAATCCGTCCTTTTTCGTCATTTGTTATCGAATCGACTTAAAGCCAGATCGTCACATTGGCCGCTCTTCTCTCTGAAACGGTTGTACTTATCGTCTGCAAAGCTATGTGACGTGCTGCGGTATGTGGTGACACTAAAAGCACGATAGTAGAACACAGATGAAGCTTCTAAGATGATGTAATAGCCAGTAAGAAGAAGTACAATTCAAGTTTTAGGTATCGGTTATTGACTTCTTAGCCGGCTTTGGTGCCTTGGACAAGAGCTAGGACTTTAAGATTCTGCATGTAAGGAGGACTAGCAGCCGAGTTGCACGGGAGAATGTGAAAAGTGTTCATATGTAGTAAAAACCTGAGAAATCCGTCCGTTTTCGTCATTTGTTATCGAATCGACTTAAAGCCAGAACGTCACATTGGCCGCTCTTCTCACTGAAACGGTTGTACTTATCGTCTGCAAAGCTATGTCGCGTGCAGCGGCATGCTGAGACACTAAAAGCACCATAGTAGACCACAGATCAAGCCTCTAAGTTGATGTAATAGCCAGTAAGAAGTAGTGCAATTCAAGTTTTAGGTATTGAATATGGACCTTTTAGCTGGCTTTGGTGCCTTGGACATGAGCTAGGACCTTAAGATTTTGCATGAAAGGAGGACTAGCAGCCGAGTTGCACGGGAGAATGTGAATACTGTTCATATGTAGTAAAAACCTAAGATATCCGTCCGTTTTCGTCATTTGTTATCGAATTGACTTAAAGCCAGATCGTCACATTGGCCGCTCTTCTCTCTGAAACGGTTGTACTTATCGTCTGCAAAGCTATGTCGCGTGCTGCGGTATGCTGACACACTAAAATCACCATAGTAGAACAGAGATGAAGCTTCGAAGTTGATGTAATAGCCAGTAAGAAGTAGTACAATTCAAGTTTTAGGTATTGAATATTGACCTTTTAGCTGGCTTTTGTGCCTTGGACATGAGCTAGGACCTCAAGATTCTGCATGAAAGGAGGACTAGCAGCCGAGCTGCACGGGAGAATGTGAAAAGTGTTCATATGTAGTAAAAACCTGAGAAATCCGTCCGTTTTCGTCACTTGTTATCGAATTGACTTAAAGCCAGGTCGTCACATTGGCCCCTCTTCTCACTGAAACGGTTGTACTTATCGTCGGCAAAGCTATGTCGCGTGCTGCGGTATGTGGAGACACTAAAAGCACCTTAATAGAACACAGATGAAGCTTCTAAGTTGATGTAATACCCAATAAGAAGTAGTACAATTAAAGTTTTAGGTATCGAATATTGACTTTTTAGCTGGCTTTGGTGCCTTGGACATGAGCTAGGACCATAAGATTCTGCATGAAAGGAGGACTAGCAGCCGCGTTGCACGGGAGAATGTGAAAAGTGTTCATATGTAGTAATAACCTGAGAAATCCGTCCTTTTTCGTCATTTGTTATCGAATCGACTTAAAGCCAGATCGTCACATTGGCCGCTCTTCTCTCTGAAACGGTTGTACTTATCGTCTGCAAAGCTATGTCACGTGCTGCGGTATGTGGTGACACTAAACTCACCGCAGTAGAACACAGATGAAGCTTCTAAGATGATATAATATCCAGTAAGAAGTAGTACAATTCAAGTTTTAGGTATCGATTATTGACTTTTCAGCTGGCTTTGGTGCATTGGACATGAGCTAGGACCTTAAGATTCTGCATGAAAGGTCGACTAGCAGCCGAGTTCCACGGGAGAATGTGAAAAGTGTTCATATGTAGTAAAAATCTGAGAAATCCGACCGTTTTCGTCATTTGTTATCGAAACGACTTAAAGCCAGATCGTCACATTGGCCGCTCTTCTCTCTGAAACGGTTGTACTTATCGTCTGCAAAACTATGTAGCGTGCTGCGGTATGTGCAGAAACTAAAAGCAACGTAGTAGAACACAGATCAAGCTTCTAAGATGATGTAATAGCCAGTAAGAAGTAGTACAATTCAAGTTTTAGGTATCGTTTATTGACTTTTTAGCTGGCTTTGGTGCCTTGGACATGAGCTAGGACCTTAAGATTCTGCATGAAAGGAGGACTAGCAGCCGAGTTGCAAGAGAGAATGTGAAAAGTGTTCATATGTAGTAATAACCTGAGAAATCAGTCCTTTTTCGTCATTTGTTATCGAATCGACTTAAAGCCAGATCGTCACATTGGCCGCTCTTCTCTCTGAAACGGTTGTACTTATCGTCTGCAAAGCTATGTCGCGTGCTGCGGTATGTGGAGACACTAAAAGCACCTTAATAGAACACAGATGAAGCTTCTAAGTTGATGTAATACCCAATAAGAAGTAGTACAATTCAAGTTTTAGGTATCGAATATTGACTTTTTAGCTGGCTTTGGTGCCTTGGACATGAGCTAGGACCTTAAGATTCTGCATGAAATGAGGACTAGCAGCCGAGTTGCACGGGAGATTGTGAAAAGTGTTCATATGTAGTAATAACTTGAGAAATCCGTCCTTTTTCGTCATTTGTTATCGAATCGACTTAAAGCCAGATCGTCACATTGGCCGCTCTTCTCTCTGAAACGGTTGTACTTATCGTCTGCAAAGCTATGTCACGTGCTGCGGTATGTGGTGACACTAAAATCACCGCAGTAGAACACAGATGAAGCTTCTAAGATGATGTAATATCCAGTAAGAAGTAGTACAATTCAAGTTTTAGGTATCGATTACTGACTTTTCAGCTGGCTTTGGTGCATTGGACATGAGCTAGGACCTTAAGATTCTGCATGAAAGGTGGACTAGCAGCCGAGTTCCACGGGAGAATGTGAAAAGTGTTCATATGTAGTAAAAACCTGAGAAATCCGTCCGTTTTCGTCATTTGTTATCGAATTGACTTAAAGCCAGATCGTCACATTGGCCGCTCTTCTCACTGAAACGGTTGTACTTATCGTCGGAAAAGCTATGTCGCGTGCTGCGGTATGTGGAGACACTAAAAGCACCTTAATAGAACACAGATGAAGCTTCTAAGTTGATGTAATACCCAATAAGAAGTAGTACTATTCAAGTTTTAGGTATCGAATATTGACTTTTTAGCTGGCTTTGGTGCCTTGGACAGGAGCTAGGACCTTAAGATTCTGCATGAAAGGAGGACTAGAAGCCGAGTTGCACGGGAGAATGTGAAAAGTGTTCATATGTAGTAATAACCTGAGAAATCCGTCCTTTTTCGTCATTTGTTATCGAATCGACTTAAAGCCAGATCGTCACATTGGCCGCTCTTCTCTCTGAAACGGTGGTACTTATCGTCTGCAAAGCTATGTCGCGTGTTGCGATAGTCGGAAACAGGAAAAGCACCATAATAGAACACAGATGAAGCTTCTAAGTTGATGTAATACCCAGTAAGAAGTAGTCCAATTCAAGTTTTAGGTATTGAATATTGAACTTTTAGCTGGCATTTGTGCCTTGGACATGAGCTAGGACCTCAAGATTCTGCATGAAAGGAGGTCTAGCAGCCGAGCTGCACGGGAGAATGTGAAAAGTGTTCATATGTAGTAAAAACCTGAGATATCCGTCCGTTTTCGTCATTTGTTATCGAATTGACTTAAAGCCAGATAGTCACATTGGCCGCTCTTCTCTCTGAAAGGTTGTACTTATCGTCTGCAAAGCTATGTCGCGTGCTGCGGTATGCTGACACACTAAAATCACCATAGTAGAACACAGATGAAGCTTCGAAGTTGATGTAATAGCCAGTAAGAAGTAGTACAATTCAAGTTTTAGGTATTGAATATTGACCTTTTAGCTGGCTTTTGTGCCTTGGACATGAGCTAGGACCTCAAGATTCTGCATGAAAGGAGGACTAGCAGCCGAGCTGCACGGGAGAATGTGAAAAGTGTTCATATGTAGTAAAAACCTGAGAAATCCGTCCGTTTTCGTCATTTGTTATCGAATTGACTTAAAGCCAGATCGTCACATTGGCCGCTCTTCTCACTGAAACGGTTGTACTTATCGTCGGCAAAGCTATGTCGCGTGCTGCGGTATGTGGAGACACTAAAAGCACCTTAATAGAACACAGATGAAGCTTCTAAGTTGATGTAATACCCAATAAGAAGTAGTACAATTCAAGTTTTAGGTATCGAATATTGACTTTTTAGCTGGCTTTGGTGCCTTGGACATGAGCTAGGACCTTAAGATTCTGCATGAAAGGAGGACTAGCAGCCGAGTTGCACGGGAGAATGTGAAAAGTGTTCATATGTAGTAATAACCTGAGAAATCCGTCCTTTTTCGTCATTTGTTATCGAATCGACTTAAAGCCAGATCGTCACATTGGCCGCTCTTCTCTCTGAAACGGTTGTACTTATCGTCTGCAAAGCTATGTGACGTGCTGCGGTATGTGGTGACACTAAAAGCACGATAGTAGAACACAGATGAAGCTTCTAAGATGATGTAATAGCCAGTAAGAAGAAGTACAATTCAAGTTTTAGGTATCGGTTATTGACTTCTTAGCCGGCTTTGGTGCCTTGGACTAGAGCTAGGACTTTAAGATTCTGCATGTAAGGAGGACTAGCAGCCGAGTTGCACGGGAGAATGTGAAAAGTGTTCATATGTAGTAAAAACCTGAGAAATCCGTCCGTTTTCGTCATTTGTTATCGAATCGACTTAAAGCCAGAACGTCACATTGGCCGCTCTTCTCACTGAAACGGTTGTACTTATCGTCTGCAAAGCTATGTCGCGTGCAGCGGCATGCTGAGACACTAAAAGCACCATAGTAGACCACAGATCAAGCCTCTAAGTCGATGTAATAGCCAGTAAGAAGTAGTACAATTCAAGTTTTAGGTATTGAATATGGAGCTTTTAGCTGGCTTTGGTGCCTTGGACATGAGCTAGGACCTTAAGATTTTGCATGAAAGGAGGACTAGCAGCCGAGTTGCACGGGAGAATGTGAATACTGTTCATATGTAGTAAAAACCTGAGATATCCGTCCGTTTTCGTCATTTGTTATCGAATTGACTTAAAGCCAGATCGTCACATTGGCCGCTCTTCTCTCTGAAACGGTTGTACTTATCGTCTGCAAAGCTATGTCGCGTGCTGCGGTATGCTGACACACTAAAATCACCATAGTAGAACAGAGATGAAGCTTCGAAGTTGATGTAATAGCCAGTAAGAAGTAGTACAATTCAAGTTTAAGGTATTGAATATTGACCTTTTAGCTGGCTTTTGTGCCTTGGACATGAGCTAGGACCTCAAGATTCTGCATGAAAGGAGGACTAGCAGCCGAGCTGCACGGGAGAATGTGAAAAGTGTTCATATGTAGTAAAAACCTGAGAAATCCGTCCGTTTTCGTCATTTGTTATCGAATTGACTTAAAGCCAGATCGTCACATTGGCCCCTCTTCTCACTGAAACGGTTGTACTTATCGTCGGCAAAGCTATGTCGCGTGCTGCGGTATGTGGAGACACTAAAAGCACCTTAATAGAACACAGATGAAGCTTCTAAGTTGATGTAATACCCAATAAGAAGTAGTACAATTCAAGTTTTAGGTATCGAATATTGACTTTTTAGCTGGCTTTGGTGCCTTGGACATGAGCTAGGACCATAAGATTCTGCATGAAAGGAGGACTAGCAGCCGCGTTGCACGGGAGAATGTGAAAAGTGTTCATATGTAGTAATAACCTGAGAAATCCGTCCTTTTTCGTCATTTGTTATCGAATCGACTTAAAGCCAGATCGTCACATTGGCCGCTCTTCTCTCTGAAACGGTTGTACTTATCGTCTGCAAAGCTATGACACGTGCTGCGGTATGTGGTGACACTAAACTCACCGCAGTAGAACACAGATGAAGCTTCTAAGATGATATAATATCCAGTAAGAAGTAGTACAATTCAAGTTTTAGGTATCGATTATTGACTTTTCAGCTGGCTTTGGTGCATTGGACATGAGCTAGGACCTTAAGATTCTGCATGAAAGGTGGACTATCAGCCGAGTTCCACGGGAGAATGTGAAAAGTGTTCATATGTAGTAAAAATCTGAGAAATCCGACCGTTTTCGTCATTTGTTATCGAATCGACTTAAAGCCAGATCGTCACATTGGCCGCTCTTCTCTCTGAAACGGTTGTACTTATCGTCTGCAAAACTATGTAGCGTGCTGCGGTATGTGGAGAAACTAAAAGCAACGTAGTAGAACACAGATGAAGCTTCTAAGATGATGTAATAGCCAGTAAGAAGTGGTACAATTCAAGTTTTACGTATTGATTATTGACTTTTTAGCTGGCTTTGGTGCCTTGGACATGAGCTAGGACCTTAAGATTCTGCATGAAAGGATGACTAGCAGACGAGTTGCACGGGAGAATGTGAAAAGTGTTCATATGTAGTAAAAACCTGAGAAATCCGTCCGTTTTCGTCATTTGTTATCGAATCGACTTAAAGCCAGATCGTCACATTGGCCGCTCTTCTCTCTGAAACGGTTGTACTTATCGTCTGCAAAGCTATTTCGCGTGCTGCGGTATGTGGAGACACTAAAAGCACCTTAATAGAACACAGATGAAGCTTCTAAGTTGATGTAATACCCAATAAGAAGTAGTACAATTCAAGTTTTAGGTATCGAATATTGACTTTTTAGCTGGCTTTGGTGCCTTGGACATGAGCTAGGACCTTAAGATTCTGCATGAAAGGAGGACTAGCAGCCACGTTGCACGGGAGAATGTGAAAAGTGTTCATATGTAGTAATAACCTGAGAAATCCGTCCTTTTTCGTCATTTGTTATCGAATCGACTTAGAGCCAGATCGTCACATTGGCCGCTCTTCTCTCTGAAACGGTTGTACTTATCGTCTGCAAAGCTATGTCACGTGCTGCGGTATGTGGTGACACTAAACTCACCGCAGTAGAACACAGATGAAGCTTCTAAGATGATATAATATCCAGTAAGAAGTAGTACAATTCAAGTTTTAGGTATCGATTATTGACTTTTCAGCTGGCTTTGGTGCATTGGACATGAGCTAGGACCTTAAGATTCTGCATGAAAGGTGGACTAGCAGCCGAGTTCCACGGGAGAATGTGAAAAGTGTTCATATGTAGTAAAAATCTGAGAAATCCGACCGTTTTCGTCATTTGTTATCGAATCGACTTAAAGCCAGATCGTCACATTGGCCGCTCTTCTCTCTGAAACGGTTGTACTTATCGTCTGCAGAACTATGTAGCGTGCTGCGGTATGTGGAGAAACTAAAAGCAACGTAGTAGAACACAGATGAAGCTTCTAAGATGATGTAATAGCCAGTAAGAAGTAGTACAATTCAAGTTTTAGGTATCGTTTATTGACTTTTTAGCTGGCTTTGGTGCCTTGGACATGAGCTAGGACCTTAAGATTCTGCATGAAAGGAGGACTAGCAGCCGAGTTGCACGGGAGAATGTGAAAAGTGTTCATATGTAGTAATAACCTGAGAAATCAGTCCTTTTTCGTCATTTGTTATCGAATCGACTTAAAGCCAGATCGTCACATTGGCCGCTCTTCTCTCTGAAACGGTTGTACTTATCGTCTGCAAAGCTATGTCGCGTGCTGCGGTATGTGGAGACACTAAAAGCACCTTAATAGAACACAGATGAAGCTTCTAAGTTGATGTAATACCCAATAAGAAGTAGTACAATTCAAGTTTTAGGTATCGAATATTGACTTTTTAGCTGGCTTTGGTGCCTTGGACATGAGCTAGGACCTTAAGATTCTGCATGAAAGGAGGACTAGCAGCCGAGTTGCACGGGAGAATGTGAAAAGTGTTCATATGTAGTAATAACTTGAGAAATCCGTCCTTTTTCGTCATTTGTTATCGAATCGACTTAAAGCCAGATCGTCACATTGGCCGCTCTTCTCTCTGAAACGGTTGTACTTATCGTCTTCAAAGCTATGTCACGTGCTGCGGTATGTGGTGACACTAAAATCACCGCAGTAGAACACAGATGAAGCTTCTAAGATTATGTAATATCCAGTAAGAAGTAGTACAATTCAAGTTTTAGGTATCGATTATTGACTTTTCAGCTGGCTTTGGTGCATTGGACATGAGCTAGGTCCTTAAGATTCTGCATGAAAGGTGGACTAGCAGCCGAGTTCCACGGGAGAATGTGAAAAGTGTTCATATATAGTAAAAACCTGAGAAATCCGTCCATTTTCGTCATTTGTTATCGAATCGACTTAAAGCCAGATCGTCACATTGGCCGCTCTTCTCTCTGAAACGGTTGTACTTATGGTCTGCAAAACTATGTCGCGTGCTGCGGTATGCGGAGAAACTAAAAGCAACGTAGTAAAACACAGATGAAGCTTCTAAGTTGATGTAATAGCCAGTAAGAAGTAGTACAATTCAAGTTTTAGGTATTGAATATTGACCTTTTAGCTGGCTTTTGTGCCTTGGACATGAGCTAGGACCTCAAGATTCTGCATGAAAGGAGGACTAGCAGCCGAGCTGCACGGGAGAATGTGAAAAGTGTTCATATGTAGTAAAAACCTGAGAAATCCGTCCGTTTTCGTCATTTGTTATCGAATTGACTTAAAGCCAGATCGTCACATTGGCCGCTCTTCTCACTGAAACGGTTGTACTTATCGTCGGCAAAGCTATGTCGCGTGCTGCGGTATGTGGAGACACTAAAAGCACCTTAATAGAACACAGATGAAGCTTCTAAGTTGATGTAATACCCAATAAGAAGTAGTACAATTCAAGTTTTAGGTATCGAATATTGACTTTTTAGCTGGCTTTGGTGCCTTGGACATGAGCTAGGACCTTAAGATTCTGCATGAAAGGAGGACTAGAAGCCGAGTTGCACGGGAGAATGTGAAAAGTGTTCATATGTAGTAATAACTTGAGAAATCCGTCCTCTTTCGTCATTTGTTATCGAATCGACTTAAAGCCAGATCGTCACATTGGCCCCTCTTCTCTCTGAAACGGTGGTACTTATCGTCTGCAAAGCTATGTCGCGTGTTGCCATAGTCGGAAACAGGAAAAGCACCATAATAGAACACAGATGAAGCTTCTAAGTTGATGTAATACCCAGTAAGAAGTAGTCCAATTCAAGTTTTAGGTATTGAATATTGACCTTTTAGCTGGCTTTTGTGCCTTGGACATGAGCTAGGACCTCAAGATTCTGCATGAAAGGAGGACTAGCAGCCGAGCTGCACGGGAGAATGTGAAAAGTGTTCATATGTAGTAAAAACCTGAGATATCCGTCCGTTTTCGTCATTTGTTATCGAATTGACTTAAAGCCAGATCGTCACATTGGCCGCTCTTCTCTCTGGAAGGTTGTACTTATCGTCTGCAAAGCTATGTCGTGTGCTGCGGTATGCTGACACACTAAAATCACCATAGTAGAACACAGATGAAGCTTCGAAGTTGATGTAATAGCCAGTAAGAAGTAGTACAATTCAAGTTTTAGGTATTGAATATTGACCTTTTACCTGGATTTTGTGCCTTGGACATGAGCTAGGACCTCAAGATTCTGCATGAAAGGAGGACTAGCAGCCGAGCTGCACGGAAGAATGTGAAAAGTGTTCATATGTAGTAAAAACCTGAGAAATCCGTCCGTTTTCGTCATTTGTTATCGAATTGACTTAAAGCCAGATCGTCACATTGGCCGCTCTTCTCACTGAAACGGTTGTACTTATCGTCGGCAAAGCTATGTCGCATGCTGCGGTATGTGGAGACACTAAAAGCACCGTAATAGAACACAGATGAAGCTTCTAAGTTGACGTAATACCCAATAAGAAGTAGTACAATTCAAGTTTTAGGTATCGAATATTGACTTTTTAGCTGGCTTTGGTGCCTTGGACATGAGCTAGGACCTTAAGAGTCTGCATGAAAGGAGGACTAGCAGCCGAGTTGCACGGGAGAATGTGAAAAGTGTTCATATGTAGTAATAACCTGAGAAATCCGTCCTTTTTCGTCATTTGTTATCGAATCGACTTAAAGCCAGATCGTCACATTGGCCGCTCTTCTCTCTGAAACGGTTGTACTTATCGTCTGCAAAGCTATGTGACGTGCTGCGGTATGTGGTGACACTAAAAGCACGATAGTAGAACACAGATGAAGCTTCTAAGATGATGTAATAGCCAGTAAGAAGAAGTACAATTCAAGTTTTAGGTATCGGTTATTGACTTCTTAGCCGGCTTTGGTGCCTTGGACTAGAGGTAGGACTTTAAGATTCTGCATGTAAGGAGGACTAGCAGCCGAGTTGCACGGGAGAATGTGAAAAGTGTTCATATGTAGTAAAAACCTGAGAAATCCGTCCGTTTTTGTCATTTGTTATCGAATCGACTTAAAGCCAGAACGTCACATTGGCCGCTCTTCTCACTGAAACGGTTGTACTTATCGTCTGCAAAGCTATGTCGCGTGCTGCGGCATGCTGAGACACTAAAAGCACCATAGCAGACCACAGATCAAGCCTCTAAGTTGATGTAATAGCCAGTAAGAAGTAGTACAATTCAAGTTTTAGGTATTGAATATGGACCTCTTAGCTGGCTTTGGTGCCTTGGACATGAGCTAGGACCTTAAGATTTTGCATGAAAGGAGGACTAGCAGCCGAGTTGCACGGGAGAATGTGAATACTGTTCATATGTAGTAAAAACCTGAGATATCCGTCCGTTTTCGTCATTTGTTATCGAATTGACTTAAAGCCAGATCGTCACATTGGCCGCTCTTCTCTCTGAAACGGTTGTACTTATCGTCTGCAAAGCTATGTCGCGTGCTGCGGTATGCTGACACACTAAAATCACCATAGTAGAACAGAGATGAAGCTTCGAAGTTGATGTAATATCCAGTAAGAAGTAGTACAATTCAAGTTTTAGGTATTGAATATTGACCTTTTAGCTGGCATTTGTGCCTTGGACATGAGCTAGGACCTCAAGATTCTGCATGAAAGGAGGACTAGCAGCCGAGCTGCACGGGAGAATGTGAAAAGTGTTCATATGTAGTAAAAACCTGAGAAATCCGTCCGTTTTCGTCATTTGTTATCGAATTGACTTAAAGCCAGATCGTCACATTGGCCCCTCTTCTCACTGAAACGGTTGTACTTATCGTCGGCAAAGCTATGTCGCGTGCTGCGGTATGTGGAGACACTAAAAGCACCATAGTAGAACACAGATGAAGCTCCTAAGATGATGTAATAGCCAGTAAGAAGTAGTACAATTCAAGTTTTAGGTATCGAATATTGACTTTTTAGCTGGCTTTGGTGCCTTGGACATGAGCTAGGACCATAAGATTCTGCATGAAAGGAGGACTAGCAGCCGCGTTGCACGGGAGAATGTGAAAAGTGTTCATATGTAGTAATAACCTGAGAAATCCGTCCTTTTTCGTCATTTGTTATCGAATCGACTTAAAGCCAGATCGTCACATTGGCCGCTCTTCTCTCTGAAACGGTTGTACTTATCGTCTGCAAAGCTATGACACGTGCTGCGGTATGTGGTGACACTAAACTCACCGCAGTAGAACACAGATGAAGCTTCTAAGATGATATAATATCCAGTAAGAAGTAGTACAATTCAAGTTTTAGGTATCGATTATTGACTTTTCAGCTGGCTTTGGTGCATTGGACATGAGCTAGGACCTTAAGATTCTGCATGAAAGGTGGACTATCAGCCGAGTTCCACGGGAGAATGTGAAAAGTGTTCATATGTAGTAAAAATCTGAGAAATCCGACCGTTTTCGTCATTTGTTATCGAATCGACTTAAAGCCAGATCGTCACATTGGCCGCTCTTCTCTCTGAAACGGTTGTACTTATCGTCTGCAAAACTATGTAGCGTGCTGCGATATGTGGAGAAACTAAAAGCAACGTAGTAGAACACAGATGAAGCTTCTAAGATGATGTAATAGCCAGTAAGAAGTGGTACAATTCAAGTTTTACGTATTGATTATTGACTTTTTAGCTGGCTTTGGTGCCTTGGACATGAGCTAGGACCTTAAGATTCTGCATGAAAGGAGGACTAGCAGCCGAGTTGCACGGGAGAATGTGAAAGGTGTTCATATGTAGTAAAAACCTGAGAAATCCGTCCGTTTTCGTCATTTGTTATCGAATCGACTTAAAGCCAGATCGTCACATTGGCCGCTCTTCTCTCTGAAACGGTTGTACTTATCGTCTGCAAAGCTATGTCGCGTACTGCGGCATTCGGAAACACTAAAAGCACCATAGTAGAACACAGATGAAGCTCCTAAGATGATGTAATAGCCAGTAAGAAGTAGTACAATTCAAGTTTTAGGTATCGTTTATTGACTTTTTAGCTGGCTTTGGTGCCTTGGACATGAGCTAGGACCTTAAGATTCTGCATGAAAGGAGGACTAGCAGCCGAGTTGCACGGGAGAATGTGAAAAGTGTTCATATGTAGTAATAACCTGAGAAATCAGTCCTTTTTCGTCATTTGTTATCGAATCGACTTAAAGCCAGATCGTCACATTGGCCGCTCTTCTCTCTGAAACGGTTGTACTTATCGTCTGCAAAGCTATGTCGCGTGCTGCGGTATGTGGAGACACTAAAAGCACCTTAATAGAACACAGATGAAGCTTCTAAGTTGATGTAATACCCAATAAGAAGTAGTACAATTCAAGTTTTAGGTATCGAATATTGACTTTTTAGCTGGCTTTGGTGCCTTGGACATGAGCTAGGACCTTAAGATTCTGCATGAAAGGAGGACTAGCAGCCGAGTTGCACGGGAGAATGTGAAAAGTGTTCATATGTAGTAATAACTTGGGAAATCCGTCCTTTTTCGTCATTTGTTATCGAATCGACTTAAAGCCAGATCGTCACATTGGCCGCTCTTCTCTCTGAAACGGTTGTACTTATCGTCTGCAAAGCTATGTCACGTGCTGCGGTATGTGGTGACACTAAAATCACCGCAGTAGAACACAGATGAGGCTTCTAAGATGATGTAATATCCAGTAAGAAGTAGTACAATCCAAGTTTTAGGTATCGATTATTGACTTTTCAGCTGGCTTTGGTGCATTGGACATGAGCTAGGACCTTAAGATTCTGCATGAAAGGTGGACTAGCAGCCGAGTTGCACGGGAGAATGTGAAAAGTGTTCATATGTAGTAAAAACCTGAGAAATCCGTCCGTTTTCGTCATTTGTTATCGAATCGACTTAAAGCCAGATCGTCACATTGGCCGCTCTTCTCTCTGAAACGGTTGTACCTACCGTCTGCAAAGCTGTATCGCGTGCTGCGGTATGCGGAGACACTAAAATCACCATAGTAGAACACAGATGAAGCTTCTAAGTTGATGCAATAGCCAGTAAGAAGTAGAACAATTCAAGTTTTAGGTATCGATTATTGACTTTTTATTTGGCTTCGGTACCTTGGACATGAGCTAGGACCTTAAGATTCTGCATGAAAGGAGGACTAGCAGCCGAGTTGCACGTCAGAATGTGAAAAGTGTTCATATGTAGTAAAAACCTGAGAAATCCGTCCGTTTTCGTCATTTGTTATCGAATCGACTTAAAGCCAGATGGTCACATTGGCCGCTCTTCTCTCTGAAACGTTTGTACATATCGTCTGCAAAGCTATGTCGCGTGCAGCGGTATGTGGAGACACTAAAATCACCATAGTAGAACACAGATGAAGCATCTAAGTTGATGTAATAGCCAGTAAGAAGTAGTACAATTCAAGTTTTAGGAATCGATTATTGACTTTTTAGCTGGGTTTGGTGCCTTGGACATGAGCTAGGACTTTAAGATTCTGCATGTAAGGGGGACTAGCAGCCGAGTTGCACGGGAGAATGGGAAAACGTGTTCATATGTAGTAAAAACCTGAGAAATCCGTCCGTTTTCGTCATTTGTTATCGAATCGACTTAAAGCCAGATGGTCACATTGGCCGCTCTTATCTCTGAAACGTTTGTACATATCGTCTGCAAAGCTATGTCGCGTGCAGCGGTATGTGGAGACACTAAAATCACCATAGTAGAACACAGATGAAGCATCTAAGTTGATGTAATAGCCAGTAAGAAGTAGTACAATTCAAGTTTTAGGAATCGATTATTGACTTTTTAGCTGGCTTTGGTGCCTTGGACATGAGCTAGGACTTTAAGATTCGGCATGTAAGGAGGACTAGCAGCCGAGTTGCACGGGAGAATGTGAAAAGTGTTCATATGTAGTAAAAACCTGAGAAATCCGTCCGTTTTCGTCATTTGTTATCGAATCGACTTAAAGCCAGATGGTCACATTGGCCGCTCTTCTCTCTGAAACGGTTGTACTTATCGTCTGCAAAGCTATGTCGCGTGCTGCGGCGTGCTGAGACAATAAAAGCACCATAGTAGACCACAGATCAAGCTTCTAAGTTGATGTAATAGCCAGAAAGAAGTAGTACAATTCATGTTTTAGGTATTGAATATGGACCTTTTAGCTGGCTTTGGTGCCTTGGACATGAGCTAGGACTTTAAGATTCTGCATAAAAGGAGGACTAGCAGCCCAGTTGCACGGGGGATTGTGAAAAGTGTTCATATGTAGTAAAAACCTGAGAAATCCGTCCGTTTTCGTCATTTGTTATCGAATCGACTTAAAGCCAGATCGTCACATTGGCCGCTCTTCTCTCTGAAACGGTTGTACTTATCGTCTGCAAAGCTATGTCACGTGCTGCGGTATGCGGAGACACTAAAATCACCACAGCAGAACACAGATGAAGCTTCTAAGTTGATGTAATATCCAGTAAGAAGTAGTACAATTCAAGTTTTAGGTATCGATTATTGACTTTTTAGCTGGCTTTGGTGCCTTGGACATGAGCTAGAACCTTAATATTCTGCATGAAAGGTGGACTAGCAGCCGTGTTGCACGGGAGAATGTGATAAGTGTTCATATGTAGTAAAAACCTGAGAAATCCGTTCGTTTTCGTCATTTGTTATCGAATCGACTTAAAGCCAGATCATCACATTGGCCGCTCTTCTCTCTGAAACGGTTGTACATATCGTCTGCAAAGCTATGTCACGTGCTGCGGTATGCGGAGACACTAAAAGCACCACAGTAGAACACAGATGAAGATTCTAAGTTGATGTAATATCCAGTAAGAAGTAGTACAATTCAAGTTTTAGGTATCGATTATTGACTTTTTAGCTGGCTTTGGTGCATTGGACATGAGCTAGGACGTTAATATTCTGCATGAAAGGTGGACTAGCAGCCGAGTTGCACGGGAGAATGTGAAAAGTGTTCATATGTAGCAAAAAACTGAGAAATCCGTCCGTTTTCGTCATTTGTTATCGAATCGACTTAAAGCCAGATCGTCATATTGGCCACCCTTCTCTCTGAAACGGTTGTACTTATCGTCTGCAAAGCTATGTCGCGTACTGCGGTATGCTGAGACACTAAAAGCACCATAGTAGAACACAGATCAAGCTTCTAAGTTGATGTAATAGCCAGTAAGAAGTAGTACAATTCAAGTTTTAGGTATTGAATATTGACCTTTTAGCTGGCTTTGGTGCCTTGGACATGTGCTAGGACATTAAGATTCTGCATGAAAGGAGGACTAGCAGCCGAGTTGCACGGGAGAATGTGAAAAGTGTTCATATGTAGTAAAAACCTCAGAAATCCGTCCGTTTTCGTCATTTGTTATCGAATCGACTTAAAGCCAGATCGTCACATTGGCCGCTCTTCTCTCTGAAACGGTTGTACTTATCGTCTGCAAAACTATGTCGCGTACTGCGGTATTCGGAGACACTAAAAGCACCATAGTAGAACACAGATGAAGCTTCTAAGATGATGTAATAGCCAGTAAGAAGAAGTACAATTCAAGTTTTAGGTATCGGTTATTGACTTTTTAGCTGGCTTTGGTGCCTTGGACATGAGCTAGGACCTTAAGATTCTGCATGAAAGGAGGACTAGCAGGCGAGTTGCACGGGAGAATGTGAAAAGTGTTCATAAGTAGTAAAAACCTGAGAAATCCGTCCGTTTTCCTCATTTGTTATCGAATCGACTTAAAGCCAGATCGTCACATTGGCCGCTCTTCTCTCTGAAACGGTTGTACTTATCGTCTGCAAAGCTTTGTCGCGAGTTGCCGTAGGCGGAAACAGGAAAAGCACCATAATAGAACACAGATGAAGCTTCTAAGTTGATGTAATACCCAGTAAGAAGTAGTCCAATTCAAGTTTAAGGTATCGATTATTGACTTTTTAGCTGGCTTTGGTGCCTTGGACATGAGCTAGGACTTTAAGATTCTGCATTATAGGAGGACTAGCAGCCGAGTTGCACGGGAGAATGTGAAAAGTGTTCATATGTAGTAATAACCTGAGAAATCCGTCCTTTTTCGTCATTTGTTATCGAATCGACTTAAAGCCAGATCGTCACATTGGCAGCTCTTCTCTCTGAAATGGTTGTACTTATCGTCTGCAAAAATATGTCGCGTGCTGCGGTATGCGGAGAAACTAAAAGCACCGTAGTAGAACACAGATGAAGCTTCTAAGTTGATGTAATAGCCAGTAAGAAGTAGTACAATTCAAGTTTTAGGTATTGATTATTGAATTTTTAGCTGGCTTTGGTGCCTTGGACATGAGCTAGGACCTTAAGATTCTGCATGAAAGGAGGACTAGCAGCCGAGTTGCGAGGGAGAATGTCAAAAGTGTTCATATGTAGTAAAAACCTGAGAAATCAGTCCGTTTTCGTCATTTGTTATCGAATCGACGTAAAGCCAGATCGTCACATTGGCCGCTCTTCTCTCTGAAACGGTTGTACTTATCGTCTGCAAAGCTATGTCGCGTGCTGCGCTATGTGGAGACACTAAAAGCACCATAGTAGAACACAGACGAAGCTTCTAAGTTGATGTAATAGCCAGTAAGAAGTAGTACAATTCAAGTTTTAGGTATCGATTATTGACTTTTTAGCTGGCTTTGGTGCATTGGACATGAGCTAGGACCTTAAGACTCTGCATGAAAGGTGGACTAGCAGCCGAGTTGCACGGGAGAATGTGAAAAGTGTTCATATGTAGTAAAAACCTGAGAAATCCGTCCGTTTTCGTCATTTGTTATCGAATCGACTTAAAGACAGATCATCACATTGGCCGCTCTTCTCTCTGAAACGGTTGTACTTATCGTCTGAAAAGCTATGTCGCGTGTTGCGGCATGCTGAGACACTAAAAGCACCATAGTAGAACACAGATCAAGCTTCTAACTTGATGTAATAGCCAGTAAGAAGTAGTACAATTCAAGTTTTAGGAATCGATTATTGACCTTTTAGCTGGCTTTGGTGCCTTGGACATGAGCTAGGACCTTAAGATTCTGCATGAAAGTAGGACTAGCAGCCGAGTTGCACGGGAGAATGTGAAAAGTGTTCATATGTAGTAATAACCTTAGAAATCCGTCATTTTTCGTCATTTGTTAGCGAATCGACTTAAAGCCAGATCGTCACATTGGCCGCTCTTCTCTCTGAAACGGTTGTGCTTATCGTCTGCAAAGCTATGTCGCGTGTTGCCGTAGGCGGAAACAGGAAAAGCACCATAGTAGAACACAGATGAAGCTTCTAAGTTGATGTAATAGCCAGTAAGAAGTAGTCCAATTCAAGATTTAGGTATCGATTATTGACTTTTTAGCTGGCTTTCGTGCCTTGGACATGAGCTAGGACCTTAAGATTCTGCATGAAAGGAGGACTAGCAGCCGAGTTGCACGGGAGAGTGTCAAAAGTGTTCATATGTAGTAAAAACCTAAGAAATCCGTCCGTTTTCGTCATTTGTTATCGAATCGACTTAAAGCCAGATCGTCACATTGGTCGCTCTTCTCTCTGAAACGGTTGTACTTATCGTCTGCAAAGCTATGTCGCGTGCTGCGCTATGTGGAGACACTAAAAGCACCATAGTAGAACACAGACGAAGTTTCTAAGTTGATGTAATAGCCAGTAAGAAGTAGTACAATTCAAGTTTTAGGTATCGATTATTGACTTTTTAGCTGGCTATGGTGCATTGGACATGAGCTAGGACCTTAAGATTCTGCATGAAAGGTGGACTAGCAGCCGAGTTGCACGGGAGAATGTGAAAAGTGTTCATATGTAGTAAAAACCTGAGAAATCCGTCCGTTTTCGGCCTTTGTTATCGAATCGACTTAAAGCCAGATCGTCACATTGGCCGCTCTTCTCTCTGAAACGGTTGTACTTATCGTCTGCAAAACTATGTCGCGTGCTGCGGAATGTGGAGAAACTAAAAGCACCGTAGTAGAACACAGATGAAGCTTCTAAGTTGATGTAATAGCCAGTAAGAAGTAGTACAATTCAAGTTTTACGTATCGATTATTGACTTTTTAGCTGGCTTTGGTGCCTTGGACATGAGCTAGGACCTTAAGATTCTGCATGAAAGGAGGACTAGCAGCCGAGTTGCACGGGAGAATGTGAAAAGTGTTCATATGTAGTAAAAACCTGAGAAATCCGTCCGTTTTCGTCATTTGTTATCGAATCGACTTAAAGCCAGATCGTCACATTGGCCGCTCTTCTCTCTGAAACGATTGTACTTATCGTCTGCAAAGCTATGTCACGTGTTGCCGTAGGAGGAAACAGGAAAAGCACCATAGTAGAACACAGACGAAGCTTCTAAGTTGATGTAATAGCCAGTAAGAAGTAGTACAATTCAAGTTTTAGGTATCGATTATTGACTTTTTAACGGGCTTTGGTGCCTTGGACATGAGCTAGGACCTTGACATTCTGCATGAAAGGAGGACTAGCAGCCGAGTTGCACGGGAGAATGTGAAAAGTGTTCATATGTAGTAAAAACCTGAGAAATCCGTCCGTTTTCGTCATTTGTTATCGAATCGACTTAAAGCCAGATCGTCACATTGGCCGCTCTTCTCTCTGAAACGGTTGTACTTATCGTCTGCAAAGCTATGTCGCGTGCTGCGGTATGCGGAGACACTAAAATCACCATAGTAGAACACAGATGAAGCTTCTGATGCAATAGCCAGTAATAAGTAGAACAATTCAAGTTTTAGGGATCGATTATTGTCTTTTTAGCTGGCTTCGGTAACTTGGACATGAGCTAGGACCTTAAGATTCTGCATGAAAGGAGGACTAGCAGCCGAGTTGCACGTCAGAATGTGAAAAGTGTTCATATGTAGTAAAAACCTGAGAAATCCGTCCGCTTTCGTCATTTGTTATCGAATCTACTTAAAGCCAGATGGTCACATTGGCCGCTCTTCTCTCTGAAACGTTTGTACATATCGTCTGCAAAGCTATGTCGCGTGCAGCGGTATGTGGAGACACTAAAATCACCATAGTAGAACACAGATGAAGCTTCTGATGCAATAGCCAGTAAGAGAACAATTCAAGTTTTAGGTATCGATTATTGTCTTTTCAGCTGGCTTCGGTGACTTGGACATGAGCTAGGACCTTAAGATTCTGCATGAAAGGAGGACTAGCAGCCGAGTTGCACGTCAGAATGTGAAAAGTGTTCATATGTAGTAAAAACCTGAGAAATCCGTCCGTTTTCGTCATTTGTTATCGAATCTACTTAAAGCCAGATCGTCACATTGGCAGCTCTTCTCTCTGAAATGGTTGTACTTATCGTCTGCAAAACTATGTCGCGTGCTGCGGTATGCGGAGAAACTAAAAGCACCGTAGTAGAACACAGATGAAGCTTCTAAGTTGATGTAATAGCCAGTAAGAAGTAGTACAATTCAAGTTTTAGGTATTGATTATTGACTTTTTAGCTGGCTTTGGTGCCTTGGACATGAGCTAGGACCTTAAGATTCTGCATGAAAGGAGGACTAGCAGCCGAGTTGCACGGGAGAATGTGAAAAGTGGTCATATGTAGTAAAAACCTGAGAAATCCGTTCGTTTTTGTCATTTGTTATCGAATCGACTTAAAGCCAGATCGTCACATTGGCCGCTCTTCTCTCTGAAACGGTTGTACTTATCGTCTGCAAAGCTATGTCGCGTACTGCGGTATTCGGAGACACTAAAAGCACCATAGTAGAACACAGATGAAGCTCCTAAGATGATGAAATAGCCAGTAAGAAGTAGTACAATTCAAGCTTTAGGTATCGGTTATTGACATCTTAGCTGGCTTTGGTGCCTTGGACATGAGCTAGGACCTTAAGATTCTGCATGAAAGGAGGACTAGCATCCGAGTTGCACGGGAGAATGTCAAAAGTGTTCATATGTAGTAAAAACCTGAGAAATCCGTCCGTTTTCGTCATTTGTTATCGAATCGACATAAAGCCAGATCGTCACATTGGCCGCTCTTCTCTCTGAAACGGTTGTACTTATCGTCTGCAAAGCTATGTCGCGTGCTGCGCTATGTGGAGACACTAAAAGCACCATAGTAGAACACAGACGAAGTTTCTAAGTTGATGTAATAGCCAGTAAGAAGTAGTACAATTCAAGTTTTAGGTATCGATTATTGACTTTTTAGCTGGCTTTGGTGCCTTGGACATGAGCTAGGACCTTAAGATTCTGCATAAAAGGAGGACCAGCAGCCCAGTTGCACGGGAGAATGGGAAAACGTGTTCATATGTAGTAAAAACCTGAGAAATCCGTCCGTTTTCGTCATTTGTTATCGAATCGACTTAAAGCCAGATCGTCACATTGGCCGCTCTTCTCTCTGAAACGGTTGTACTTATCGTCTGCAAAGCTATGTCGCGTGCTGCGGTATGGGGAGACACTAAAAGCACCATAGTAGAACACAGACGAAGTTTCTAAGTTGATGTAATAGCCAGTAAGAAGTAGTACAATTCAAGTTTTAGGTATCGATTATTGACTTTTTAGCTGGCTTTGGTGCCTTGGACATGATCTAGGACTTTAAGATTCTGCATAAAAGGAGGACCAGCAGCCCAGTTGCACGGGAGAATGGGAAAAGTGTTCATATGTAGTAAAAACCTGAGAAATCCGTCCGTTTTCGTCATTTGTTATCGAATCGACTTAAAGCCAGATCGTCACATTGGCCGCTCTTCTCTCTGAAACGGTTGTACTTATCGTCTGCAAAGCTATGTCGCGTGCTGCAGTATGGGGAGACACTAAAAGCACCATAGTAGAACACAGATGAAGCTTCTAAGTTGATGTAATACCCAGTAAGAAGTAGTACAATTCAAGTTTTAGGAATCGATTATTGACTTTTTAGCTGGCTTTGGTGCCTTGGACATGAGCTAGGACTTTAAGATTCTGCATGTAAGGGGGACTAGCAGCCGAGTTGCACGGGAGAATGGGAAAACGTGTTCATATGTAGTAAAAACCTGAGAAATCCGTCCGTTTTCGTCATTTGTTATCGAATCGACTTAAAGCCAGATCGTCACATTGGCCACTCTTCTCTGTGAAACGGATGTACTTATCGTCTGCAAAGCTATGTCGCGTGCTGCGGTATGCGGAGACACTAAAAGAGCCATAGTAGAACACAGATGAAGCTTCTAAGTTGATGTAATACCCAGTAAGAAGTAGTACATTTCAAGTTTAAGGTATCGATTATTGACTTTTTAGCTGGCTTTGGTCCCTTGGACATGAGCTAGGACCTTAACATTCTTCATGAAAGGAGGACTAGCAGCCGAGTTGCACGGGAGAATGTGAAAAGTGTTCATATGTAGTAAAAACCTTATAAATCCATCCGTTTTCGTCATTTGTTATCGAATCGACTTAAAGTCAGATCGTCACATTGGCCGCTCTTCTCTCTGAAACGGTTGTACTTATCGTCTGCAAAGCTATGTCACGTGCTGCGGTATGCGGAGACACTAAAATCACCACAGTAGAACACAGATGAAGATTCTAAGTTGATGTAATAGCCAGTAAGAAGTAGTACAATTCAAGTTTTAGGTATCGATTATTGACTTTTTAGCTGGCTTTGGTGCATTGGACATGAGCTAGGATCTTAATATTCTGCATGAAAGGTGGACTAGCAGCCGAGTTGCACGGGAGAATGTGAAAAGTGTTCATATGTAGCAAAAACCTGAGAAATCCGTCCGTTTTCGTCATTTGTTATCGAATCGACTTAAAGCCAGATCGTCATATTGGCCGCTCTTCTCTCTGAAACGGTTGTACTTATCGTCTGCAAAACTATGTCGCGTACTGCGGTATGCGGAGAAACTAAAAGCACCGTAGTAGAACACAGATGAAGCTTCTAAGATGATGTAATAGCCAGTAAGAAGAAGTACAATTAGAGTTTTAGGTATCGGTTATTGACTTTTTAGCTGGCTTTGGTGCCTTGGACATGAGCTAGGACCTTAAGATTCTGCATGAAAGGAGGACTAGCAGCCGAGTTGCACGGGAGAATGTGAAAAGTGTTCATAAGTAGTAAAAACCTGAGAAATCCGTCCGATTTCGTCATTTCTTATCGAATCGACTTAAAGCCAGATCGTCACATTGGCCGCTCTTCTCTCTGAAACGGTTGTACTTATCGTCTGCAAAGCTATGTCGCGAGTTGCCGTAGGCGGAAACAGGAAAAGCACCATAATAGAACACAGATGAAGCTTCTAAGTTGATGTAATACCCAGTAAGAAGTAGTCCAATTCAAGTTTTAGGTATCGATTATTGACTTTTTAGCTGGCTTTGGTGCCTTGGACATGAGCTAGGACTTTAAGATTCTGCATAATAGGAGGACTAGCAGCCGAGTTGCACGGGAGAATGTGAAAAGTGTTCATATGTAGTAATAACCTGAGAAATCCGTCCTTTTTCGTCATTTGTTATCGAATCGACTTAAAGCCAGATCGTCACATTGGCAGCTCTTCTCTCTGAAATGGTTGTACTTATCGTCTGCAAAAATATGTCGCGTGCTGCGGTATGCGGAGAAACTAAAAGCACCGTAGTAGAACACAGATGAAGCTTCTAAGTTGATGTAATAGCCAGTAAGAAGTAGTTTAATTCAAGTTTTAGGTATTGATTATTGACTTTTTAGCTGGCTTTGGTGCCTTGGACATGAGCTAGGACCTTAAGATTCTGCATGAAAGGAGGACTAGCAGCCGAGTGGCACGGGAGAATGTGAAAAGTGGTCATATGTAGTAAAAACCTGTGAAATCCGTTCGTTTTCGTCATTTGTTATCGAATCGACTTAAAGCCAGATCGTCACATTGGCCGCTCTTCTCTCTGAAACTGTTGTACTTATCGTCTGCAAAGCTATGTCGCGTACTGGGGTATTCGGAGACACTAAAAGCACCATAGTAGAACACAGATGAAGCTCCTAAGAAGATGTAATAGCCAGTAAGAAGTTGTACAATTCAATTTTTAGGTATCGGGTATTGACTTTTTAGCTGGCTTTGGTGCCTTGGACATGAGCTAGGACCTTGACATTCTGCATGAAAGGAGGACTAGCAGCCGAGTTGCACGGGAGAATGTGAAAAGTGTTCATATGTAGTAAAAACCTGAGAAATCCGTCCGTTTTCGTCATTTGTTATCGAATCGACTTAAAGCCAGATCGTCACATTGGCCGCTCTTCTCACTGAAACGTTTGTACATATCGTCTGCAAAGCAATGTCGCGTGCAGCGGTATGTGGAGACACTAAAATCACCATAGTAGAACACAGATGAAGCTTCTGATGCAATAGCCAGTAAGAAGTAGAACAATTCAAGTTTTAGGTATCGATTATTGCCGTTTCAGCTGGCTTCGGTGACTTGGACATGAGCTAGGACCTTAAGATTCTGCATGAAAGGAGGACTAGCAGCCGAGTTGCACGTCAGAATGTGAAAAGTGTTCATATGTAGTAAAAACCTGGGAAATCCGTCCGTTTTCGTCATTTGTTATCGAATCTACTTAAAGCCAGATCGTCACATTGGCAGCTCTTCTCTCTGAAATGGTTGTACTTATCGTCTGCAAAACTATGTCGCGTGCTGCGGTATGCGGAGAAACTAAAAGCACCGTAGTAGAACACAGATGAAGCTTCTAAGTTGATGTAATAGCCAGTAAGAAGTAGTACAATTCAAGTTTTAGGTATTGATTATTGACTTTTTAGCTGGCTTTGGTGCCTTGGACATGAGCTAGGACCTTAAGATTCTGCATGAAAGGAGGACTAGCAGCCGAGTTGCACGGGAGAATGTGAAAAGTGGTCATATGTAGTAAAAACCTGAGAAATCCGTTCGTTTTTGTCATTTGTTATCGAATCGACTTAAAGACAGATCGTCACATTGGCCGCTCTTCTCTCTGAAACGGTTGTACTTATCGTCTGCAAAGCTATGTCGCGTACTGCGGTATTCGGAGACACTAAAAGCACCATAGTAGAACACAGATGAAGCTCCTAAGATGATGAAATAGCCAGTAAGAAGTAGTACAATTCAAGCTTTAGGTATCGGTTATTGACTTCTTAGCTGGCTTTGGTGCCTTGGACATGAGCTAGGACCTTGATTCTGCATGAAAGGAGGACTAGCAGCCGAGTTGCACGGGAGAATGTCAAAAGTGTTAATATGTAGTAAAAACCTGAGAAATCCGTCCGTTTTCGTCATTTGTTATCGAATCGACATAAAGCCAGATCGTCACATTGGCCGCTCTTCTCTCTGAAACGGTTGTACTTATCGTCTGCAAAGCTATGTCGCGTGCTGCGCTATGTGGAGACACTAAAAGCACCATAGTAGAACACAGACGAAGTTTCTAAGTTGATGTAATAGCCAGTAAGAAGTAGTACAATTCAAGTTTTAGGTATCGATTATTGACTTTTTAGCTGGCTTTGGTGCCTTGGACATGAGCTAGGACCTTAAGATTCTGCATAAAAGGAGGACCAGCAGCCCAGTTGCACGGGAGAATGGGAAAACGTGTTCATATGTAGTAAAAACCTGAGAAATCCGTCCGTTTTCGTCATTTGTTATCGAATCGACTTAAAGCCAGATCGTCACATTGGCCGCTCTTCTCTCTGAAACGGTTGTACTTATCGTCTGCAAAGCTATGTCGCGTGCTGCGGTATGGGGAGACACTAAAAGCACCATAGTAGAACACAGACGAAGTTTCTAAGTTGATGTAATAGCCAGTAAGAAGTAGTACAATTCAAGTTTTAGGTATCGATTATTGACTTTTTAGCTGGCTTTGGTGCCTTGGACATGAGCTAGGACTTTAAGATTTTGCATAAAAGGAGGACCAGCAGCCCAGTTGCACGGGAGAATGGGAAAAGTGTTCATATGTAGTAAAAACCTGAGAAATCCGTCCGTTTTCGTCATTTGTTATCGAATCGACTTAAAGCCAGATCGTCACATTGGCCGCTCTTCTCTCTGAAACGGTTGTACTTATCGTCTGCAAAGCTATGTCGCGTGCTGCGGTATGGGGAGACACTAAAAGCACCATAGTAGAACACAGATGAAGCTTCTAAGTTGATGTAATACCCAGTAAGAAGTAGTACAATTCAAGTTTAAGGTATCGATTATTGACTTATTAGCTGGCTTTGGTCCCTTGGACATGAGCTAGGACCTTAACATTCTTCATGAAAGGAGGACTAGCAGCCGAGTTGCACGGGAGAATGTGAAAAGTGTTCATATGTAGTATAAACCTTAGAAATCCGTCTGTTTTCGTCATTTGTTATCGAATCGACTTAAAGCCAGATCGTCACATTGGCCGCTCTTCTCTCTGAAACGGTTGTACTTATCGTCTGCAAAGCTATGTGACGTGCTGCGGTATGCGGAGACACTAAAATCACCACAGTAGAACACAGATGAAGCTTCTAAGTTGATGTAATATCCAGTAAGAAGTAGTACAATTCAAGTTTTAGGTATCGATTATTGACTTTTTAGCTGGCTTTGGTGCATTGGACATGAGCTAGGACCTTGATATTCTGCATGAAAGGTGGACTAGCAGCCGAGTTGCACGGGAGAATGTGAAAACTGTTCAAATGTAGTAAAAACCTTAGAAATCCGTCCGTTTTCGTCATTTGTTATCGAATCGACTTAAAGCCAGATGGTCACAATGGCCGCTCTTCTCTCTGAAACGTTTGTACATATCGTCTGCAAAGCTATGTCGCGTGCTGCGGTATGCGGAGACACTAAAAGCACCATAGTAGAACACAGATGAAGCTTTTAAGTTGATGTAATACCCAGTAAGAAGTAGTACATTTCAAGTTTAAGGTATCGATTATTGACTTTTTAGCTGGCTTTGGTCCCTTGGACATGAGCTAGGACCTTAAGATTCTGCATGAAAGGAGGACTAGCAGCCGAGTTGCACGGGAGAATGTGAAAAGTGGTCATATGTAGTAAAAACCTGAGAAATCCGTTCGTTTTTGTCATTTGTTATCGAATCGACTTAAAGCCAGATCGTCACATTGGCCGCTCTTCTCTCTGAAACGGTTGTACTTATCGTCTGCAAAGCTATGTCGCGTACTGCGGTATTCGGAGACACTAAAAGCACCATAGTAGAAACAGATGAAGCTCCTAAGATGATGAAATAGCCAGTAAGAAGTAGTACAATTCAAGCTTTAGGTATCGGTTATTGACTTCTTAGCTGGCTTTGGTGCCTTGGACATGAGCTAGGACCTTAAGATTCTGCATGAAAGGAGGACTAGCAGCCGAGTTGCACGGGAGAATGTCAAAAGTGTTAATATGTAGTAAAAACCTGAGAAATCCGTCCGTTTTCGTCATTTGTTATCGAATCGACATAAAGCCAGATCGTCACATTGGCCGCTCTTCTCTCTGAAACGGTTGTACTTATCGTCTGCAAAGCTATGTCGCGTGCTGCGCTATGTGGAGACACTACAAGCACCATAGTAGAACACAGACGAAGTTTCTAAGTTGATGTAATAGCCAGTAAGAAGTAGTACAATTCAAGTTTTAGGTATCGATTATTGACTTTTTAGCTGGTTTTGGTGCCTTGGACATGAGCTAGGACCTTAAGATTCTGCATAAAAGGAGGACCAGCAGCCCAGTTGCACGGGAGAATGGGAAAACGTGTTCATATGTAGTAAAAACCTGAGAAATCCGTCCGTTTTCGTCATTTGTTATCGAATCGACTTAAAGCCAGATCGTCACATTGGCCGCTCTTCTCTCTGAAACGGTTGTACTTATCGTCTGCAAAGCTATGTCGCGTGCTGCGGTATGGGGAGACACTAAAAGCACCATAGTAGAACACAGACGAAATTTCTAAGTTGATTTAATAGCCAGTAAGAAGTAGTACAATTCAAGTTTTAGGTATCGATTATTGACTTTTTAGCTGGCTTTGGTGCCTTGGACATGAGCTAGGACTTTAAGATTCTGCATAAAAGGAGGACCAGCAGCCCAGTTGCACGGGAGAATGGGAAAAGTGTTCATATGTAGTAAAAACCTGAGAAATCCGTCCGTTTTCGTCATTTGTTATCGAATCGACTTAAAGCCAGATCGTCACATTGGCCGCTCTTCTCTCTGAAACGGTTGTACTTATCGTCTGCAAAGCTATGTCGCGTGCTGCGGTATGGGGAGACACTAAAAGCACCATAGTAGAACACAGATGAAGCTTCTAAGTTGATGTAATACCCAGTAAGAAGTAGTACAATTCAAGTTTAAGGTATCGATTATTGACTTATTAGCTGGCTTTGGTCCCTTGGACATGAGCTAGGACCTTAACATTCTTCATGAAAGGAGGACTAGCAGCCGAGTTGCGCGGGAGAATGTGAAAAGTGTTCATATGTAGTATAAACCTTAGAAATCCGTCTGTTTTCGTCATTTGTTATCGAATCGACTTAAAGCCAGATCGTCACATTGGCCGCTCTTCTCTCTGAAACGGTTGTACTTATCGTCTGCAAAGCTATGTCACGTGCTGCGGTATGCGGAGACACTAAAATCACCACAGTAGAACACAGATGAAGCTTCTAAGTTGATGTAATATCCAGTAAGAAGTAGGACAATTCAAGTTTTAGGTATCGATTATTGACTTTTTACCTGGCTTTGGTGCATTGGACATGAGCTAGGACCTTGATATTCTGCATGAAAGGTGGACTAGCAGCCGAGTTGCACGGGAGAATGTGAAAACTGTTCAAATGTAGTAAAAACCTTAGAAATCCGTCCGTTTTCGTCATTTGTTATCGATTCGACTTAAAGCCAGATGGTCACATTGGCCGCTCTTCTCTCTGGAACGTTTGTACATATCGTCTGCAAAGCTATGTCGCGTGCAGCGGTATGTGGAGACACTAAAATCACCATAGTAGAACACAGATGAAGCATCTAAGTTGATGTAATAGCCAGTAAGAAGTAGTACAATTCAAGTTTTAGGAATCGATTATTGACTTTTTAGCTGGCTTTGGTGCCTTGGACATGAGCTAGGACTTTAAGATTCTGCATGTAAGGGGGACTAGCAGCCGAGTTGCACGGGAGAATGTGAAAAGTGTTCATATGTAGTAAAAACCTGAGAAATCCGTCCGTTTTCGTCATTTGTTATCGAATCGACTTAAAGCCAGATCGTCACATTGGCCGCTCTTCTCTGTGAAACGGATGTACTTATCGTCTGCAAAGCTATGTCGCGTGCTGCGGTATGCGGAGACACTAAAAGCACCATAGTAGAACACAGATGAAGCTTCTAAGTTGATGTAATACCCAGTAAGAAGTAGTACATTTCAAGTTTAAGGTATCGATTATTGACTTTTTAGCTGGCTTTGGTCCCTTGGACATGAGCTAGGACCTTAACATTCTTCATGAAAGGAGGACTAGCAGCCGAGTTGCACGGGAGAATGTGAAAAGTGTTCATATGTAGTAAACACCTTAGAAATCCATCCGTTTTCGTCATTTGTTATCGAATCGACTTAAAGCCAGATCGTCACATTGGCCGCTCTTCTCTCTGAAACGGTTGTACTTATCGTCTGCAAAGCTATGTCACGTGCTGCGGTATGCGGAGACACTAAAATCACCACAGTAGAACACAGATGAAGATTCTAAGTTGATGTAATAGCCAGTAAGAAGTAGTACAATTCAAGTTTTAGGTATCGATTATTGACTTTTTAGCTGGCTTTGGTGCATTGGACATGAGCTAGGATCTTAATATTCTGCATGAAAGGTGGACTAGCAGCCGAGTTGCACGGGAGAATGTGAAAAGTGTTCATATGTAGTAAAAACCTGAGAAATCCGTCCGTTTTCGTCATTTGTTATCGAATCGACTTAAAGCCAGATCGTCACATTGGCCGCTCTTCTCTCTGAAACGGTTGTACTTATCGTCTTCAAAGCTATGTCGCGAGTTGAAGTAGGCGGAAACAGGAAAAGCACCATAATAGAAAGATGAAGCTTCTAAGTTGATGTAATACCCAGTAAGAAGTAGTCCAATTCAAGTTTTAGGTATCGATTATTGACTTTTTAGCTGGCTTTGGTGCCTTGGACATGAGCTAGGACTTTAAGATTCTGCATAATAGGAGGACTAGCAGCCGAGTTGCACGGGAGAATGTGAAAAGTGTTCATATGTAGTAAAAACCTGAGAAATCAGTCCGTTTTCGTCATTTGTTATCGAATCGACGTAAAGCCAGATCGTCACATTGGCCGCTCTTCTCTCTGAAACGGTTGTACTTATCGTCTGAAAAGCTATGTCGCGTGCTGCGCTATTTGGAGACACTAAAAGCACCATAGTAGAACACAGACGAAGCTTCTAAGTTGATGTAATAGCCAGTAAGAGGTAGTACAATTCAAGTTTTAAGTATCGATTATTGACTTTTTAGCTGGCTTTGGTGCATTGGACATGAGCTAGGACCTTAAGATTCTGCATGAAAGGTGGACTAGCAGCCGAGTTGCACGGGAGAATGTGAAAAGTGTTCATATGTAGTAAAAACCTGAGAAATCCGTCCGTTTTCGTCATTTGTTATCGAATCGACTTAAAGCCAGATCGTCACATTGGCCGCTCTTCTCTCTGAAACGGTTGTACTTATCGTCTGCAAAACTATGTCGCGTGCTGCGGTATGCGGAGAAACTAAAAGCACCGTAGTAGAACACAGATGAAGCTTCTAAGTTGATGTAATAGCCAGTAAGATGTAGTACAATTCAAGTTTTACGTATCGATTATTGACTTTTTAGCTGGCTTTGGTGCCTTGGACATGAGCTAGGACCTTAAGATTCTTCATGAAAGGAGGACTAGCAGCCGAGTTGCACGGGAGAATGTGAAAAGTGTTCATATGTAGTAAAAACCTGAGAAATCCGTCCGTTTTCGTCATTTGTTATCGAATCTACTTAAAGCCAGATCGTCACATTGGCCGCTCTTCTCTCTGAAACGGTTGTGCTTATCGTCTGCAAAGCTATGTCACGTGTTGCCGTAGGCGGAAACAGGAAAAGCATCATAGTAGAACACAGACGAAGCTTCTAAGTTGATGTAATAGCCAGTAAGAAGTAGTACAATTCAAGTTTTAGGTATCGATTATTGACTTTTTAACTGGCTTTGGTGCCTTTTACATGAGCTAGGACCTTGACATTCTGCATGAAAGGAGGACTAGCAGCCGAGTTGCACGGGAGAATGTGAAAAGTGTTCAAATGTAGTAAAAACCTGAGAAATCCGTCCGTTTTCGTCATTTGTTATCGAATCTACTTAAAGCCAGATGGTCACAATTGGCCGCTCTTCTCTCTGAAACGTTTGTACATATCGTCTGCAAAGCTATGTCGCGTGCAGCGGTATGTGGAGACACTAAAATCACCATAGTAGAACACAGATGAAGCATCTAAGTTGATGTAATAGCCAGTAAGAAGTAGTAGAATTCAAGTTTTAGGTATCGATTATTGACTTTTTAGCTGGCTTTGGTGCATTGGACATGAGCTAGGACCTTGATATTCTGCATGAAAGGTGGACTAGCAGCCGAGTTGCACGGGAGAATGTGAAAACTGTTCAAATGTACTAAAAACTTGAGAAATCCGTCCGTTTTCGTCATTTGTTATCGAATCGACTTAAAGCCAGATCGTCACATTGGCCGCTCTTCTCTCTGAAACGGTTGTACTTATCGTCTGCAAAGCAATGTCGCGTGCTGCGGTATGCTGAGACACTAAAAGCACCATAGTAGAACACAGATCAAGCTTCTAAGTTGATGTAATAGCCAGTAAGAAGTAGTAAATTTCAAGTATAAGGTACTGAATATTGAATTTTTAGCTGGCTTTGGTGCCTTGGACATGAGCTAGGTCCTTAATATTCTGCATGAAAGGAGGACTAGCAGCCGAGTTGCACGGGATAATGTGAAAACTGTTCAAATGTAGTAAAAACCTGAGAAATCCGTCCGTTTTCGTCATTTGTTATCGAATCGACTTAAAGCCAGATCGTCACATTGGCCGCTCTTCTCTGTGAAACGGATGTACTTATCGTCTGCAAAGCTATGTCGCGTGCTGCGGTATGCGGAGACACTAAAAGCACCATAGTAGAACACAGATCAAGCTTCTAAGTTGATGTAATACCCAGTAAGAAGTAGTACATTTCAAGTTTAAGGTATCGATTATTGACTTTTTAGCTGGCTTTGGTCCCTTGGACATGAGCTAGGACCTTAACATTCTTCATGAAAGGAGGAATAGCAGCCGAGTTGCACGGGAGAATGTGAAAAGTGTTCATATGTAGTAAAAACCTTAGAAATCCATCCGTTTTCGTCATTTGTTATCGAATCGACTTAAAGCCAGATCGTCACATTGGTCGCTCTTCTCTCTGAAACGGTTGTACTTATCGTCTGCAAAGCTATGTCACGTGCTGCGGTATGCGGAGACACTAAAATCACCACAGTAGAACACAGATGAAGATTCTAAGTTGATGTAATAGCCAGTAAGAAGTAGTACAATTCAAGTTTTAGGTATCGATTATTGACTTTTTAGCTGGCTTTGGTGCATTGGACATGAGCTAGGACCTTAATATTCTGCATGAAAGGTGGACTAGCAGCCGAGTTGCACGGGAGAATGTGAAAAGTGTTCATATGTAGCAAAAACCTGAGAAATCCGTCCGTTTTCGTCATTTATTATCGAATCGTCTTAAAGCCAGATCGTCATATTGGCCGCTCTTCTCTCTGAAACGGTTGTACTTATCGTCTGCAAAGCTATGTCGCGTACTGCGGTATGCTGAGACACTAAAAGCACCATAGTAGAACACAGATCAAGCTTCTAAGTTGATGTATTAGCCAGTAAGAAGTAGTACAATTCAAGTTTTAGGTATTGAATATTGACCTTTTAGCTGGCTTTGGTGCCTTGGACATGTGCTAGGACATTAAGAATCTGCATGAAAGGAGGACTAGCAGCCGAGTTGCACGGGAGAATGTGAAAAGTGTTCATATGTAGTAAAAACCTCAGAAATCCGTCCGTTTTCGTCATTTGTTATCGAATCGACTTAAAGCCAGATCGTCACATTGGCCGCTCTTCTCTCTGAAACGGTTGTACTTATCGTCTGCAAAGCTATGTCGCGTACTGCGGTATGCGGAGAAACTAAAAGCACCGTAGTAGAACACAGATGAAGCTTCTAAGATGATGTAATAGCCAGTAAGAAGAAGTACAATTCAAGTTTTAGGTATCGGTTATTGACTTTTTAGCTGGCTTTGGTGCCTTGGACATGAGCTAGGACTTTAAGATTCTGCATAATAGGAGGACTAGCAGCCGAGTTGCACGGGAGAATGTGAAAAGTGTTCATATGTAGTAATAACCTGAGAAATCCGTCCTTTTTCGTCATTTGTTATCGAATCGACTTAAAGCCAGATCGTCACATTGGCAGCTCTTCTCTCTGAAATGGTTGTACTTATCGTCTGCAAAAATATGTCGCGTGCTGCGGTATGCGGAGAAACTAAAAGCACCGTAGTAGAACACAGATGAAGCTTCTAAGTTGATGTAATAGCCAGTAAGAAGTAGTACAATTCAAGTTTTAGGTATTGATTATTGACTTTTTAGCTGGCTTTGGTGCCTTGGACATGAGCTAGGACCTTAAGATTTTGCATGAAAGGAGGACTAGCAGCCGAGTTGCACGGGAGAATGTCAAAAGTGTTCATATGTAGTAAAAACCTGAGAAATCAGTCCGTTTTCGTCATTTGTTATCGAATCGACGTAAAGCCAGATCGTCACATTGGCCGCTCTTCTCTCTGAAACGTTTGTACATATCGTCTGCAAAGCTATGTCGCGTGCAGCGGTATGTGGAGACACTAAAATCACCATAGTAGAACACAGATGAAGCATCTAAGTTGATGTAATAGCCAGTAAGAAGTAGTAGAATTCAAGTTTTAGGTATCGATTATTGACTTTTTAGCTGGCTTTGGTGCATTGGACATGAGCTAGGACCTTGATATTCTGCATGAAAGGTGGACTAGCAGCCGAGTTGCACGGGAGAATGCGAAAACTGTTCAAATGTAGTAAAAACCTGAGAAATCCGTCCGTTTTCGTCATTTGTTATCGAATCGACTTAAAGCCAGATCGCCACATTGGCCGCTCTTCTCTCTGAAACGGTTGTACTTATCGTCTGCAAAGCTATGTCGCGTGCTGCGGTATGCTGAGACACTAAAAGCACCATAGTAGAACACAGATCAAGCTTCTAAGTTGATGTAATAGCCAGTAAGAAGTAGTAAATTTCAAGTATAAGGTACTGAATATTGAATTTTAAGCTGGCTTTGGTGCCTTGGACATGAGCTAGGTCCTTAATATTCTGCATGAAAGGAGGACTAGCAGCCGAGTTGCACGGGAGAATGTGAAAACTGTTCAAATGTAGTAAAAACCTGAGAAATCCGTCCGTTTTCGTCATTTGTTATCGAATCGACTTAAAGCCAGATCGTCACATTGGCCGCTCTTCTCTGTGAAACGGATGTACTTATCGTCTGCAAAGCTATGTCGCGTGCTGCGGTATGCGGAGACACTAAAATCACCATAGTAGAACACAGATGAAGCTTCTAAGTTGATGTAATACCCAGTAAGAAGTAGTACATTTCAAGTTTTAGGTATCGATTATTGACTTTTTAGCTGGCTTTGGTGCCTTGGACATGAGCTAGGACTTTAAGATTCTGCATAATAGGAGGACTAGCAGCCGAGTTGCACGGGAGAATGTGAAAAGTGTTCATATGTAGTAATAACCTGAGAAATCCGTCCTTTTTCGTCATTTGTTATCGAATCGACTTAAAGCCAGATCGTCACATTGGCAGCTCTTCTCTCTGAAATGGTTGTACTTCTCGTCTGCAAAAATATGTCGCGTACTGCGGTATTCGGAGACACTAAAAGCACCATAGTAGAACACAGATGAAGCTCCTAAGATGATGTAATAGCCAGTAAGAAGTAGTACAATTCAATTTTTAGGTATCGGTTATTGACTTTTTAGCTGGTTTTGGTGCCTTGGACATGAGCTAGGACCTTAAGATTCTGCATGAAAGGAGGACTAGCAGCCGAGTTGCACGGGAGAATGTCAAAAGTGTTCATATGTAGTAAAAACCTGAGAAATCAGTCCGTTTTCGTCATTTGTTATCGAATCGACGTAAAGCCAGATCGTCACATTGGCCGCTCTTCTCTCTGAAACGGTTGTACTTATCGTCTGCAAAACTATGTCGCGTGCTGCGGTATGCGGAGAAACTAAAAGCACCGTAGTAGAACACAGATGAAGCTTCTAAGTTGATGTAATAGCCAGTAAGAAGTAGTACAATTCAAGTTTTAGGTATCGATTATTGACTTTTTAACTGGCTTTGGTGCCTTTTCCATGAGCTAGGACCTTGACATTCTGCATGAAAGGAGGACTAGCAGCCGAGTTGCATGGGAGAATGTGAAAAGTGTTCATATGTAGTAAAAACCTGAGAAATCCGTCCGTTTTCGTCATTTGTTATCGAATCGACTTAAAGCCAGATCGTCACATTGGCCGCTCTTCTCTCTGAAACGGTTGTACTTATCGTCTGCAAAGCTATGTCGCGTGCTGCGGTATGCGGAGACACTAAAATCACCATAGTAGAACACAGATGAAGCTTTTAAGTTGGTGCAATAGCCAGTAAGAAGTAGAACAATTCAAGTTTTAGGTATCGATTATTGTCTTTTTAGCTGGCTTCGGTACCTTGGACATGAGCTAGGACCTTAAGATTCTGCATGAAAGGAGGACTAGCAGCCGAGTTGCACGTCAGAATGTGAAAAGTGTTCATATGTAGTAAAAACCTGAGAAATCCGTCCGTTTTCGTCATTTGTTATCGAATCTACTTAAAGCCAGATGGTCACATTGGCCGCTCTTCTCTCTGAAACGTTTGTACATATCGTCTGCAAAGCTATGTCGGGTGCAGCGGTATGTGGAGACACTAAAATCACCATAGTAGAACACAGATGAAGCATCTAAGTTGATGTAATAGCCAGTAAGAAGTAGTAGAATTCAAGTTTTAGGTATCGATTATTGACTTTTTAGCTGGCTTTGGTGCATTGGACATGAGGTAGGACCTTGATATTCTGCATGAAAGGTGGACTAGCAGCCGAGTTGCACGGGAGAATGTGAAAACTGTTCAAATGTAGTAAAAACCTGAGAAATCCGTCCGTTTTCGTCATTTGTTATCGAATCGACTTAAAGCCAGATCGTCACATTGGCCGCTCTTCTCTCTGAAACGGTTGTACTTATGGTCTGCAAAGCTATGTCGCGTGCTGCGGTATGCTGAGACACTAAAAGCACCATAGTAGAACACAGATCAAGCTTCTAAGTTGATGTAATAGCCAGTAAGAAGTAGTAAATTTCAAGTATAAGGTACTGAATATTGAATTTTTAGCTGGCTTTGGTGCCTTGGACATGAGCTAGGTCCTTAATATTCTGCATGAAAGGAGGACTAGCAGCCGAGTTGCACGGGAGAATGTGAAAACTGTTCAAATGTAGTAAAAACCTGAGAAATCCGTCCGTTTTCGTCATTTGTTATCGAATCGACTTAAAGCCAGATCGTCACATTGGCCGCTCTTCTCTGTGAAACGGATGTACTTATCGTCTGCAAAGCTATGTCGCGTGCTGCGGTATGCGGAGACACTAAAAGCACCATAGTAGAACACAGATGAAGCTTCTAAGTTGATGTAATACCCAGTAAGAAGTAGTACATTTCAAGTTTAAGGTATCGATTATTGACTTTTTAGCTGGCTTTGGTCCCTTGGACATGAGCTAGGACCTTAACATTCTTCATGAAAGGAGGACTAGCAGCCGAGTTGCAAGGGAGAATGTGAAAAGTGTTCATATGTAGTAAAAACCTTAGAAATCCATCCGTTTTCGTCATTTGTTATCGAATCGACTTAAAGCCAGATCGTCACATTGGCCGCTCTTCTCTCTGAAACGGTTGTACTTATCGTCTGCAAAGCTATGTCACGTGCTGCGGTATGCGGAGACACTAAAATCACCACAGTAGAACACAGATGAAGATTCTAAGTTGATGTAATAGCCAGTAAGAAGTAGTACAATTCAAGTTTTAGGTATCGATTATTGACTTTTTAGCTGGCTTTGGTGCCTTGGATATGAGCTAGGACTTTAAGATTCTGCATAATAGGAGGACTAGCAGCCGAGTTGCACGGGAGAATGTGAAAAGTGTTCATATGTAGTAATAACCTGAGAAATCCGTCCTTTTTCGTCATTTGTTATCGAATCGACTTAAAGCCAGATCGTCACATTGGCAGCTCTTCTCTCTGAAATGGTTGTACTTATCGTCTGCAAAAATATGTCGCGTACTGCGGTATTCGGAGACAGTAAAAGCACCATAGTAGAACACAGATGAAGCTCCTAAGATGATGTAATAGCCAGTAAGAAGTAGTACAATTCAATTTTTAGGTATCGGTTATTGACTTTTTAGCTGGCTTTGGTGCCTTGGACATGAGCTAGGACCTTAAGATTCTGCATGAAAGGAGGACTAGCAGCCGAGTTGCACGGGAGAATGTCAAAAGTGTTCATATGTAGTAAAAACCTGAGAAATCAGTCTGTTTTCGTCATTTGTTATCGAATCGACGTAAAGCCAGATCGTCACATTGGCCGCTCTTCTCTCTGAAACGGTTGTACTTATCGTCTGCAAAACTATGTCGCGTGCTGCGGTATGCGGAGAAACTAAAATCACCGTAGTAGAACACAGATGAAGCTTCTAAGTTGATGTAATAGCCAGTAAGAAGTAGTACAATTCAAGTTTTAGGTATCGATTATTGACTTTTTAACTGGCTTTGGTGCCTTTTCCATGAGCTAGGACCTTGACATTCTGCATGAAAGGAGGACTAGCAGCCGAGTTGCATGGGAGAATGTGAAAAGTGTTCATATGTAGTAAAAACCTGAGAAATCCGTCCGTTTTCGTCATTTGTTATCGAATCGACTTAAAGCCAGATCGTCACATTGGCCGCTCTTCTTTCTGAAACGGTTGTACTTATCGTCTGCAAAGCTATGTCGCGTGCTGCGGTATGCGGAGACACTAAAATCACCATAGTAGAACACAGATGAAGCTTTTAAGTTGGTGCAATAGCCAGTAAGAAGTAGAACAATTCAAGTTTTAGGTATCGATTATTGTCTTTTTAGCTGGCTTCGGTACCTTGGACATGAGCTAGGACCTTAAGATTCTGCATGAAAGGAGGACTAGCAGCCGAGTTGCACGTCAGAATGTGAAAAGTGTTCATATGTAGTAAAAACCTGAGAAATCCGTCCGTTTTCGTCATTTGTTATCGAATCTACTTAAAGCCAGATGGTCACATTGGCCGCTCTTCTCCCTGAAACGTTTGTACATATCGTCTGCAAAGCTATGTCGGGTGCAGCGGTATGTGGAGACACTAAAATCACCATAGTAGAACACAGATGAAGCATCTAAGTTGATGTAATAGCCAGTAAGAAGTAGTAGAAATCAAGTTTTAGGAATCGTTTTTTGACTTTTTAGCTGGCTTTGGTGCCCTGGACATGAGCTAGGACTTTAAGATTTTGCATGAAAGGAGGACTAGCAGCCGAGTTGCGCGGGAGAATGTGAAATGTGTTCATATGTAGAAAAAACCTGAGTAATCCGTGCGTTTTCGTCATTTGTTATCGAATCGACTTAAAGACAGATCGTCACATTGGCCGCTCTTCTCTCTGAAACGGTTGTACTTATCGTCTGAAAAGCTATGTCGCGTGTTGCGGCATGCTGAGACACTAAAAGCACCATAGTAGAACACAGATCAAGCTTCTAAGTCGATGCAATAGCCAGTAAGAAGTAGTACAATTCAAGTTTTAGGAATCGATTATTGACCTTTTAGCTGGCTTTGGTGCCTTGGACATGAGCTAGGACCTTAAGATTCTGCATGAAAGGAGGACTAGCAGCCGAGTTGCACGGGAGAATGTGAAAAGTGTTCATATGTAGTAATAACCTTAGAAATCCGTCCTTTTTCGTCATTTGTTAGCGAATCGACTTAAAGCCAGATCGTCACATTGGCCGCTCTTCTCTCTGAAACGGTTGTGCTTATCGTCTGCAAAGCTATGTCGCGTGTTGCCGTAGGCGGAAACAGGAAAAGCACCATAGTAGAACACAGATGAAGCTTCTAAGTTGATGTAATAGCCAGTAAGAAGTAGTCCAATTCAAGATTTAGGTATCGATTATTGACTTTTTAGCTGGCTTTCGTTCCTTGGACATGAGCTAGGACTTTAAGATTCTGCATAAAAGGAGGACTAGCAGCCCAGTTGCATGGGAGAATGTGAAAAGTGTTCATATGTAGTAAAAACCTGAGAAATCCGTCCGTTTTCGTCATTTGTTATCGAATCGACTTAAAGCCAGATCGTCACATTGGCCGCTCTTCTCTCTGAAACGGTTGTACTTATCGTCTGCAAAACTATGTCGCGTGCTGCGGTATGCGGAGAAACTAAAAGCACCGTAGTAGAACACAGATGAAGCTTCTAAGTTGATGTAATAGCCAGTAAGAAGTAGTACAATTCAAGTTTTAGGTATTGATTATTGACTTTTTAGCTGGCTTTGGTGCCTTGGACATGAGCTAGGACCTTAAGATTCTGCATGAAAGGAGGACTAGCAGCCGAGATGCACGGGAGAATGTCAAAAGTGTTCATATGTAGTAAAAACCTGAGAAATCCGTCCGTTTTCGTAATTTGTTATCGAATCGACGTAAAGCCAGATCGTCACATTGGTCGCTCTTCTCTCTGAAACGGTTGTACTTATCGTCGGCAAAGCTATGTCGCGTGCTGCGGTATGTGGAGACACTAAAAGCACCTTAATAGAACACAGATGAAGCTTCTAAGTTGATGTAATACCCAATAAGAAGTAGTACAATTCAAGTTTTAGGTATCGAATATTGACTTTTTAGCTGGCTTTGGTGCCTTGGACATGAGCTAGGACCTTAAGATTCTGCATAAAAGGAGGACTAGCAGCCGAGTTGCACGGGAGAATGTGAAAAGTGTTCATATGTAGTAAAAACCTGAGAAATCCGTCCGTTTTCGTCATTTGTTATCGAATCGACTTAAAGCCAGATCGTCACATTGGCCGCTCTTCTCTCTGAAACGGTTGTACTTATCGTCTGCCAAGCTATGTCGCGTGCTGCGGTATGTTGAGACACTAAAAGCACCATAGTAGAACACAGATCAAGCTTCTAAGTTGATGTAATAGCCAGTAAGAAGTAGTAAAATTCAAGTATAAGGTACTGAATATTGAATTTTTAGCTGGCTTTGGTGCCTTGCACATGAGCTAGGACCTTAAGATTCTGCATGAAAGGAGGACTAGCAGCCGAGTTGCACGGGAGAATGTGAAAACTGTTCAAATGTAGTAAAAACCTGAGAAATCCGTCCGTTTTCGTCATTTGTTATCGAATCGACTTAAAGCCAGATCGTCACATTGGCCGCTCTTCTCTGTGAAACGGTTGTACTTATCGTCTGCAAAGCTATGTCGCGTGCTGCGGTATGCGGAGACACTAAAAGCACCATAGCAGAACACAGATGAAGCTTCTAAGTTGATATAATACCCAGTAAGAAGTAGTACAATTCAAGTTTAAGGTACCGATTATTGACTTTTTAGCTGGCTTTGGTCCCTTGGACATGAGCTAGGACCTTAACATTCTTCATGAAAGGAGGACTAGCAGCCGAGTTGCACGGGAGAATGTGGAAAGTGTTCATATGTAGTAAAAACCTTAGAAATCCATCCGTTTTCGTCATTTGTTATCGAATCGACTTAAAGCCAGATCGTCACATTGGCCGCTCTTCTCTCTGAAACGGTTGTACTTATCGTCTGCAAAGCTATATCACGTGCTGCGGTATGCGGAGACACTAAAATCACCACAGTAGAACACAGATGAAGATTCTAAGTTGATGTAATATCCAGTAAGAAGTAGTACAATTCAAGTTTTAGGTATCGATTATTGACTTTTTAGCTGGCTTTTGTGCCTTGGACATGAGCTAGGACCTTAACATTCTTCATGAAAGGAGGACTAGCAGCCGAGCTGCACGGGAGAATGTGAAAGGTGTTCATATGTAGTAAAAACCTTAGAAATCCATCCGTTTTCGTCATTTGTTATCGAATCGACTTAAAGCCAGATCGTCACATTGGCCGCTCTTCTCTCTGAAACGGTTGTACTTATCGTCTGCAAAGCTATGTCGCGAGTTGCCGTAGGCGGAAACAGGAAAAGCACCATAATGGAACACAGATGAAGCTTCTAAGTTGATGTAATACCCAGTAAGAAGTAGTCCAATTCAAGTTTTAGGTATCGATTATTGACTTTTTAGCTGGCTTTGGTGCCTTGGACATGAGCTAGGACTTTAAGATTCTGCATAATAGGAGGACTAGCAGCCGAGTTGCACGGGAGAATGTGAAAAGTGTTCATATGTAGTAATAACCTGAGAAATCCGTCCTTTTTCGTCATTTGTTATCGAATCGACTTAAAGCCAGATCGTCACATTGGCAGCTCTTCTCTCTGAAATGGTTGTACTTATCGTCTGCAAAGCTATGTCGCGTGCTGCGGTATGCGGAGAAACTAAAAGCACCGTAGTAGAACACAGATGAAGCTTCTAAGTTGATGTAATAGCCAGTAAGAAGTAGTACAATTCAAGTTTTAGGTATTGATTATTGACTTTTTAGCTGGCTTTGGTGCCTTGGACATGAGCTAGGACCTTAAGACTTTGCATGAAAGGAGGACTAGCAGCCGAGTGGCACGGGAGAATGTGAAAAGTGGTCATATGTAGTAAAAACCTGTGAAATCCGTTCGTTTTCGTCATTTGTTATCGAATCGACTTAAAGCCAGATCGTGACATTGGCCGCTCTTCTCTCTGAAACGGTTGTACTTGTCGTCTGCAAAGCTATGTCGCGTGCTGCGCTATGTGGAGACACTAAAAGCACCATAGTAGAACACAGACGAAGCTTCTAAGTTGATGTAATAGCCAGTAAGAAGTAGAACAATTCAAGTTTTAGGTATCGATTATTGTCTTTTTAGCTGGCTTCGGTACCTTGGACATGAGCTAGGACCTTAAGATTCTGCATGAAAGGAGGACTAGCAGCCGAGTTGCACGTCAGAATGTGAAAAGTGTTCATATGTAGTAAAAACCTGAGAAATCAGTCCGTTTTCGTCATTTGTTATCGAATCTACTTAAAGCCAGATGGTCACATTGGCCGCTCTTCTCTCTGAAACGTTTGTACATATCGTCTGCAAAGCTATGTCGGGTGCAGCGGTATGTGGAGACACTAAAATCACCATAGTAGAACACAGATGAAGCATCTAAGTTGATGTAATAGCCAGTAAGAAGTAGTAGAATTCAAGTTTTAGGAATCGATTATTGACTTTTTAGCTGGCTTTGGTGCCTTGGACATGAGCTAGGACTTTAAGATTTTGCATGAAAGGAGGACTAGCAGCCGAGTTGCGCGGGAGAATGTGAAATGTGTTCATATGTAGTAAAAACCTGAGTAATCCGTCCGCTTTCGTCATTTGTTATCGAATCGACTTAAAGACAGATCGTCACATTGGCCGCTCTTCTCTCTGAAACGGTTGTACTTATCGTCTGAAAAGCTATGTCGCGTGTTGCGGCATGCTGAGACACTAAAAGCACCATAGTAGAACACAGATCAAGCTTCTAAGTTGATGTAATAGCCAGTAAGAAGTAGTACAATTCAAGATTTAGGAATCGATTATTGACCTTTTAGCTGGCTTTGGTGCCTTGGACATGAGCTAGGACCTTAAGATTCTGCATGAAAGGAGGACTAGCAGCCGAGTTGCACGGGAGAATGTGAAAAGTGTTCATATGTAGTAATAACCTTAGAAATCCGTCCTTTTTCGTCATTTGTTAGCGAATCGACTTAAAGCCAGATCGTCACATTGGCCGCTCTTCTCTCTGAAACGGTTGTGCTTATCGTCTGCAAAGCTATGTCGCGTGTTGCCGTAGGCGGAAACAGGAAAAGCACCATAGTAGAACACAGATGAAGCTTCTAAGTTGATGTAATAGCCAGTAAGAAGTAGTCCAATTCAAGATTTAGGTATCGATTATTGACTTTTTAGCTGGCTTTCGTGCCTTGGACATGAGCTAGGACTTTAAGATTCTGCATAAAAGGAGGACTAGCAGCCCAGTTGCACGGGAGAATGTGAAAAGTGTTCATATGTAGTAAAAACCTGAGAAATCCGTCCGTTTTCGTCATTTGTTATCGAATCGACTTAAAGCCAGATCGTCACATTGGCCGCTCTTCTCTCTGAAACGGTTGTACTTATCGTCTGCAAAACTATGTCGCGTGCTGCGGTATGCGGAGAAACTAAAAGCACCGTAGTAGAACACAGATGAAGCTTCTAAGTTGATGTAATAGCCAGTAAGAAGTAGTACAATTCAAGTTTTAGGTATTGATTATTGACTTTTTAGCTGGCTTTGGTGCCTTGGACATGAGCTAGGACCTTAAGATTCTGCATGAAAGGAGGACTAGCAGCCGAGTTGCACGGGAGAATGTCAAAAGTGTTCATATGTAGTAAAAACCTGAGAAATCCGTCCGTTTTCGTCATTTGTTATCGAATCGACGTAAAGCCAGATCGTCACATTGGTCGCTCTTCTCTCTGAAACGGTTGTACTTATCGTCTGCAAAGCTATATCACGTGCTGCGCTATGTGTAGACACTAAAAGCACCATAGTAGAACACAGACGAAGTTTCTAAGTTGATGTAATAGCCAGTAAGAAGTAGTACAATTCAAGTTTTAGGTATCGATTATTGACTTTTTAGCTGGCTTTGGTGCATTGGACATGAGCTAGGACCTTAAGATTCTGCATGAAAGGTGGACTAGCAGCCGAGTTGCACGGGAGAATGTGAAAAGTGTTCATATGTAGTAAAAACCTGAGAAATCCGTCCGTTTTCGTCATTTGTTATCGAATCGACTTAAAGCCAGATCGTCACATTGGCCGCTCTTCTCTGTGAAACAGTTGTACTTATCGTCTGCAAAGCTATGTCGCGTGCTGCGGTATGCGGAGACACTAAAAGCACCATAGCTGAACACAGATGAAGCTTCTAAGTTGATATAATACCCAGTAAGAAGTAGTACAATTCAAGTTTAAGGTACCGATTATTGACTTTTTAGCTGGCTTTGGTCCCTTGGACATGAGCTAGGACCTTAACATTCTTCATGCAAGGAGGACTAGCAGCCGAGTTGCACGGGAGAATGTGAAAAGTGTTCATATGTAGTAAAAACCTTAGAAATCCATCCGTTTTCGTCATTTGTTATCGAATCGACTTAAAGCCAGATCGTCACATTGGCCGCTCTTCTCTCTGAAACGGTTGTACTTATCGTCTGCAAAGCTATATCACGTGCTGCGGTATGCGGAGACACTAAAATCACCACAGTAGAACACAGATGAAGATTCTAAGTTGATGTAATATCCAGTAAGAAGTAGTACAATTCAAGTTTTAGGTATCGATTATTGACTTTTTAGCTGGCTTTGGTGCCTTGGACATGAGCTAGGACCTTAACATTCTTCATGAAAGGAGGACTAGCAGCCGAGTTGCACGGGAGAATGTGAAAGGTGTTCATATGTAGTAAAAACCTTAGAAATCCATCCGTTTTCGTCATTTGTTATCGAATCGACTTAAAGCCAGATCGTCACATTGGCCGCTCTTCTCTCTGAAACGGTTGTACTTATCGTCTGCAAAGCTATATCACGTGCTGCGGTATGCGGAGACACTAAAATCACCACAGTAGAACACAGATGAAGATTCTGAGTTGATGTAATATCCAGTAAGAAGTAGTATAATTTAAGTTTTAGGTATCGATTATTGACTTTTTAGCTGGCTTTGGTGCCTTGGACATGAGCTAGGACCTTAAGATTCTGCATGAAAGGAGGACTAGCAGCTGCGTTGCACGGGAGAATGTGAAAAGTGTTCATATGTAGTAAAAACCCTAGAAATCCGTCCGTTTTCGTCATTTGTTATCGAATCGACTAAAGCCAGATCGTCGCATTGGCCGCTCTTCTCTCTGAAACGGTTGTACTTATCGTCTTCCAAGCTATGTCGCGTGCTGCGGTATGTTGAGACACTAAAAGCACCATAGTAGAACACAGATCAAGCTTCTAAGTTGATGTAATAGCCAGTAAGAAGTAGTAAAATTAAAGTATAAGGTACTGAATATTGAATTTATAGCTGGCTTTGGTGCCTTGGACATGAGCTAGGACCTTAAGATTCTGCATGAAAGGAGGACTAGCAGCCGAGTTGCACGGGAGAATGTGAAAAGTGTTCAAATGTAGTAAAAACCTGAGAAATCCGTCCGTTTTCGTCATTTGTTATCGAATCGACTTAAAGCAAGATCGTCACATTGGCCGCTCTTCTCTGTGAAACGGTTGTACTTATCGTCTGCAAAGCTATGTCTTGTGCTGCGGTATGCGGAGACACTAAAAGCACCATAGCAGAACACAGATGAAGCTTCTAAGTTGATATAATACCCAGTAAGAAGTAGTACAATTCAAGTTTAAGGTACCGATTATTGACTTTTTAGCTGGCTTTGGTCCCTTGGACATGAGCTAGGACCTTAACATTCTTCATGAAAGGAGGACTAGCAGCCGATTTGCACGGGAGAATGTGAAAAGTGTTCATATGTAGTAAAAACCTTAGAAATCCATCCGTTTTCGTCATTTGTTATCGAATCGACTTAAAGCCAGATCGTCACATTGGCCGCTCTTCTCTCTGAAACGGTTACATTTATCGTCTGCAAAGATATGACGCCTGCTGCGGTATGCGGAGACACTAAAAGCACCATAGTAGAACACAGATGAAGCTTCTAAGTTGATGTTATAGCCAGTAAGAAGTAGTACAATTCAAGTTTTAGTTATGGATTATTGACTTTATACCCTTCTTTGGTGCCTTGCACATGAGCTAGGAACTTAAGATTATGCATGAAAGGAGTACTAGCAGCCACGTTGCACAGGAGAATGTGAAAAGTGTGCGTATGTAGTAAAAATCTCAGAAATCCGTCCGTTTTCGTCATTTGCTATCGAATCGACTTAAAGCCAGATCGTCACATTGGCCGCTCTTCTCTCTAAAACGGTTGTACTTATCGTCTGCAAAGCTATGTTGCGTGCTGCGGTATGCGGAGACACTAAAGGCACCATAGTAGAACACAGATGAAGCTTCTAAGTTGATGTAATAGCCAGTAAGAAGTAATATAATTCAAGTTTTAGGTATCTATTATTGACCTTTAAGCTGGCTTTGGTGACTTGGACATGAGCTAGGACCTTAAGATTCTGCATGAAAGGAGGACTAGCAACCGAGTTGCACGGGAGAGTGTGAAAAGTGTTCATATGTAGTAAAAACCTTAGAAATCCGTCCGTTTTCGTCATTTGTTATCGAATCGACTAAAGCCAGATCGTCGCATTGGCCGCTCTTCTCTCTGAAACGGTTGTACTTATCGTCTGCCAAGCTATGTCGCGTGCTGCGGTATGTTGAAACACTAAAAGCACCATAGTAGAACACAGATCAAGCTTCTAAGTTGATGTAATAGCCTGTAAGAAGTAGTAAAATTAAAGTATAAGGTACTGAATATTGAATTTTTAGCTGGCTTTGGTGCCTTGGACATGAGCTAGGACCTTAAGATTCTGCATGAAAGGAGGACTAGCAGCCGAGTTGCACGGGAGTATGTGAAAAGTGTTCAAATGTAGTAAAAACCTGAGAAATCCGTCCGTTTTCGTCATTTGTTATCGAATCGACTTAAAGCAAGATCGTCACATTGGCCGCTCTTCTCTGTGAAACGGTTGTACTTATCGTCTGCAAAGCTATGTCGCGTGCTGCGGTATGCGGAGACACTAAAAGCACCATAGCAGAACACAGATGAAGCTTCTAAGTTGATATAATACCCAGTAAGAAGTAGTACAATTCAAGTTTAAGGTACCGATTGTTGACTTTTTAGCTGGCTTTGGTCCCTTGGACATGAGCTAGGACCTTAACATTCTTCATGAAAGGAGGACTAGCAGCCGATTTGCACGGGAGAATGTGAAAAGTGTTCATATGTAGTAAAAACCTTAGAAATCGATCCGTTTTCGTCATTTGTTATCGAATCGACTTAAAGCCAGATCGTCACATTGGCCGCTCTACTCTCTGAAACGGTTACATTTATCGTCTGCAAAGATATGACGCTTGCTGCGGTATGCGGAGACACTAAAAGCACCATAGTAGAACACAGATGAAGCTTCTAAGTTGATGTTATAGCCAGTAAGAAGTAGTACAATTCAAGTTTTAGTTATGGATTATTGACTTTATACCCTTCTTTGGTGCCTTGCACATGAGCTAGGAACTTAAGATTTTGCATGAAAGGAGTACTAGCAACCGCGTTGCACAGGAGAATGTGAAAAGTGTGCGTATGTAGTAAAAACCTCAGAAATCCGTCCGTTTTCGTCATTTGCTATCGAATCGACTGAAAGCCAGATCGTCACATTGGCCGCTCTTCTCTCTAAAACGGTTGTACTTATCGTCTGCAAAGCTATGTCGCGTGCTGCGGTATGCGGAGACACTAAAAGCACCATAGTAGAACACGGATGAAGCTTCTAAGTTGATGTAATAGCCAGTAAGAAGTAATATAATTCAAGTTTTAGGTATCTATTAATGACCTTTAAGCTGGCTTTGGTGCCTTGGACATGAGCTAGGAACTTGAGATTTTGCATGAAAGGAGGACTAGCAGCTCCGATGCACGGGAGAATGTGAAAAGTGTTCATATGTAGTACAAACCTGAGAAATACGTCCGTTTTCGTCATTTGTTATCGAATCTACATAAAGCCAGATCGTCACATTGGCCGCTCTTCTCTCTGAAACGGTTGCACTTATCGTCTGCAAAGCTATGTCACGTGTGGCCGTAGGCGGAAACAGGAAAAGCATCATAGTAGAACTCAGACGAAGCTTCTAAGTTGATGTAATAGCCAGTAAGAAGTAGTACAATTCAAGTTTTAGTTATCGATTATTGACTTTTAAGCTGGCTTTGGTGCCTTGGACATGAGCTAGGAGCTTAACACTTTGCATTAAAGGAGGACTAGCTGCCGAGTTGCACGGTAGAATGTGAAAAGTGTTCATATGTAGTAAAAACTTGAGAACTCAGTCCGTGTTCGTCATTTGTTATCGAATCGACTTAAAGCCAGATCGTCACATTGGCCGCTATTCTCACAGAAACGGTTGTTTTTATCGTCTTTGTTATCAAGCCAGATAGTCACATTGGCCGCTCTTCTGTCTGAAACGGTTACATTTATCGTCTGCAAAGCTATGTCGCGTGCTGCGGTATGTGGAGATACTAAAAGCACCATAGTAGAACACAGATGAAGCTTCTAAGTTGATGTAATAGCCAGTACGAAGTAGTACAATTCAAGTTTTAGTTATCGATTATTGACTTTTTACCCTTCTTTGGTGGCTTGGACATGAACTAGGAACTTAAGAATTTGCATGAAGGAGGACTAGCAGCCGCGTTGCACGGTAGAATGTGAAAAGTGTTAATATGTAGTAAAAACTTGAGAAATCCGTCCGTGTTCGTCATTTGTTATCGAATCGACTTAAAGCCAGATCGTCACATTGGCCGCTCTTCTCTCAGAAACGGTTGTTTTTATCGTCTGCAAAGCTATGTCGCGGGCTGCGGTATACGGAGACACTAAAAGCACCATAGTAGAACACAGATGATGCTTATAAGTTGATGTAATAGCCAGTAAGAAGTAGTACAATTCAAGTTTTAGGTATCGATTATTGACCTTTTACGTAGCTTTGGCGCCTTGGACATGAGCTAGGCCCTTAAGATTCTCCATGAAAGGAGGACTAGCTGCCGAGTTGCACGATAGAATGTGAAAAGTGTTCATATGTAGTAAGAACCTAAGAAATCCGTCCGTTTTCGTCATTTGTTGTCGAATCGACTTAAAGCCAGATTGTCACATTGGCCGCTGTTCTGTCTAAAACGGTTACATTTATCGTCTGCAAAGCTATGTCGCGTGCTGCGGTATACGGAGACACTAAAAGCACCATAGTAGAACACAGATGAAGCTCCTAAGTTGATGTAATAGCCAGTAAGAAGTAGTACAATTCAAGTTTTAGGTATCGATTATTGACTTTTTACTTTTCTTTGGTGCCTTGGACATGAGCTAGGATCTTAAGATTATGCATGAAAGGAGTAGTAGCAGCCGAGTTTCACGGGAGAATGTGAAAAGTGTTCATATGAAGTAAAAACAAGAGAAATCCGTCCGTTTTCGTCATTTGTTGTCGAATCGACTTCAAGCCAGATCGTCACAATGGCCGCTGTTCTGTCTGATACGGTTACATTTAACGTCTGCAAAGCTATGTCGCGTGCTGCGGTATGCGGAGACACTAAAAGCACCATACTAGAACGCAGATGAAGCTTTTATATTGATGTAATAGCCAGTAAGAAGACGAACAATTCAAGTTTTAGGTATCGATTATTGACTTTTTACCCTCCTTTGGTGCCTTGGACATGAGCTAGGAACTTGAGATTTTGCATGAAAGGAGGATTAGCAGCCGCGTTGCACGGGAGAATGTGAAAAGTGTTCATATGTAGTAAAACCTGAGAAATCCGTTCGTTTTCGTCATTTATTATCGAATCGACTTAAAGCCAGATCGTCACATTGGCCGCTCTTCTCTCTGAAACGGTTGTACTTATAGTCTGCAAAGCTATGTCGCGTTCTGCGGTATGCGGAGACACTAAAAGCACCATAGTAGATCACAGATGAAGCTTCTAAGTTGATGTAATAGCCAGTAAGTAGTAGTAGAATTCAAGTTTTAGTTATCGATTATTGACTTTTTAGCTGGCTTTGGTGCCTTGGACATGAGCTAGGACCTTAACACTTTACATGAAAGGAGGACTAGCAGCCGAGTTACACGGGAGAATTTGAAAAGTGTTCATATGTAGCAAAAAACCTCAGAAATCCGTCCGTTTTCGTCATTTGTTATCGAATCGACTTAAAGCCAGATCGTCACATTGGCCGCTCTTCTCTCTGAAACGGTTGTACTTATAGTCTGCAAAGCTATGTCGCGTTCTGCGGTATGCGGAGACACTAAAAGCACCATAGTAGAACACAGATGAAGCTTCTAAGTTGATGTAATAGCCAGTAAGAAGTAATATAATTCAAGTTTTAGGTATCGATTATTGACCTTTAAGCTGGCTTTGGTGCCTTGGACATGAGCTAGGAACTTGAGATTTTGCATGAAAGGAGGACTAGCAGCTCCGATGCACGGGAGAATGTGAAAAGTGTTCATATGTAGTACAAACCTGAGAAATCTGTTCGTATTCATCATTTGTTATCGAATCGACTTAAAGCCAGATCGTCACATTGGCCGCTCTTCTCTTTGAAACGGTTGTACTTATCGTCTGCAAAGCTATGTCGCGTGCTGCGGTATGCGGAGACACTAAAAGCACCATAGTAGAACACAGATGAAGCTTCTAAGTTGATGTAATAGCCAGTAAGAAGTAGTACAATTCAAGTTTTAGTTATCGATTATTGACTTTCTAGCTGGCTTTGGTGCCTTCTACATGAGCTATGAGCTTAACACTTTGCATTAAAGGAGGACTAGCTGCCGAGTTGCACGGTAGAATGTGAAAAATGTTCATATGTAGTAAAAACTTGAGAACTCCGTCCGTGTTCGTCATTTGTTATCGAATCGACTTAAAGCCAGATCGTCACATTGGCCGTTCTTCTCACAGAAACTTTTGTTTTTATCGTCTTTGTTATCAAGCCAGATCGTCACATTGGCCGCTCTTCCGTCTGAAACGGTTACATTTATCGTCTGCAAAGCTATGTCGCGTGCTGCGGTATGCGGAGACACTAAAAGCACCATAGTAGAAGACAGATGAAGCTTCTAAGTTGATGTAATAGCCAGTAAGATGTAGTACAATTCAAGTTTTAGGTATCGATTATTGACTTTTTAGCTGGCTTTGGTGCCTTGGACATGAGCTAGGAACTTAAGACTTTGCATGAAAGGAGGACTAGCAGCCGCGTTAAATGGGAGAATGTGAAAAGTGTTCATATGTAGTAAAAACCTGAGAAATCCGTCCGTTTTCGTCATTTGTTATCGAATCGACTTAAAGCCAGATCGTCACATTGGCCGCCCTTCTCTCTAAAACGTTGGTACTTATCGTCTGCAATGTTATGTCGCGTGCTGCATTATGTGTAGACACTAAAAGCACCATAGTAGAACACGGATGAAGTTTCTAAGTTGATGTAATAGCCAGTAAGAAGTAGTACAATTCAAGTTTTAGGTATCGATTATTGACTTTTTACCTTTCTTTGGTGCCTTTTACATGAGTTAGGAAATCAAGATTTTGCATGAAAGTAGGACTGGCAGCCGCGTTACACGGGAGAATGTGAAAAGTGTTCATATGTAGTAAAAACCTGAGAAATCCGTCCGTTTTCGTCATTTGTTATCGAATCGACTTAAAGCCAGATCGTCACATTGGCCGCTCTTCTCTCTAAAACGTTGGTACTTATCGTCTGCAATGTTCTGTCGAGTGCTGCGGTATGTGGAGACACTAAAAGTACCATAGTAGAACACAGATGAAGCATCTAAGTTGATGTAATAGCCAGTAAGAAGTAGTACAATTCAAGTTTTAGGTATCGATTATTGACTTTTTACCTTTCTTTGGTGCCTTTTACATGAGTTAGGAAATCAAGATTTTGCATGAAAGTAGGACTGGCAGCCGCGTTACAGGGGAGAATGTGAAAAGTGTTCATATGTAGTAAAAACCTGAGAAATCCGTCCGTTTTCGTCATTTGTTATCGAATCGACTTAAAGCCAGATCGTCACATTGGCCGCTCTTCTCTCTAAAACGTTGGTACTTATCGTCTGCAATGTTCTGTCGAGTGCTGCGGTATGTGGAGACACTAAAAGTACCATAGTAGAACACAGATGAAGCATCTAAGTTGATGTAATAGCCAGTAAGAAGTAGTACAATTCAAGTTTTAGGTATCGATTATTGACTTTTTACCTTTCTTTGGTGCCTTTTACATGAGTTAGGAAATCAAGATTTTGCATGAAAGTAGGACTGGCAGCCGCGTTACAGGGGAGAATGTGAAAAGTGTTCATATGTAGTAAAAACCTGAGAAATCCGTCCGTTTTCGTCATTTGTTATCGAATCGACTTAAAGCCAGATCGTCACATTGGCCGCTCTTCTCTCTAAAACGTTGGTACTTATCGTCTGCAATGTTCTGTCGAGTGCTGCGGTATGTGGAGACACTAAAAGTACCATAGTAGAACACAGATGAAGCATCTAAGTTGATGTAATAGCCAGTAAGAAGTAGTACAATTCAAGTTTTAGGTATCGATTATTGACTTTTTAGCTGGCTTTGGTGCCTTGGACATGAGCTAGGATCTTAAGATTTTGCATGAAAGTAGGACTAGCAGCCGCGTTAAATGGGAGAATGTGAAAAGTGTTCATATGTAGTAAAAACCTGAGAGATCCGTCCGTTTTCGTCATTTGTTTTCGAATCGAGTTAAAGCCAGATCGTCACATTGGCCGCTCTTCTCTCTGAAACGGTTGTACTTATCGTCTGCAAAGGTATGTCGCCTGCTGCGGTATGGGGAGACACTAAAAGCACCATAGTAGAACACAGGTGAAGCTTCTAAGTTGATGTAATAGCCAGTAAGAAGTAGTACAATTCAAGTTTTAGGTATCGATTATTGATCTTTTAGCTGGCTTTGGTGCCTTGGACATGAGCTAGGACCGAAAAATTCTGCATGAAAGTAGGACTAGCAGCCGAGTTGCATGGGAGAATGTGAAAAGTGTTAATATGTAGTAAAAACCTGAGAAATCCGTCCGTTTTCGTCGTTTGTTATCGAATCGACTTAAAGCCAGATCGTCACATTGGCCGCTCTTCTCTCTGAAACGGTTGTACTTATCGTCTGCAGAGCTATGTCGCGTGCTGCGGTATGCGGAGACACTAAAGCACCATAGTAGAACACAGATGAATCATCTAATTTGATGTAATAGCCAGCAAGAAGCAGTACAATTCAAGTTTTAGGTATCGATTATTGACTTTTAGCTGGCTTTGGTGCCTTGGACATGAGCTAGGACCTTAGGATTCTGCATGAAAGGAGGACTAGCTGCCGAGTTGCACGGGAGGATGTGAAAAGTGTTCATACGTAGTAAAAACCTGAGAAAACCGTCCGTTTTCGTCATTTGTTATCGAATCGACTTAAAGCCAGATCGTCACATTGGTCGCTCTTCTCTCTGAAACGGTTGTACTTATCGGCTGCAAAGCTATGTCGCGTGCTGCGGTATGCGGAGACACTAAAAGCACCATAGTAGAACACAGATGAAGCTTCTAAGTTGATGTAATAGCCAGTAAGAAGTAGTACAATTCAAGTTTTAGGTATCGATTAATGACTTTTTAGCTGGCTATGGTGCCTTGGACATGAGCTAGGACCTTAAGATTCTGCATGAAAGGAGGACTAGCTGCCGAGTTGCACGTGAGGATGTGAAAAGTGTTCATACGTAGTAAAAACCTGAGAAATCAGTCCGTTTTCGTCATTTGTTATCGAATCGACTTAAAGCCAGATCGTCGCATTGGCCGTTCTTCTCTCTGAAACGGTTTTACTTATCTTCTGCAAAGCTATGTCGCGTGCTGCGGTATGCGGAGACAATAAAAGCAGCATAGTAGAACACAGATGAAGCTTCTAAGTTGATGTAATAGCCAGTAAGAAGTAGTACAATTCAAGTTTTAGGTATCGATTATTGATCTTTTAGCTGGCTTTGGTGCCTTGGACATGAGCTAGGACCGAAAAATTCTGCATGAAAGTAGGACTAGCAGCCGAGTTGCATGGGAGAATGTGAAAAGTGTTAATATGTAGTAAAAACCTGAGAAATCCGTCCGTTTTCGTCGTTTGTTATCGAATCGACTTAAAGCCAGATCGTCACATTGGCCGCTCTTCTCTCTGAAACGGTTGTACTTATCGTCTGCAGAGCTATGTCGCGTGCTGCGGTATGCGGAGACACTAAAGCACCATAGTAGAACACAGATGAATCATCTAATTTGATGTAATAGCCAGTAAGAAGCAGTACAATTCAAGTTTTAGGTATCGATTATTAACTTTTAGCTGGCTTTGGTGCCTTGGACATGAGCTAGGACCTTAGGATTCTGCATGAAAGGATGACTAGCTACCGAGTTGCACGGGAGGATGTGAAAAGTGTTCATACGTAGTAAAAACCTGAGAAAACCGTCCGTTTTCGTCATTTGTTATCGAATCGACTTTAAGCCAGATCGTCACATTGGCCGCTCTTCTCTCTGAAACGGTTGTACTTATCGTCTGCAAAACTATGTCGCGTGCTGCGGTATGCGGAGACACTAAAAGCACCATAGTAGAACACAGATGAAGCTTCTAAGTTGATGTAATAGCCAGTAAGAAGTAGTACAATTCAAGTTTTAGGTATCGATTATTGACTTTTTAGCTGGCTATGGTGCCTTGGACATGAGCTAGGACCTTAAGATTCTGCATGAAAGGAGGACTAGCTGCCGAGTTGCACGGGAGGATGTGAAAAGTGTTCATACGTAGTAAAAACCTGAGAAATCAGTCCGTTTTCGTCATTTGTTGTCTAATCGACTTAAAGCCAGATCGTCACATTGGCCGCTCTTCTCTCTGAAACGGTTTTACTTATCTTCTGCAAAGCTATGTCGCGTGCTGCGGTATGCGGAGACAATAAAAGCAGCATAGTAGAACACAGATGAAGCTTCTAAGTTGATGTAATAGCCAGTAAGAAGTAGTACAATTCAAGTTTTAGGTATCGATTATTGACTTTTTAGCTGGCTTTGGTGCCTTGACATGAGCTAGGAATTTAAGATTTTGCATGAAAGGAGGACTAGCAGACGCGTTAAATGGGAGAATGTGAAAAATGTTCATATGTAGTAAAAACCTGAGAAATCCGTCCGTTTTCGTCATTTGTTATCGAATCGACTTAAAGCCAGATCGTCGCATTGGCCGTTCTTCTCTCTAAAACGTTGGTACTTATCGTCTGCAATGTTATGTCACGTGCTGCGGTATGTATAGACACTAAAAGCACCATAGTAGAACACAGATGAAGCATCTAAGTTGATGTAATAGCCAGTAAGAAGAAGTACAATTCAAGTTTTAGGTATCGATTATTGACTTTTACCCTTCTTTGGTGCCTTGGACATGAGCTAAGAACTTAAGATTTTGCACGAAAGGAGGACTAGCAGCCGCGTTGCATGGGAGAATGTGAAAAGTGTTCATATGTAGTAAAAAGCTGAGAAATCCGTCCGTATTCGTCATTTGTTTTCGAATCGACTTAAAGCCAGATCGTCACATTGGCCGCTCTTCTCCCTGAAACGGTTGTACTTATCGTCTGCAAAGGTATGTCACGTGCTGCGGTATGGGGAGACACTAAAAGCACCATAGTAGAACACAGATGAAGTTTCTAAGTTGATGTAATAGCCAGTTAGAAGTAGTACAATTCAAGTTTTAGGTATCGATTATTGACTTTTTAGCTGGCTTTGGTGCCTTGGACATGAGCTAGGACCTTAAGATTCTGCATGAAAGGAGGACTAGCTGCCGAGTTGCACGGGAGGATGTGAAAAGTGTTCATACGTAGTAAAAACCTGAGAAAACCGGCCGTTTTCGTCATTTGTTATCGAATCGACTTAAAGCCAGATCGTCACATTGGCCGCTCTTCTCTCTGAAACGGTTGTACTTATCGTCTGCAAAGCTATGTCGCGTGCTGCGGTATGCGGAGACACTAAAAGCACCATAGTAGAACACAGATGAAGCTTCTAAGTTGATGTAATAGCCAGTAAGATGTAGTACAATTCAAGTTTTAGGTATCGATTATTGACTTTTTAGCTGGCTTTGGTGCCTTGGACATGAGCTAGGAATTTAAGATTTTGCATGAAAGGAGGACTAGCAGCCGCGTTAAATGGGAGAATGTGAAAAGTGTTAATATGTAGTAAAAACCTGAGAAATCCGTCCGTTGTCGTCGTTTGTTATCGAATCGACTTAAGGCCAGATCGTCACATTGGCCGCTCTTCTCTCTGAAACGGTTGTACTTATCGTCTGCAAAGCTATGTCGCGTGCTGCGGTATGCGGAGACACTAAAAGCACCATAGTAGAACACGGATGAAGTGTCTAAGTTGATGTAATAGCCAGTAAGAAGTAGTACAATTCAAGTTTTAGGTATCGATTATTGACTTTTTACCCTTCTTTGGTGCCTTGGACATGAGCTAAGAACTTAAGATTTTGCACGAAAGGAGGACTAGCAGCCGCGTTGCATGGGAGAATGTGAAAAGTGTTCATATGTAGTAAAAAGCTGAGAAATCCGTCCGTATTCGTCATTTGTTTTCGAATCGACTTAAAGCCAGATCGTCACATTGGCCGCTCTTCTCTCTGAAACGGTTCTACTTATCTTCTGCAAAGCTATGTCGCGTGCTGCGGTATGCGGAGACACTAAAAGCACCATAGTAGAACAAAGATGAAGCTTCTTAGTTGATGTAATAGCCAGTAAGAAGTAGTACAATTCAAGTTTTAGGTATCGATTATTGACTTTTTAGCTGGCTTTGGTGCCTTGGACATGAGCTAGGAAATTAAGATTTTGCATGAAAGGAGGACTAGCAGCCGCGTTAAATGGGAGAATGTGAAAAGTGTTCATATGTAGTAAAAACCTGAGAAATCCGTCCGTTTTCGTCATTTGTTATCGAATCGACTTAAAGCCAGATCGTCACATTGGCCGTTCTTCTCTCTAAAACGTTGGTACTTATCGTCTGCAATGTTATGTCGCGTGCTGCGGTATGTATAGACACTAAAAGCACCATAGTAGAACACAGATGAAGCTTCTAAGTTGATGTAATAGCCAGTAAGAAGTAGTACAATTCAAGTTTTAGGTATCGATTATTGACTTTTTAGGTGGCTTTGGTGCCTTGGACTTGAGCTAGGACCTTAAGATTCTGCATGAAAGGAGGACTAGCAGCTGAGTTGCACGGGAGAATGTGAAAAGTGTTCATATGCAGTTAAAACACGAAAAATCCGTTCGTTATCGTCATTTTTTTTTCGAATCGACATAAGGCCAGATCGTCACATTGGCCGCTCTTCTCTCTGAAATGGTTGTACTTATCGTCTGCAAAGATATGACGTGTGCTGCGGTATGCGGAGACACTAAAAGCACCATAGTAGAACACAGATGAAGCATCTAATTTAATGTAATAGCCAGTAAGATATAGTACAATTCTAGTTTTAGGTATCGATTATTGACGTATTAGCTGGCTTCGGTGCCTTGGACATGAGCTAGGACCTTAAGATTCTGCATGAAAGGAGGACTAGCAGCCGCGTTGCACGGGAGAAAGTGAGAAGTGTTCATATGTAGTAAAAACCTGAGAAATCCGTCTGTTTTCGTCATTTGTTATCGAATCGACTTAAAGCCAGAATGTCACACTGGCCGCTCTTCTCTCTGAAACGGTTGTACTTATCGTCTGCAGAGTTATGTCGCGTGCTGCGGTATGCGGAGACACTAAAGCACCATAGTAGAACACAGACGAATCATCTAATTTGATGTAATAGCCAGCAAGAAGCAGTACAATTCAAGTTTTAGGTATCGATTATTGACTTTTAGCTGGCTTTGGTGCCTTGGACATGAGCTAGGACCTTAGGATTCTGCATGAAAGGAGGACTAGCTGCCGAGTTGCACGGGAGGATGTGAAAAGTGTTCATACGTAGTAAAAACCTGAGAAAACCGTCCGTTTTCGTCATTTGTTATCGAATCGACTTAAAGCCAGATCGTCACATTGGCCGCTCTTCTCTCTGAAACGGTTGTACTTATCGTCTGCAAAGCTATGTCGCGTGCTGCGGTATGCGGAGACACTAAAAGCACCATAGTAGAACACAGATGAAGCTTCTAAGTTGATGTAATAGCCAGTAAGAAGTAGTACAATTCAAGTTTTAGGTATCGATTATTGACTTTTTAGCTGGCTATGGTGCCTTGGACATGAGCTAGGACCTTAAGATTCTGCATGAAAGGAGGACTAGCTGCCGAGTTGCACGGGAGGATGTGAAAAGTGTTCATACGTAGTAAAAACCTGAGAAATCAGTCCGTTTTCGTCATTTGTTGTCTAATCGACTTAAAGCCAGATCGTCACATTGGCCGCTCTTCTCTCTGAAACGGTTGTACTTATCGTCTGCAAAGCTGTGTCGCGTGCTGCGGTATGTGAAGACACTAAAAGCACCATAGTAGAACACAGATGAAGCTTCTAAGTTGATGTAACAGACAGTAAGAAGTAGTACAATTCAAGTTTTAGGTATCGATTATTGACTTTTTACCCTTCTTTGGTGCCTTGGACATGAGCTAGGAACTTAAGATTCTGCATGAAAGGAGGACTAGCAGCCGCGTTGCATGGGAGAATGTGAAAAGTGTTCATATGTAGTAAAAAGCTGAGAAATCCGTCCATTTTCGTCATTTGTTATCGAATCGACTTAAGGCCAGATCGTCACATTGGCCGCTCTTCTCTCTGAAACGGTTGTACTTATCGTCTGCAAAGCTATGTCGCGTGCTGCGGTATGTGGGGACACTAAAAGCACCATAGTAGAACACGGATGAAGTGTCTAAGTTGATGTAATAGCCAGTAAGAAGTAGTACAATTCAAGTTTTAGGTATCGATTATTGACTTTTTACCCTTCTTTGGTGCCTTGGACATGAGCTAAGAACTTAAGATTTTGCACGAAAGGAGGACTAGCAGCCGCGTTGCATGGGAGAATGTGAAAAGTGTTCATATGTAGTAAAAAGCTGAGAAATCCGTCCGTATTCGTCATTTGTTTTCGAATCGACTTAAAGCCAGATCGTCACATTGGCCGCTCTTCTCTCTGAAACGGTTCTACTTATCTTCTGCAAAGCTATGTCGCGTGCTGCGGTATGCGGAGACACTAAAAGGACCATAGTAGAACAAAGATGAAGCTTCTTAGTTGATGTAATAGCCAGTAAGAAGTAGTACAATTCAAGTTTTAGGTATCGATTATTGACTTTTTAGCTGGCTTTGGTGCCTTGGACATGAGCTAGGAAATTAAGATTTTGCATGAAAGGAGGACTAGCAGCCGCGTTAAATGGGAGAATGTGAAAAGTGTTCATATGTAGTAAAAACCTGAGAAATCCGTCCGTTTTCGTCATTTGTTATCGAATCGACTTAAAGCCAGATCGTCACATTGGCCGTTCTTCTCTCTAAAACGTTGGTACTTATCGTCTGCAATGTTATGTCGCGTGCTGCGGTATGTATAGACACTAAAAGCACCATAGTAGAACACAGATGAAGCTTCTAAGTTGATGTAATAGCCAGTAAGAAGTAGTACAATTCAAGTTTTAGGTATCGATTATTGACTTTTTAGGTGGCTTTGGTGCCTTGGACTTGAGCTAGGACCTTAAGATTCTGCATAAAAGGAGGACTAGCAGCTGAGTTGCACGGGAGAATGTGAAAAGTGTTCATATGCAGTTAAAACACGAAAAATCCGTTCGTTATCGTCATTTTTTTTTCGAATCGACATAAGGCCAGATCGTCACATTGGCCGCTCTTCTCTCTGAAATGGTTGTACTTATCGTCTGCAAAGATATGACGTGTGCTGCGGTATGCGGAGACACTAAAAGCACCATAGTAGAACACAGATGAAGCATCTAATTTAATGTAATAGCCAGTAAGATATAGTACAATTCTAGTTTTAGGTATCGATTATTGACGTATTAGCTGGCTTCGGTGCCTTGGACATGAGCTAGGACCTTAAGATTCTGCATGAAAGGAGGACTAGCAGCCGCGTTTCACGGGAGAAAGTGAGAAGTGTTCATATGTAGTAAAAACCTGAGAAATCCGTCTGTTTTCGTCATTTGTTATCGAATCGACTTAAAGCCAGAATGTCACACTGGCCGCTCTTCTCTCTGAAACGGTTGTACTTATCGTCTGCAAAGCAATGTCGCGTGCTGCGGTATGCGGAGACACTAAAAGCACCATAGTTGAACACAGATGAAGGTTCTAAGTTCATGTAATAGTCAGTAAGAAGTAGACCAATTCAAGTTTTAGGTATTGATTATTGTCTTTTTAGCTGGCTTTGGTTCCTTGGACATGAGCTAGGAACTTAAGATTCTGCATGAAAGGAGGACTAGCTGCCGAGTTGCACGGGAGAATGTGAAAAGTGTTCATATGTAGTAAAAACCTGAGAAATCCGTCCGTTTTCGTCAGTTGTTATCGAATCGACTTAAAGCCAGATCGTCACATTGGCCGCCCTTCTCTCTAAAACGTTGGTACTTATCGTCTGCAATGTTATGTCGCGTGCTGCATTATGTGTAGACACTAAAAGCACCATAGTAGAACACGGATGAAGTTTCTAAGTTGATGTAATAGCCAGTAAGAAGTAGTACAATTCAAGTTTTAGGTATCGATTATTGACTTTTTACCTTTCTTTGGTGCCTTGGACATGAGTTAGGAAATCAAGATTTTGCATGAAAGTAAGACTAGCAGCCGCGTTACACGGGAGAATGTGAAAAGTGTTCATATGTAGTAAAAACCTGAGAAATCCGTCCGTTTTCGTCATTTGTTATCGAATCGACTTAAAGCCAGATCGTCACATTGGCCGCTCTTCTCTCTAAAACGTTGGTACTTATCGTCTGCAATGTTCTGTCGAGTGCTGCGGTATGTGGAGACACTAAAAGTACCATAGTAGAACACAGATGAAGCATCTAAGTTGATGTAATAGCCAGTAAGAAGTAGTACAATTAAAGTTTTAGGTATCGATTATTGAATTTTTACCTGGCTTTGGTGCCTTGGACATGAGCTAGGACCTTAAGATTTTGCATGAAAGTAGGACTAGCAGCCGCGTTAAATGGGAGAATGTGAAAAGTGTTCATATGTAGTAAAAACCTGAGAGATCCGTCCGTTTTCGTCATTTGTTTTCGAATCGAGTTAAAGCCAGATCGTCACATTGGCCGCTCTTCTCTCTGAAACGGTTGTACTTATCGTCTGCAAAGGTATGTCGCCTGCTGCGGTATGGGGAGACACTAAAAGCACCATAGTAGAACACAGGTGAAGCTTCTAAGTTGATGTAATAGCCAGTAAGAAGTAGTACAATTCAAGTTTTAGGTATCGATTATTGATCTTTTAGCTGGCTTTGGTGCCTTGGACATGAGCTAGGACCGAAAAATTCTGCATGAAAGTAGGACTAGCAGCCGAGTTGCATGGGAGAATGTGAAAAGTGTTAATATGTAGTAAAAACCTGAGAAATCCGTCCGTTTTCGTCGTTTGTTATCGAATCGACTTAAAGCCAGATCGTCACATTGGCCGCTCTTCTCTCTGAAACGGTTGTACTTATCGTCTGCAGAGCTATGTCGCGTGCTGCGGTATGCGGAGACACTAAAGCACCATAGTAGAACACAGACGAATCATCTAATTTGATGTAATAGCCAGCAAGAAGCAGTACAATTCAAGTTTTAGGTATCGATTATTGACTTTTAGCTGGCTTTGGTGCCTTGGACATGAGCTAGGACCTTAGGATTCTGCATGAAAGGAGGACTAGCTGCCGAGTTGCACGGGAGGATGTGAAAAGTGTTCATACGTAGTAAAAACCTGAGAAAACCGTCCGTTTTCGTCATTTGTTATCGAATCGACTTAAAGCCAGATCGTCACATTGGCCGCTCTTCTCTCTGAAACGGTTGTACTTATCGTCTGCAAAGCTATGTCGCGTGCTGCGGTATGCGGAGACACTAAAAGCACCATAGTAGAACACAGGTGAAGCTTCTAAGTTGATGTAATAGCCAGTAAGAAGTAGTACAATTCAAGTTTTAGGTATCGATTATTGACTTTTTAGCTGGCTATGGTGCCTTGGACATGAGCTAGGACCTTAAGATTCTGCATGAAAGGAGGACTAGCTGCCGAGTTGCACGGGAGGATGTGAAAAGTGTTCATACGTAGTAAAAACCTGAGAAATCAGTCCGTTTTCGTCATTTGTTGTCTAATCGACTTAAAGCCAGATCGTCACATTGGCCGCTCTTCTCTCTGAAACGGTTGTACTTATCGTCTGCAAAGCTGTGTCGCGTGCTGCGGTATGTGAAGACACTAAAAGCACCATAGTAGAACACAGATGAAGCTTCTAAGTTGATGTAACAGACAGTAAGAAGTAGTACAATTCAAGTTTTAGGTATCGATTATTGACTTTTTACCCTTCTTTGGTGCCTTGGACATGAGCTAGGAACTTAAGATTCTGCATGAAAGGAGGACTAGCAGCCGCGTTGCATGGGAGAATGTGAAAAGTGTTCATATGTAGTAAAAAGCTGAGAAATCCGTCCGTATTCGTCACTTGTTTTCGAATCGACTTAAAGCCAGATCGTCACATTGGCCGCTCTTCTCCCTGAAACGGTTGTACTTATCGTCTGCAAAGGTATGTCACGTGCTGCGGTATGGGGAGACACTAAAAGCACCATAGTAGAACACAGATGAAGCTTTTAAGTTGATGTAATTGCCAGTATGAAGTAGTACAATTCAAGTTTTAGGTATCGATTATTGACTTTTTACCCTTCTTTGGTGCCTTGGACATGAGCTAGGAAATGAAGATTTTGCATGAAAGGAGGACTAGCAGCCGCGTTAAATGGGAGAATGTAAAAATTGTTCATATGTAGTAAAAAGCTGAGAAATCCGTCCGTATTCGTCATTTGTTTTCGAATCGACTTAAAGCCAGATCGTCACATTGGCCGCTCTTCTCTCTGACACGGTTGTACTTATCTTCTGCAACGCTATGTCGCGTGCTGCGGTATGCGGAGACACTAAAAGCACCATAGTAGAACACAGATGAAGTTTCTAAGTTGATGTAATAGCCAGTAAGAAGTAGTACAATTCAAGTTTTAGGTATCGATTATTGACTTTTTAGCTGGCTTTGGTGCCTTGGACATGAGCTAGGACCTTAAGATCCTGCATGAAAGGAGGACTAGCTGCCGAGTTGCACGGGAGGATGTGAAAAGTGTTCATACGTAGTAAAAACCTGAGAAAACCGGCCGTTTTCGTCATTTGTTATCGAATCGACTTAAAGCCAGATCGTCACATTGGCCGCTCTTCTCTCTGAAACGGTTGTACATATCGTCTGCAAAGCTATGTCGCGTGCTGCGGTATGCGGAGACACTAAAAGCACCATAGTAGAAGACAGATGAAGCTTCTAAGTTGATGTAATAGCCAGTAAGATGTAGTACAATTCAAGTTTTAGGTATCGATTATTGACTTTTTAGCTGGCTTTGGTGCCTTGGACATGAGCTAGGACCTTAAGATTCTGCATGAAAGGAGGACTAGCTGCCGAGTTGCACGGGAGGATGTGAAAAGTGTTCATACGTAGTAAAAACCTGAGAAATCAGTCCGTTTTCGTCATTTGTTGTCTAATCGCCTTAAAGCCAGATCGCCACATTGGCCGCTCTTCTCTCTGAAACGGTTGTACTTATCGTCTGCAAAGCTATGTCGCGTGCTGCGGTATGTATAGACACTAAAAGCACCATAGTAGAACACAGATGAAGCATCTAAGTTGATGTAATAGCCAGTAAGAAGAAGTACAATTCAAGTTTTAGGTATCGATTATTGACTTTTACCCTTCTTTGGTGCCTTGGACATGAGCTAAGAACTTAAGATTTTGCACGAAAGGAGGACTAGCAGCCGCGTTGCATGGGAGAATGTGAAAAGTGTTCATATGTAGTAAAAAGCTGAGAAATCCGTCCGTATTCGTCATTTGTTTTCGAATCGACTTAAAGCCAGATCGTCACATTGGCCGCTCTTCTCCCTGAAACGGTTGTACTTATCGTCTGCAAAGGTATGTCACGTGCTGGGGAATGGGGAGACACTAAAAGCACCATAGTAGAACACAGATGAAGCTTTTAAGTTGATGTAATAGCCAGTATGAAGTAGTACAATTCAAGTTTTAGGTATCGATTATTGACTTTTTACCCTTCTTTGGTGCCTTGGACATGAGCTAGGAAATTAAGATTTTGCATGAAAGGAGGACTAGCAGCCGCGTTAAATGGGAGAATGTGAAAAGTGTTCATATGTAGTAAAAAGCTGAGAAATCCGTCCGTATTCGTCATTTGTTTTCGAATCGACTTAAAGCCAGATCGTCACATTGGCCGCTCTTCTCTCTGACACGGTTGTACTTATCTTCTGCAAAGCTATGTCGCGTGCTGCGGTATGCGGAGACACTAAAAGCACCATAGTAGAACACAGATGAAGTCTCTAAGTTGATGTAATAGCCAGTAAGAAGTAGTACAATTCAAGTTTTAGGTATCTATTATTGACTTTTTAGCTGGCTTTGGTGCCTTGGACATGAGCTAGGACCTTAAGATTCTGCATGAAAGGAGGACTAGCTGCCGAGTTGCACGGGAGGATGTGAAAAGTGTTCATACGTAGTAAAAACCTGAGAGAACCGGCCGTTTTCGTCATTTGTTATCGAAACGACTTAAAGCCAGATCGTCACATTGGCCGCTCTTCTCTCTGAAACGGTTGTACTTATCGTCTGCAAAGCTATGTCGCGTGCTGCGGTATGCGGAGACACTAAAAGCACCATAGTAGAACACAGATGAAGCTTCTAAGTTGATGTAATAGCCAGTAAGATGTAGTACAATTCAAGTTTTAGGTATCGATTATTGACTTTTTACCTGGCTTTGGTGCCTTGGACATGAGCTAGGACCTTAAGATTCTGCATGAAAGGAGGACTAGCTGCCGAGTTGCACGGGAGGATGTGAAAAGTGTTCATACGTAGTAAAAACCTGAGAAATCAGTCCGTTTTCGTCATTTGTTGTCTAATCGACTTAAAGCCAGATCGTCACATTGGCCGCTCTTCTCTCTGAAACGGTTGTACTTATCGTCTGCAAAGCTATGTCGCGTGCTGCGGTATGCGAAGACACTAAAAGCACCATAGTAGAACACAGATGAAGCTTCTAAGTTGATGTAATAGACAGTAAGAAGTAGTAAAATTCATTTTTAGGTATCGATTATTGACTTTTTACCCTTCTTTGGTGCCTTGGACATGAGCTAGGAACTTAAAATTCTGCATGAAAGGAGGACTAGCTGCCGCGTTAAATGGGAGAATGTGAAAAGTGTTCATATGTAGTAAAAACCTGAGAAATCCGTCCGTTTTCGTCGTTTGTTATCGAATCGACTTAAAGCCAGATCGTCACATTGGCCGCTCTTCTCTCTGAAACGGTTGTACTTATCTTCTGCAAAGCTATGTCGCGTGCTGCGGTATGCGGAGACACTAAAAGCACCATAGTAGAACACAGATGAAGCATCTAAGTTGATGTAATAGCCAGTAAGAAGAAGTACAATTCAAGTTTCAGGTATCGATTATTGACTTTTTACCTGGCTTTGGTGCCTTGGACATGAGCTAGGACCTTAAGATTATGCAAGAAAGGAGGACTAGCAGCCGCGTTAAATGGGAGAATGTGAAAAGTGTTAATATGTAGTAAAAACCTGAGAAATCCGTCCGTTGTCGTCGTTTGTTATCGAATCGACTTAAGGCCAGATCGTCACATTGGCCGTTCTTCTCTCTAAAACGTTGGTACTTATCGTCTGCAAAGCTATGTCTCGTGCTCCGGTATGTGGAGACACTAAAAGCACAATAGTAGAAAACAGATGAACCTTCTAAGTTGATGTAATAGCCAGTAAGATATAGTACAATTCAAGTTTTAGGTATCGATTATTAACTTTTTAGCTGGCTTTGGTGCCTTGGACATGAGCTAGGACCTTAAGATTCTGCATGAAAGGAGGACTAGCAGCCGAGTTGCACGGGAGAATGTGAAAAGTGTTCATATGTAGTAAAAACCTAGAAATCCGTCCGTTTTCGTCATTTGTTATAGAATCGACTTAAAGCCAGATCGTCACATAGGCCTCTCTTCTCTCTGAAACGGTTGTACTTATCGTCTGCAAAGCTACGTCGCGTGCTGCGATAATGCGGAGACACTAAAAGATCCATAGTATAACACAGATGAAGCTTGAAAGTTGATGTAATAGCCAGTAAGAAGTAGCACAATTCAAGTTTTAAGTATCGATTATTGACTTTTTAGCTGGCTTTGGTGCCTTGGACATGAGCTGGGACCTTAAGATTCTGCATGAAAGGAGGACTAGCTGCCGAGTTGTACGGGAGAATGTGAAAAGTGTTCATATGTAGTAAAAACCTAGAAATCCGTCCGTTTTCGTCATTTGTTATCGAATCCACTTAAAGCCAGATCGTCATATTGGCCGCATTTATGTCGAAAACGGTTGTACTCATCGTCTGCAAAGCTAAGTCGCGTGCTGCGGTATGCGAAGACACTAAAAGCATCATAGTAGAACACAGATGAAGCTTCTAAGTTGATGTAATAGACAGTAAGAAGTAGTACAATTCAAGTTTTAGGTATCGATTATTGACTTTATAGCTATCTTTGGTGCCTTGGACATGAGCTAGGACCTTAAGATTCTGCATGAAAGGAGGACTAGCAGCTGATTTGCACGGGAGAATGTGAAAAGTGTTCATATGTAGTAAAAACCTGAGAAATCCGTCCGTTTTCGTCATTTGTTATCGACTCGACTTAAAGCCAGATCTTCACATTGGCCGCTCTTCTCTCTGAAACGGTTGTACTTATCGTCTGCAAAGCTATGACGTGTGCTGCGGTATGCGGAGACACTAAAACCACCATAGTAAAACACAGATGAAGCTTCTAAGTTGATGTAATAGCCAGGAAGATATAGTACAATTCTAGTTTTAGGTATCGATTATTGACTTTTTAGCTGGCTTTGGTGCCTTGGACATGAGCTAGGACCTTAAGATTCTGCATGAAAGGAGGACTAGCTGCCGAGTTGCACGGGAGGATGTGAAAAGTGTTCATACATAGTAAAAACCTGAGAAAACCGGCCGTTTTCGTCATTTGTTATCGAAACGACTTAAAGCCAGATCGTCACATTGGCCGCTCTTCTCTCTGAAACGGTTGTACTTATCGTCTGCAAAGCTATGTCGCGTGCTGCGGTATGCGGAGACACTAAAAGCACCATAGTAGAACACAGATGAAGCTTCTAAGTTGATGTAATAGCCAGTAAGATGTAGTACAATTCAAGTTTTAGGTATCGATTATTGACTTTTTACCCTTCTTTGGTGCCTTGGACATGAGCTAGGAACTTAAAATTCTGCATGAAAGGAGGACTAGCTGCCGCGTTAAATGGGAGAATGTGAAAAGTGTTCATATGTAGTAAAAACCTGAGAAATCCGTCCGTTTTCGTCGTTTGTTATCGAATCGACTTAAAGCCAGATCGTCACATTGGCCGCTCTTCTCTCTGAAACGGTTGTACTTATCTTCTGCAAAGCTATGTCGCGTGCTGCGGTATGCGGAGACACTAAAAGCACCATAGTAGAACAAAGATGAAGCTTCTAAGTTGATGTAATAGCCAGTAAGAAGTAGTACAATTCAAGTTTTATTTATCGATTATTGACTTTTTAGCTGGCTTTGGTGCCTTGGACATGAGCTAGGAATTTAAGATTTTGCATGAAAGGAGGACTAGCAGCCGCGTTAAATGGGAGAATGTGAAAAGTGTTCATATGTAGTAAAAACCTGAGAAATCCGTCCGTTTTCGTCATTTGTTATCGAATCGACTTAAAGCCAGATCGTCACATTGGCCGTTCTTCTCTCTAAAACGTTGGTACTTATCGTCTACAATGTTATGTCGCGTGCTGCGGTATGTATAGACACTAAAAGCACCATAGTAGAACACAGATGAAGCATCTAAGTTGATGTAATAGCCAGTAAGAAGAAGTACAATTCAAGTTTCAGGTATCGATTATTGACTTTTTACCTGGCTTTGGTGCCTTGGACATGAGCTAGGACCTTAAGATTATGCAAGAAAGGAGGACTAGCAGCCGCGTTAAATGGGAGAATGTGAAAAGTGTTAATATGTAGTAAAAACCTGAGAAATCCGTCCGTTGTCGTCGTTTGTTATCGAATCGACTTAAGGCCAGATCGTCACATTGGCCGTTCTTCTCTCTAAAACGTTGGTACTTATCGTCTGCATTGTTATGTCGCGTGCTGCGGTATGTATAGACACTAAAAGCACCATAGTAGAACACAGATGAAGCTTCTAAGTTGATGTAATAGCCAGTAAGAAGTAGTACAATTCAAGTTTTAGGTATCGATTATTGACTTTTTAGGTGGCTTTGGTGCCTTGGACTTGAGCTAGGACCTTAAGATTCTGCATGAAAGGAGGACTAGCAGCTGAGTTGCACGGGAGAATGTGAAAAGTGTTCATATGCAGTAAAAACACGAAAAATCCGTTCGTTATCGTCATTTTTTTTTCGAATCGACATAAGGCCAGATCGTCACATTGGCCGCTCTTCTCTCTGAAACGGTTGTACTTATCGTCTGCAAAGCTACGTCGCGTGCTGCGATAATGCGGAGACACTAAAAGATCCATAGTATAACACAGATGAAGCTTAAAAGTTGATGTAATAGCCAGTAAGAAGTAGCACAATTCAAGTTTTAAGTATCGATTATTGACTTTTTAGCTGGCTTTGGTGCCTTGGACATGAGCTGGGACCTTAAGATTCTGCATGAAAGGAGGACTAGCTGCCGAGTTGTACGGGAGAATGTGAAAAGTGTTCATATGTAGTAAAAGCCTAGAAATCCGTCCGTTTTCGTCATTTGTTATCGAATCCACTTAAAGCCAGATCGTCATATTGGCCGCATTTATGTCGAAAACGGTTGTACTCATCGTCTGCAAAGCTAAGTCGCGTGCTGCGGTATGCGAAGACACTAAAAGCATCATAGTAGAACACAGATGAAGCTTCTAAGTTGATGTAATAGACAGTAAGAAGTAGTACAATTCAAGTTTTAGGTATCGATTATTGACTTTATAGCTATCTTTGGTGCCTTGGACATGAGCTAGGACCTTAAGATTCTGCATGAAAGGAGGACTAGCAGCTGATTTGCACGGGAGAATGTGAAAAGTGTTCATATGTAGTAAAAACCTGAGAAATCCGTCCGTTTTCGTCATTTGTTATCGACTCGACTTAAAGCCAGATCTTCACATTGGCCGCTCTTCTCTCTGAAACGGTTGTACTTATCGTCTGCAAAGCTATGACGTGTGCTGCGGTATGCGGAGACACTAAAACCACCATAGTAAAACACAGATAAAGCTTCTAAGTTGATGTAATAGCCAGGAAGATATAGTACAATTCTAGTTTTAGGTATCGATTATTGACTTTTTAGCTGGCTTGGGTTCCTTGGACATGAGCTAGGACCTTAAGATCCTGCATGAAAGGAGGACTAGCAGCCGCGTTGCACGGGAGAATGTGAGAAGTGATCACATGTAGTAAAAACCTAGAAATCCGTCCGTTTTCGTCATTTGTTACCGAATCGACTTAAAGCCCGATCGTCACAATGGCCGCTCTTCTCTCTGAAACGGTTGTACTTATCGTCTGCAAAGCTATGTCGCGTGCTGCGGTATGCGGAGACACTAAAAGCACCATAGTAGAACACAGATGAAGGTTCTAAGTTGATGTAATAGCCAGTAAGATTTTGTCCAATTCAAGTTATATTTATCGATTATTGACTTTTTAGCTGGCTTTGGTGCCTTGGACAGAGCTAGGACCTCAAGATTCTGCATGAAAGGAGGACTAGCAGCCGAGTTGCACGGGAGAATGTGAAAAGTGTTCATTTGTAGTAAAAACCTAGAAATCCGTCCGTTTTTGTCATTTGTTATCGAATCGACTTAAAGCCAGATCGTCACATTGGTCGCTCTTCTCTCTGAAACGATTGTACTTACCGTCTGCAAAGCTATGTCGCGTGCTGCAGTATGCGGAGACACTAAAAGCACCATAGTAGAACACAGATGATGGTTCTAAGTTGATGTAATAGCCAGTAAGAAGTAGACCAATTCAAGTTTTAGGTATTGATTATTGACTTTTTAGCTGGCTTTGGTACCTTGGACATTAGCTAGGAACTTAAGATTCTGCATGAAAGGAGGACTAGCTGCCGTGTTGCAAGGGAGAATGTGAAAGGTGTTCATATGTAGTAAAAACCTGAGAAATCCGTCCGTTTTCGTCATTTGTTATCGACTCGACTTAAAGCCAGATCTTCACATTGGCCGCTCTTCTCTCTGAAACGGTCCTAATTATCGTCTGCAAAGCTATGTCTCGTGCTCCGGTATGCGGAGACACTAAAAGCACCATAGTAGAAAACAGATGAAGCTTCTAAGTTGATGTAATAGCCAGTAAGATATAGTACAATTAATGTTTTAGGTGTCGATTACTGACTTTTTAGCTGGCTTTGGTGCCTTGGACATGAGCTAGGACCTTAAGAATCTGCATGAAAGGAGGACTAGCAGCCGAGTTGCACGGAAGAATGTGGAATGTGTTCATATGTAGTAAAAACCTAGAAATCCGTCCGTTTTCGTCATTTGTTATCGAATCGACTTAAGCCAGATCGTCACATTGGCCGCTCTTCTCTCTGAAACGGTTGTACTTATCGTCTGCAAAGCTATGTCGCGTGCTGCGGCATGCGGAGACACAAAAAGCACCATAGTAGAATACAGATGAAGCTTCTAAGTTGATGTAATAGCAAGTAAGAAGTAGTACAATTCTATGTTTTGGTACTGATTATTGACTTTTTAGCTGGCTTTGGTGCCTTGGACATAAGCTAGGACCTTAAGATTCTGCATGAAAGGAGGACTACCAGCAGAGTTGCACGGGACAATGTGAAAAGTGTTCATATGTAGTAAAAACCTGAGAAATCCGTCCGTTTTCGTCATTTGTTATCGAATCGACTTAAAGCCAGATCGTCACATTGGCCGCTCTTCTCTCTGAAACGGTTGTACTTATCGTCTGCAAAGCGATGTCGCGTGCTGCGGTATGCGCAGACACTAAAAGCACCATAGTACAAAACAGATGAAGCTTCTAAGTTGATGTAATAGCCAGTAAGAAGTAGTACAATTTAAGTTTTAGGTATCGATTATTGACTTTTTAGCTGGCTTTGGTGCCTTGGACATGAGCTAGGACCTTAAGATTCTGCATGAAAGGAGAACTAGCAACGGAGTTGCACGGGAGAATGTGAAAAGTGTTCATATGTAGTAAAAACCTGAGACATCCGTCCGTTTTCGTCATTTGTTATCGACTCAACTTAAAGCCAGACTATCACATTGGCCGCTCTTCTCTCTGAAACGGTCGTAATTATCGTCTGCAAAGCTATGTCTCGTGCTCCAGTATGCGGAGACACTAAAAGCACCATAGTAGAAAACAGATGAAGCTTCTAAGTTGATGTAATAGCCAGTAAGATATAGTACAATTCAAGTTTTAGGTACCGATTATTGACTTTTTAGCTGGCTTTGGTGCCTTGGACATGAGCTAGGACCTTAAGATTCTGCATGAAAGGAGGACTAGCAGCCGAGTTGCACGGGAGAATGTGGAATGTGTTCATATGTAGTAAAAACGTAGAAATCCTTCCGTTTTCGTCATTTCTTATCGAATCAACTTAAAGCCAAATCGTCACATTGGCCGCTCTTCTCTCTGAAACGGTTGTACTTATCGTCTGCAAAGCGATGTCGCGTGCTGCGGTATGCGCAGACACTAAAAGCACCATAGTAGAAAACAGATGAAGCTTCTAAGTTGATGTAATAGAAAGTAAGAAGTAGTACAACTCAAGTTTTAGGTATCGATAATTGACTTTTTAGCTTGCTTTTGTGCCTTGGACATGAGCTAGGACCTTGATATTCTGCATGAAAGGAGGACTATCAGCCGAGTTGCACGGGAGAATGTGCAAAGTGTTCACATGTAGCAAAAACATTAGAAATCCGTCCGTTTTCGTCATTTGTTATCGAATCGACTTATAGCCAGATCGTTACATTGGCCGCTCTTCTCTCTGAAACGGTTGTACTTATCGTCTGCAAAGCTATGACGCGTGCTGCGGTATGCGGAGACACTAAAACCACCATAGTAAAACACAGATGAAGCATCTAATTTAATGTAATAGAAAGTAAGAAGTAGTACAATTCAAGTTTTAGGTATCGGTTATGGACTTTTTAGCTGGCTTTGGTGCCTTGGGCAAGAGCTAGGACCTTAAGAATGTGCATGAAAGGAGGACTAGCAGCCGAGTTGCACGGGAGAATGTGAAAAGTGTTCATATGTAGTAAAAACCTGAGAAATCCGTCCGTTTTCGTCATTTGTTATCGAATCGACTTAAAGCCAGATCGTCACATTGACCGCTCTTCTCTCTGAAACGGTTGTACTTATCGTCTGCAAAGCGATGTCGCGTGCTGCGGTATGCGCAGACACTAAAAGCACCATAGTACAAAACAGATGAAGCTTCTAAGTTGATGTAATAGCCAGTAAGAAGTAGTACAATTTAAATTTTAGGTATCGATTATTGACTTTTTAGCTGGCTTTGGTGCCTTGGACATATGCTAGGACCTTAAGATTCTGCATGAAAGGAGAACTAGCACCGGAGTTGCACGGGAGAATGTGAAAAGTGTTCATATGTAGTAAAAACCTGAGAAATCCGTCCGTTTTCGTCATTTGTTATCGACTCAACTTAAAGCCAGATCATCACATTGGCCGCTCTTCTCTCTGAAACGGTCGTAATTATCGTCTGCAAAGCTATGTCTCGTGCTCCAGTATGCGGAGACACTAAAAGCACCATAGTAGAAAACAGATGAAGCTTCTAAGTTGATGTAATAGCCAGTAAAATATAGTACAATTCAAGTTTTAGGTATCGATTATTGACTTTTTAGCTGGCTTTGGTGCCTTGGACATGAGCTAGGACCTTAACATTCTGCATGAAAGGAGGACTAGCAGCCGAGTTGGACGGGAGAATGTGAAAAGTGTTCATATGCAGTAAAAACCCGAAAAATCCGTTCGTTATCGTCATTTTTTATCGAATCGACATAAGGCCAGATCGTCACATTGGCCGCTCTTCTCTCTGAAATGGTTGTACTTATCGTCTGCAAAGATATGACGTGTGCTGCGGTATGCGGAGACACTACAACCACCATAGTAAAACACAGATGAAGCATCTAATTTAATGTAATAGCCAGTAAGAAGTATTACAACTCAAGTTTTAGGTATAGATAATTGACTTTTTAGCTTGCTTTTGTGCCTTGGACATGAGCTAGGACCTTGATATTCTGCATGAAAGGAGGACTATCAGCCGAGTTGCACGGGTGAATGTGAAAAGTGTTCACATGTAGCAAAAACATTAGAAATCCGTCCGTTTTCGTCATTTGTTATCGACTCGACTTAAAGCCAGATTTTCACATTGACCGCATTTCAGTCTAAAACGGTTGTACTTATCGTCTGCAAAGCTATGTTGCTTGCTGCGGTATGTGGAGACACTAAAAGCACCATAGTAGAACACATATGAAGCTTCTAAGTTAATGTAATAACCAGTAATATATAGTACAATTCAAGTTTCAGGTATCGATTATAGACTTTATAGCTGGCTCTGGAGACTTGGACATAGCTAGGACCTTAAGATTCTGCATGAAAGGAGGACTAGCAGCCGAGTTGCACGGGAGAATGTGAAAAGTGTTCATATGTAGTAAAAACCTGAGAAATCCGTCCGTATTCGTCATTTGTTATCGAATCGACTTAAAGCCAGATCGTCAAATTGGTCGATCTCTCTGAAACGATTGTACTTATCGTCCGCCAAGCTATGTCGCGTGCTGCGGCATGCGGAGACACAAAAAGCACCATAGTAGAATACAGATGAAGCTTCTAAGTTGATGTAATAGCAAGTAAGAAGTAGTACAATTCTATGTTTTGGTACTGATTATTGACTTTTTAGCTGGCTTTGGTGCCTTGGACATAAGCTAGGATCTTAAGATTCTGCATGAAAGGAGGACTAGCAGCAGAGTTGCACGGGACAATGTGAAAAGTGTTCATATGTAGTAAAAACCTGAGAAATCCGTCCGTTTTCGTCATTTGTTATCGAATCGACTTAAAGCCAGATCGTCACATTGGCCGCTCTTCTCTCTGAAACGGTTGTACTTATCGTCTGCAAAGCTATTTCGCGTGCTGCGGTATGCGGAGACACTAAAAGGACCATAGTAGAACACAGCTGAAGCCTCTAAGATGATGTAATTGCCAGTAAGAAGTAGTACAATTCAAGTTTTAGGTATCGATTATTGACTTTTTAGCTGGCTTTGGTGCCTTGGACATGAGCTAGGACCTTAAGATTCTGCATGAAAGGAGGACTAGCAGCCGAGTTGCACGGGAGAGTGTGATAAGTGTTCATTTGCAGTAAAAACCCGAAAAATCCGTCCGTTTACGTCATTTGTTATCGAATCGACTTAAAGCCAGATCGTCACATTGGCCGCTCTTCTCTCTGAAACGGTTGTACTTATCGTCTGCAAAGCTATGTCGCGTGCTGCGGTATGCGGAGACACTAAAAGCACCATAGTAGAACACAGATGAAGCTTCTAAGTTGATGTAATAGCCAGTAAGAAGTAGTACAATTCAAGTTTTAGGTATCGATTATTGACTTTTTAGCTGGCTTTGGTGCCTTGGACATGAGATAGGACCTTAAGATTCTGCATGAAAGGAGAACTAGCAACGGAGTTGCACGGGAGAATGTGAAAAGTGTTCATATGTAGTAAAAACCTGAGACATCCGTCCGTTTTCGTCATTTGTTATCGACTCAACTTAAAGCCAGACTATCACATTGGCCGCTCTTCTCTCTGAAACGGTCGTAATTATCGTCTGCAAAGCTATGTCTCGTGCTCCAGTATGCGGAGACACTAAAAGCACCATAGTAGAAAACAGATGAAGCTTCTAAGTTGATGTAATAGCCAGTAAGATATAGTACAATTCAAGTTTTAGGTATCGATTATTGACTTTTTAGCTGGCGTTGGTGCCTTGGACATGAGCTAGGACCTTAAGATTCTGCATGAAAGGAGGACTAGCAGCCGAGTTGCACGGGAGAATGTGGAATGTGTTCATATGTAGTAAAAACGTAGAAATCCTTCCGTTTTCGTCATTTGTTATCGAATCGACTTAAAGCCAAATCGTCACATTGGTCGCTCTTCTCTCTGAAACGGTTGTACTTATCGTCTGCAAAGCGATGTCGCGTGCTGCGGTATGCGCAGACACTAAAAGCACCATAGTAGAAAACAGATGAAGCTTCTAAGTTGATGTAATAGAAAGTAAGAAGTAGTACAACTCAAGTTTTAGGTATCGATTATTGACATTTTAGCTTGCTTTTGTGCCTTGGACATGAGCTAGGACCTTGATATTCTGCATGAAAGGAGGACTATCAGCCGAGTTGCACTGGAGAATGTGCAAAGTGTTCACATGTAGCAAAAACATTAGAAATCCGTCCGTTTTCGTCATTTGTTATCTAATCGACTTAAAGCCAGATCGTTACATTGGCCGCTCTTCTCTCTGAAACGGTTGTACTTATCGTCTGCAAAGCTATGTAGCGTGCTGCGGTATGTGGAGACACTAAAAGCACCATAATAGAACACAGATGAAGCTTCTAAGTTGATGTAATAGCCAGTAAGAAGTAGTCCAATTCAAGTTTTAGGTTTCGATTATTGACTTTTTAGCTGGCTTTGGTGCCTTGGACATGAGCTAGGACCTTAAGATTCTGCATGATAGGAGGACTAGCAGCCGAGTTGCACGGGAGAATGTGAAAAGTGTTCATATGTAGTAAAAACCTGAGAAATCCGTCCGTATTCGTCATTTGTTACCGAATCGAATTAAAGCCAGATCGTCACATTGGTCGCTCTTCTCTCTGAAACGATTGTACTTATCGTCTGCAAAGCTATGTCGCGTGCTGCGGTATGCGGAGACACTAAAAGCACCATAGTAGAACACAGATGAAGGTTCTAAGTTGATGTAATAGCCAGTAAGAAGTAGACCAATTCAAGTTTTAGGTATCGATTATTGACTTTTTAGCTGGCTTTGGTTCCTTGGACATGAGCTAGGACCTTAAGATTCTGCATGAAAGGAGGACTAGCTGCCGAGTTGCACGGGAGAATGTGAAAAGTGTTCATATGTAGTAAAAACCTGAGAAATCAGTCCGTTTTCGTCATTTGTTATCGACTCGACTTAAAGCCAGATCTTCACATTGGCCGCTCTTCTCTCTGAAACGGACCTAATTATCGTCTGGAAAGCTAAGTCTCGTGCTCCGGTATGCGGAGACACTAAAAGCACCATAGTAGAAAACAGATGAAGCTTCTAAGTTGATGTAATAGCCAGTAAGATATAGTACAATTCAAGTTTTAGGTTTCGATTATTGACTTTTTAGCTGGCTTTGGTGCCTTGGACATGAGCTAGGACCTTGATATTCTGCATGAAAGGAGGACTATCAGCCGAGTTGCACGGGTGAATGTGAAAAGTGTTCACATGTAGCAAAAACATTAGAAATCCGGCCGTTTTCGTCATTTGTTACCGAATCGACTTAAAGCCAGATCGACACATTGGCCGCTCTTCTCTCTGAAACGGTTGTACTTATCGTCTGCAAAGCTATGTCGCGTGCTGCGGTATGCGCAGACACTAAAAGCACCATAGTAGAACACAGATGAAGCTTCTAAGTTGATGTAATAGCCAGTAAGAAGTAGTACAATTCAAGTTTTGGGTATCGAGTATTGACTTTTAGGGGGCTTTGGTGCCTTGGACTTGAGCTAGGACCTTAAGATTCTTCATGAAAGGAGGACTAGCAGCCGAGTTGCACGGGAGAATGTGAAAAGTGTTGATATGCAGTAAAAACCTGAAAAATCCGTTCGTTATCGTCATTTTTTTATCGAATCGTCATAAGGCCAGGTCGTCACATTGGCCGCTCTTCTCTCTGAAATGGTTGTACTTATCGTCTGCAAAGATATGACGTGTGCTGCGGTATGCGGAGACACTAAAACCACCATAGTAAAACACAGATGAAGCATCTAATTTAATGTAATAGCCAGTAAGAAGTAGTTCAATTCAAGTTTTAGGGATCGATTATGGACTTTTTAGCTGGCTTTGGTGCCTTGGACATGAGCTAGGACCTTAAGAATCTGCATGAAAGGAGGACTAGCAGCCGAGTTGCACGGGAGAATGTGAAAAGTGTTCATATGTAGTAAAAACCTGAGAAATCCGTCCGTATTCGTCATTTGTTACCGAATCGACTTAAAGCCAGATCGTCACATTGGTCGCTCTTCTCTCTGAAACGATTGTACTTATCGACTGCAAAGCTATGTCGCGTGCTGCGGTATCCGGAGACACTAAAAGCACCATAGTAGAACACAGATGAAGGTTCTAAGTTGATGTAATAGCCAGTAAAAAGTAGTCCAATTCAAGTTTTAGGTATCGATTATTGACTTTTTAGCTGGCTTTGGTGCCTTGGACATGAGCTAAGACCTTAAGATTCTGCATGAAAGGAGGACTAGCAGCCGAGTTGCACGGAAGAATGTGGAATGTGTTCATATGTTGTAAAAACCTAGAAATCCGTCCGTTTTCGTCATTTGTTATCGAAACGACTTAAAGCCAGATCGTCACATTGGCCGCTCTTCTCTCTGAAACGGTCCTAATTATCGTCTGCAAAGCTATGTCTCGTGCTCCGGTATGCGGAGACACTAAAAGCACCATAGTAGAAAACAAGATGAAGCTTGTAAGTTGATGTAATAGCCAGTAAGATATAGCACAATTCAAGTTTTAGGTATCGATTATTGACTTTTTAGCTGGCTTTGGTGCCTTGGACATGAGCTAGGACCTTAAGATTCTGCATAAAAGGAGGACTAGCAGCCGAGTTGCACGGAAGAATGTGGAATGTGTTCATATGTAGTAAAAACCTAGAAATCCGTCCGTTTTCGTCATTTGTTATCGAATCGACTTAAAGCCAGATCGTCACATTGGCCGCTCTTCTCTCTGAAACGGTTGTACTTATCGCCTGCGAAGCTACGTCGCGTGCTGCGGTATGCGGAAACACTAAAAGATCCATAGTAGAACACAGATGAAGCTTCTAAGTTGATGTAATAGCCAGTAAGAAGTAGCACAATTCAAGTTTTAGGTATCGATTATTGACTTTTTAGCTGGCTTTGGTGACTTGGACATGAGCTAGGACCTTAAGATTCTGCATGAAAGGAGGACTAGCAGCCGAGTTGTACGGGAGAATGTGAAAAGTGTTCATATGTAGTAAAAACCTAGAAATTCGTCCGTTTACGTCATTTGTTATCGAATCGACTTAAAGCCAGATCGTCACATTGGCCGCATTTATGTCTAAAACGATTGTACTTATCGTATGCAAAGCTATGTCGCGTGCTGCGGTATGCGGAGACACTAAAAGCATCATAGTAGAACACAGATGAAGCTTCTAAGTTAATGTAATAGATAGTAAGAAGTAGTACAATTCAAGTTTTAGGTATCGATTATTGACTTTATAGCTATCTTTGGTGCCTTGGACATGAGCTAGGACCTTAAGATTCTTCATGAAAGGAGGACTAGCAGCTGATTTGCACGGGAGAATGTGAAAAGTGTTCATATGTAGTAAAAACCTGAGAAATCCGTCCGTTTTCGTCATTTGTTATCGACTCGACTTAAAGCCAGATCTTCACATTGGCCGCTCTTCTCTCTGAAACGGTTGTACTTATTGTCTGCAAAGCTATGACGTGTGCTGCGGTATGCGGAGACACTAAAACCACCATAGTAAAACACAGATGAAGCTTCTAAGTTGATGTAATAGCCAGTAAGATATAGTACAATTCTAGTTTTAGGTATCGATTATTGACTTTTTAGCTGGCTTTGGTGCCTTGGACATGAGCTAGGACGTTAAGATTCTGCATGAAAGGAGGACTAGCAGCCGCGTTGCACGGGAGAATGTGAGAAGTGTTCATATGTAGTAAAAACCTGAGAAATCCGTCCTTTTTCGTCATTTGTTATCGAATCGACTTAAAGCCAGAATGTCATATTGGCCGCTCTTCTCTCTGAAACGGTTGTACTTATCGACTGCATCGCTATGTCGCGTGCTGCGCTATGCGGAGACACTAAAAGCACCATAGTAGAACACAGATGCAGCTTCTAAGTTGATGTAATAGCCAGTAAGAAGTAGTACAATTCAAGTTTTAGGTATCGATTATTGACTTTTTAGCTGGCTTTGGTGCCTTGGACATGAGCTAGGACCTTAAGAATCTGCATGAAAGGAGGACCAGCAGCCGAGTTGCACGGGAGAATGTGAAAAGTGTTCATATGTAGTAAAAAAAAGAGAAATCCATCCGTTTTCGTCATTTGTTATCGAATCGACTTAAAGCCAGATCGTCACATTGGTCGCTCATCTCTCTGAAACGATTGTACTTATCGTCTGCAAAGCTATGTCGCGTGCTGCGGTATGCGGAGACACTAAAAGCACCATAGTAGAACACAGATGAAGGTTCTAAGTTGATGTAATAGCCAGTAAGAAGTAGTACAATTCAAGTTTTAGGTATCGATTATTGACTTTTTAGCTGGCTTTGGTTCCTTGGACATGAGCTAGGACCTTAAGATTCTGCATGAAAGTTGGACTAGCAGCTGAGTTGCACGGGAGAATGTGAAAAGTGTTCATATGCAGTAAAAACCTTAGAAATCCGTCCGTTTTCTTCATTTGTTATCGAATCGACTTAAAGCCAGATCGTCACTTCGGTCGCTCTTCTCTCTGAAACGATTGTACTTATCGTCTGCAAAGCTATGTCGCGTGCTGCGGTATGTGGAGAACTAAAAGCACCATAGTAGAACACAGATGAAGCTTCTAAGTTGATGTAATAGCCAGTAAGAAGTAGCACAATTCAAGATTTAGGTATCGATTATTGACTTTTTAGCTGGCTTTGGTGACTTGGACATGAGCTAGGACCTTAAGATTCTGCATGAAAGGAGGACTATCAGCCGAGTTGTACGGGAGAATGTGAAAAGTGTTCGTATGTAGCAAAAACCTAGAAATCCGTCCGTTTACGTCATTTGTTATCGAATCGCTTAAAGCCAGATCGTCACATTGGCCGCTCTTCTCTCTGAAATGGTTGTACTTATCGTCTGCAATGCTATGACGTGTGCTGCGGTATGCGGAGACACTAAAATCACCATAGTAAAACACAGATGAAGCATCTAATTAAATGTAATAGCCTGTAAGAAGTAGTACAATTCAAGTTTTAGGTATCGATTATGGAATTTTTAGCTGGCTTTGGCGGCTTGGACATGAGCTAGGATCTAAAGAATTTGCATGAAAGGAGGACTGGCAGCCGAGTTGCACGGGAGAATGTGAAACGTGTTCATATGTAGTAAAAACCTGAGAAATCCGTCCGTATTCGTCATTTGTTATCGAATCGAATTAAAGCCAGATCGTCACATTGGTCGCTCTTCTCTCTGAAACGGTTGTACTTATCGCCTGCAAAGCTACGTCGCGTGCTGTGGTATGCGGAAACACTAAAAGATCCATAGTAGAACACAGATGAAGCTTCTAAGTTGATGTAATAGCCAGTAAGAAGTAGCACAATTCAAGTTTTAGGTATCGATTATTGACTTTTTAGCTGGCTTTGGTGACTTGGACATGAGCTAGGACCTTAAGATTCTGCATGAAAGGAGGACTATCAGCCGAGTTGTACGGGAGAATGTGAAAAGTGTTCGTATGTAGTAAAAACCTAGAAATCCGTCCGTTTACGTCATTTGTTATCGAATCGACTTAAAGCCAGATCGTCACATTGGCCGCATTTATGTCTAAAACGATTGTACTTATCGTATGCAAAGCTATGTCGCGTGCTGCGGTATGCGGAGACACTAAGAGCATCATAGCAGAACACAGATGAAGCTTCTAAGTTGATGTAATAGATAGTAAGAAGTAGTACAATTCAAGTTTTAGGTATCGATTATTGACTTTATAGCTATCTTTGGTGCCTTGGACATGAGCTAGGACCTTAAGATTCTTCATGAAAGGAGGACTAGCAGCTGATTTGTACGGGAGAATGTGAAAAGTGTTCATATGTAGTAAAAACCTGAGAATTCCTTCCGTTTTCGTCATTTGTTATCGACTCGACTTAAAGCCAGATCTTCACATTGGCCGCTCTTCTCTCTGAAACGGTTGTACTTATTGTCTGCAAAGCTATGACGTGTGCTGCGGTATGCGAAGACACTAAAACCACCATAGTAAAACACAGATGAAGCTTCTAAGTTGTTGTAATAGCCAGTAAGATATAGTACAATTCAAGTTTTAGGTATCGATTATTGACTTTTTAGCTGGCTTTGGTGCCTTGGATATGAGCTAGGACGTTAAGATTCTGCATGAAAGGAGGACTAGCAGCCGAGTTGCACGGGAGAGTGTGAAAAGTGTTCACATGGACTAAAAACCTGAGAAATCCGTCCGTTTTCGTCATCTGTTATCGAATCGACTTAAAGCCAGAATGTCATATTGGCCGAACTTCTCTCTGAAACGGTTGTACTTATCGTCTGCAAAGCTATGACGTGTGCTGCGGTATGCGGAGACACTAAAACCACAATAGTAAAACACAGATGAAGCATCTAATTTAATGTAATAGCCAGTAAGAAGTAGTCCAATTCAAGTTTTAGGTATCGATTATTAATTTCTTAGCTGGCTTTGGTGCCTTGGACATGAGCTAGGACCTTAAGATTCTGCATGAAAGGAGGACTAGCAGCTGAGTTGCACGGGAGAATGTGAAAAGTGTTCATATGCAGGAACAACCCGAAAAATCCGTTCGTTATCGTCATTTGTTATCGAATCGACTTAAAGCCAGATCGTCACATTGGTCGCTCTTCTCTCTGAAACGATTGTACTTATCGACTGCATCGCTATGTCGCGTGCTGCGGTATGCGGAGACACTAAAAGCACCATAGTAGATCACAGATGAAGCTTCTAAGTTGATGTAATAGCCAGTAAGAAGTAGTACAATTCAAATTTTAGGTATCGATTATTGACTTTTTAGCTGGCTTTGGTGCCTTGGACATGAGCTAGGACCTTAAGATTCTGCATGAAAGGAGAACTAGCAGCCGAGTTGCACGGGAGTATGTGAAAAGTGTTCATATGTAGTAAAAACCTGAGAAATCCGTCCGTTTTCGTCATTTGTTATCGAATCGACCTAAAGCCAGAATGTCACACTGGCCGCTCTTCTCTCTGAAACGGTTGTACTTATCGTCTGCAAAGCTAAGACGTGTGCTGCTGTATGCGGAGACACTAAAACCACCATAGTAAAACACAGATGAAGCATCTAATTTATTGTAATAGCTAGTAAGAAGTAGTACAATTCAAGTTTTAGGTATCGATAATGGACTTTTTAGCTGGCTTTGGTGCCTTGGACATGAGCTAGGACCTTAAGATTCTGCATGAAAGGAGGGCTAGCTGCCGAGTTGCACGGGACAATGTGAAAAGTGTTCATATGTAGTAAAAACCTAGAAATCCGTCCGTTTTCGTCATTTGTTATCGAATCGACTTAAAGCAAGATCGTCACATTGGCCGCATTTCTGTCTAAAACGGTTGTACTTATCGTCTGCAAAGCTATGTCGCGTGCTGCGGTATGTGGAGACACTAAAAACACCATAGTAGAACACAGATGAAGCTTCTATGTTGATGTAATAGCCAGTAAGAAGTAGTACAATTCAAGTTTTAGGTATCGATTATTGACTTTTAGCTGGCTTTGGTGCGGTTGGACATGAGCTAGGACCTTAAGATTCTGCATGAAAGGAGAACTAGCAGCCGAGTTGCACGGGAGAATGTGAAAGTGTTCATATGTAGTAAAAACCTGAGAAATCCGTCCGTTTTCGTCATTTGTTATCGAATCGACTTAAAGCCAAATCGTCACATTGGCCTCTCTTCTCTCTGAAACGGTTGTACTTATTGTCTGCAAAGCTATGTCGCGTGCTGCGGTATGTGGAGACACGAAAAGCACCATAATATAATACAAAAGAAGCATCTAAGTTGATGTGATAGAAAGTAGGAGGCAGTACAATTCAAGTTGTAGTTATCGATTATTGCCTTTTTTAGACGGCTTTGGTGCCTTGGACATGAGCTAGGACCTTCAGATTTTGCAGGAAGGGAGGTCTAGCAGCCGCGTTGCATGGGAGAATGTGAAAAGTGTTGATATGTAGTGAAAACTTGTGAAATCCGCCCTTTATCGTTATTTGCTATCGATTCGACTTAATACCAGATCGTCATCTTGGCCGCTGTTTTCTCTGAAACGGTTACATTTATCGTGTGCAAAGCTATGTCGCGTGCTGAGGTATGCGGACACACTAAAAACTGCATAATAGAACACACAAGAAACTACTAAGTTGATGTGATAGCCAGTACGAAGCAGTGCAATTCAAGTTTTAGTTATCCATTATTGACTTTTTAGACGGCTTTGGTGCCGTGGGCATGAGCTAGGACCTTAAGATTTTGCATGAAGGGAGGTCTAGTAGCCACGTTGCACGACAGAATGTGAAAAGTGTTCATATGTTGTAAAAACCTGAGAAATCTGCCCGTTTTCGTTATTTGCTGTCAAATCGACCTAATGCCAGATCTTCATATTGGCCGCTCTTCTCTCTTAAACGGTTACATTTATCGTGTGCAAAGCTATCTCGCCTGCTGCGGAATGCCTAGACACTAAAAGCACCATAATAGAACATAGGAGAAGCATCTAAGTTGATGTGATAGCCAGTACGAAGCCGTACATTTCAAGTTTTAGTTATCGATTATTGACTTTTTAGACGGCTTTGGCGCCTTGCACATGAGCTAGTACCTTACGATTTTGCATCAAGGTAGGTATAGTAGCCGCGTTGCACAGGGGAATGTGGAAAGTGTTCGTATGTAGTGAAAACCTGAGAAATCTGCCCGTTTTCGTCATTTGCTATCGAATCGACTTAATGCCAGATCGTCATATTGGCCTGTATTCTCTCTGAAACGGTTACATTTATCGTGTGCAAACCTATGTCGCGAGCTGCTGAATAACTGAACACTAAAAGCACCATAATAGAACACAGAAGAAGCATCTAAGTTGATGTGATAGAAAGTACTTAGCCGTACATTTCAAGTTTTAGTTATCGATTATTGACTTTTTAGACGGCTTTGGTGCATTGGACATGAGCTAGGACCTTAAGATTTTGCATGAAGGGAGGTCTAGCAGCCACGTTGCACGAGAGAATGTGAAAAGTATTCATATGTTGAAAAAACCTGAGAAATCCGCCCGTTTTCGTTATTTGCTATCGAATCGACCTAATGCCAGATCGTCATATTGGCCGTTCTTCTCTCTGAAACGGTTACATTTATCGCGTGCAAAGCTATGTCGCGTGCTGCGGTATGAGGAGACACTAAAAGCACCATAACAGAACACAGAAGAAATTTCTAAGTTGATGTGTTAGAACACAGAAGAAGCTTCTAAGTTGATGTGGAAGCCAGCACGTAGCAGTACAATTCAAGATTTAGTTATCGATTATTGACTTTTTAGTCGGCTTTGGTGCATTGGACATGAGCTAGGACCTGAAGATTTTGCATGAAGGGAATTCTAGCAGCCACGTTGCACGGGGTGATGTGAAAAGTTTCGTGTGTAGTGAAAAGCTGAGAAATCCGCCCGTTTTCGTTATTTCTATCGAATCGACCTAATGCCAGATCGTCTTATTGGCCGCTCTTCTCTCTGAAATGGTTACATTTATCGTGTGCAAAGCTATGTCGCGTGCTGCGGTATGTGGAAACAGTAAAAGCACCATAATATAATACAAAAGAAGCATCTAAGTTGATGTGATAGCCAGTACGAAGCCGTACATTTCAAGTTTTAGTTATCGATTATTGACTTCTTAGACGGATTTGGCGCCTTGGACATGAGCTAGTACCTTAAGATTTTCCATCAAGATAGGTATAGCAGCCGCGTTGCACAGGGGAATGTGAAAAGGGGTTCATATGTAGTGAAAACCTGAGAAATCTGCCCGTTTTCGTTATTTGCTATCGATTCGACTTAATGCCAGATCGTCATCTTGGCCGCTGTTCTCTCTGAAACGGTTACATTTATCGTGTGCAAAGCTATGTCGCGTGCTGTGGTATGCGGAGAAACTAAAAGCACCATAATGGAACACAGAAGATGCTTCTAAGTTGATGTGATAGCCAGTAAGAAGCAGTACAATTCAAGTTTTAGTTATCGATTATTGACTTTTTAGATGGAGATGAGCTGGGACTTTACGATTTGCATGAGGGAGTTATAGCAGCCGCGTTGCACGTTGGAATGTGAAAAATGTTCATATGTAGTGAAAACCTGAGAAATCCTCCAGTTTTCGTCATTTGCTATCGAATCGACTTTTGCCAGATAATCATATTGGCCGCTCTTCTCTCTGAAACGGTTACATTTATCGTGTGCAAAGCTACGTTTCTACATCTACATGACTACTCTGCAATTCACATTTAAGTGCTTGGCAGAGGGTTCATCGAACCACAATCATACTATCTCTCTACTATTCCACTCCCGAACAGCGAGCGGGAAAAACGAACACCTAAACCTTTCTGTTCGAGCTCTGATTTCTCTTATTTTATTTTGATGATCATTCCTACCTATGTAGGTTGGGCTCAACAAAATATTTTCGCATTCGGAAGAGAAAGTTGGTGACTGAAATTTCGTAAAAAGGTCTCGCCGCGACGAAAAACGTCTATGCTGTAATGACTTCCATCCCAACTCGTGTATCATATCTGCCACACTCTCTCCTCTATAACGTGATAATACAAAACGAGCTGCCCTTCTTTGCACCCTCTCGATGTCCTCCGTCAATCCCACCTGGTAAGGATCCCACACCGCGCAGCAATATTCTAACAGAGGACGAACGAGTGTAGTGTAAGCTGTCTCTTTAGTGGACTTGTTGCATCTTCTAAGTGTCCTGCCAATGAAAAGCAACCTTTGGCTCGCCTTCCCGACAATATTATCTATGTGGTCCTTCCAACTGAAGTTGTTCGTAATTTTAACACCCAGGTACTTAGTTGAATTGACAGCCTTGAGAATTGTACTATTTATCGAGTAATCGAATTCCAACGGATTTCTTTTGGAACTCATGTGGATCATCTCACACTTTTCGTTATTTAGCGTCAGCTGCCACCTGACAAACCATACAGCAATCTTTTCTAAATCGCTTTGCAGCTGATACTGGTCTTCGGATGACCTTACTAGACGTTAAATTACAGCATCATCTGCGAACAACCTAAGAGAACTGCTCAGATTGTCACCCAGGTCATTTATATAGATCAGAAACAGTAGAGGTCCCAGGACGCTTCCCTGGGGAACACCTGATATCACTTCAGTTTTACTCGATGATTTGCCGTCTATTACTACGAACTGCGACCTTCCTGACAGGAAATCACGAATCCAGTCGCACAACTGAGACGATACCCCATAGCTCCGCAGCTTGATTAGAAGTCGCTTGTGAGGAACGGTGTCAAAAGCTTTCCGGAAATCTAGAAATACGGAATCAACTTGAGATCCCCTGTCGATAGCGGCCATTACTTCGTGCGAATAAAGAGCTAGCTGCGTTGCACAAGAGCGATGTTTTCTGAAGCCATGCTGATTACGTGTCAATAGATCGTTCTCTTCGAGGTGATTCATAATGTTTGAATACAGTATATGCTCCAAAACCCTACTGCAAACCGACGTCAATGATATAGGTCTGTAGTTAAATGGATTACTCCTACTACCCTCCTTCAACACTGGTGCGACCTGCGCAATTTTCCAATCTGTAGGTACGGATCTATTGGTGAGCGAGCGGTTGTATATGAGTGCTAAGTAGGGAGCTATAGTATCAGCGTAATCTGAAAGGAACCTAATCGGTATACAATCTGGACCTGAAGACTTGCCCGTATCAAGCGATTTGAGTTGCTTCGCAACCCCTAAGGTATCTACTTCTAAGAAACTCATGCTAGCAGATGTTCGTGTTTCAAATTCTGGAATATTCCATTCGTCTTCCCTGGTGAAGGAATTTCGGAAAACAGCGTTCAATAACTCCGCTTTAGCGGCACAGTCGTCGATAACAGTACCATCGGCACTGCGCAGCGAAGGTATTGACTGCGTCTTGCCGCTTGTGTACTTTACATACGACCAGAATTTCTTCGGATTTTCTACCAAATTTCGAGACAATGTTTCGTTGTGGAACCTATTAAAGGCATCTCGCATCGAAGTACGTGCCAAATTTCGCGCGTCTGTAAATTTTAGCCCATCTTCAGGATTTCGCGTTCTTCTGAACTTCGCATGCTTTTTCCGTTGCCTCTGCAACAGCGTTCGGACCTTTTTTGTGTACCACGGGGGATCCGTTCCATCTCTTACCAATTTATGAGGTATGAATATCTCAATTGCTGTTGCTACTATATCTTTGAATTTGAGCCACATCTCGTCTACATTCGCATAGTCAGTTCGGAAGGAATGGAAATTGTCTTTTAGGAAGGCTTCTAGTGGCACTTTATCCGCTTTTTTAAATAAAATTACTTTGCGTTTGTTAGAGATGGATTTGGAAGAAATGGTATTGAGCCTAGCTACAATGACCTTGCGTTATGCGGAGACACTAAAAGGACCATAATGGATCACAGAAGAAGCTTCTAAGTTGATGTGATAGCCAGTACGAAGCAGTACTATTGTAGTTTTAGTTATCAATTATTGACTTTTTAGACGGGTTTGGTGCCTTGTACATGAGCTAGGACCTTACGATTTTGTATGAAGGGAGGTCTAGCAGCCGCGTTGCACGGGAGAATGTGAAATGTGTTCATGTGTGGTGAAAACCTGAGAAATCCGCCCGTTTTCGTCATTTGCTATCGAATCGAATTAATGCCAGATCGTCATATTGCCCGCTATTCTCTCTGAAATGATTACATTTATCGTGTGCAAAGCTATGTCGCGTGCTGCGGTATGCGGAGACACTAAAAGCACCATAACAGAACACAGAAGAAGCTTCTATGATGACATGATATCCAGTACGAAGCAGTACAATTCAAGTTTCAGTTATCGATTATTGACTTTTGAGAAGGCTTTGGTTCCTTTGACATAAGCGTCGACCTTAAGATATTGCATGAAGGGAGATCTAGGAGCTGCGTTGCATGGGGGAATGTGAAATGTGTTCATATGTAGTGAAAACCTGAGAGATCCGCCAGTTTTCGTCACTTGCTATCGAATCGACTTAATGCCAGATCGCCATATTGGCCGCTCTTCTCTCTGAATCGGTTACATTTATCGTGTGCAAAGCAAGGTCTCGCGCTGCGGTATGCGGAGACACTAAACGCACCATAATAGATCACAGAAGAAGCTTCTCAGTTGATGTGATAGACAGTACGAAGCAGTACAGTTCAAGTTTTAGTTATCGATTATTGACTTTTTAGACTGCTTTGGTGCCTTGGACATGAGCTAGGACCTTACGATTTTGAATGAAGGGAGGTCTAACAGCCGCGTTGCACTGGAGACCGTGAAAAGTTTTCATATGCAAAAAAAACCTGAGAAATCCGCCCGCTTTCGTCATTTGCTATCGAATCGACTAAATGCCAGGTCGCCATTTTGGCTGGTATTCTCACAAAAACGGTTACATTTATCATGTGCAAAGCCATGTCGCGTGCTGCGCTATGCGGAGACACTAAAAGCACCATAATAGAACACAGAAGAAGCTTCTAAGTTGATATGATAGCCAAAACGAAGCAATACAATTCAATTTTTAGCTATCGATTGTTGACTTTTTAGACGGCTTTGGTGCCTTGGACATGAGCTAGGACCTTAAGATTTTGCTTGAAGGGAGATCTAGGAGCCGCGTTGCACGGGGGAATGTGAAAAGTGTTCATATAAAGTGAAAACCTGTGAAATCCGCCAATTTTCGTCATTTGCTATCGAATCGACTTTTGTCATATCGTCCAATTGCCCGCTCTTCTCTCTGAAAAGGTTACATTCATCGTGTGCAACGCTATGTCGCGTGCTGCGGTATGCGGAGGTACTAAACGCACCATAACAGAACACAAAAGAAGCTTCTAAATTGGTGTGATAGCCAGTCCGAAGCAGTACATTTCAAGTTTCAGTTATCGATTATTGACTTTTTAAACGGCTTTGGTGCCTTGGACATGAGCTAGGACCTTAAGATTTTGCATAAAGGTAGGTCTAGTAGCCGCGTTGCACTGTGGAATGTGAAAATTGTTCATACGTTGTGAAAACCTGAGAAATCCGCCCGTTTTCGTCATTTGCTATCGAATCGACTTAATGCCAGATCGTCATATTGGCCGGTATTCTCTCTGAAACGGTTACATTTATCGTGTGCAAAGCAATGCCGCTGCTGTGGTATGCGGAGACACTAAAAGCACCATAATAGAACACAGAAGAAGCTTCTAAGTTGATGAGATAGTTAGTACTAAGCAGTAATATTGAAGTTTTAGTTATCGATTATTGACTTTTCAGACGATTTTGGTGACTTGGGCATGAGCTAGGACCTTACGACCTTGCATGACGGGAGGTTTAGCAACCGCGTTGGACGGGGGAATGTAAAAGTGTTCATATGTAGTGTAAACGTGAGAAATCCGCCCGTTTTCGTCATTTGCTATCGAATCGACTTAATGCCAGATCGCCATATTGGCAGCTCTTCACTCTGAAACGGTTACATTTACCGTGTGCAAGGCTATGTCGCGTGCTGCGGTATGCGGAGACACTAAAGGCATCATAATAGAACACAGAAGAAGCTTCTAAGTTGATGTGATAGCCAGTACGAAGCAGTACAATTCAAGTTTTAGTTATCGATTATTGACTTTTTAGACGGCTTTGGTGCTTTGGACATGAGCTAGGACCTTAAGATTCTGCATGAAGGGAGATCTAGCAGCCGCGTTGCACGGGGGAATGTGAAAAGTGGTTATATGCAGTGAAAACGTGAGAAATCTGCCCGTTTTCGACATTAGCTATCGAATCGACTTTTGCCAGATCGTCAATTTGGCCGCTCTTCTCTCTGTAACGGTTACATTTATCGTGTGCAAAGCTATGTTGCGTGCTGCGGTATGCGTAGACACTAAAAGCAACATAATAGAACACAGATGAAGCTTCTAAATTGATGTGATAGCCTGTACGAAGCAGTACAATTCAAGTTTTATTTATCGATTATTGAATTTTTAGACGATTTTGTGCCTTGGACATGGGCTAGGACCTTGTGACCTTGCATGAAGGGAGGTCTAGCATCCGCGTTGCACGGGGGAATGTGAAAAGTGTTCATATGTAGTGAAAACCTGAGAAATCCCCCCGTTTTTGTCATTTGCTATCGAATCGACTAAATGCCAGATCGTCATATTGCCCGCTCTTCTCTCTGAAACGGTTACATTTATCGTGTGCAACGCTATGTCGCGTGCTGCGGTATGCGGAGACACTAAACGCACCATAACAGAACTCAAAAGAAGCGTCTAAATTGGTGTGATAGCCAGTCCGAAGCAGTACGTTTCAAGTTTCAGTTATCGATTATTGACTTTTTAAACGGCTTTGGTGCCTTGGACATGAGCTAGGACCTTAAGATTTTGCATAAAGGTAGGTCTAGTAGACGCGTTGCACTGGGGAATGTGAAAAGTGTTCATACGTTGTGAAAACCTGAGAAATCCGCCCTTTTTCGTCATTTGCTATTGAATCGACTTAATGCCAGATCGTCATATTGGCAGCTCTTCACTCTGAAACGGTTACATTTATCGTGTGAAAAGCTATGTCGCGTGATGTGGTATGCGGAGACACTAGAAGCACCATAATAGAACACAGAAAAAGCTTCTACATTGATGTGATCGCCAGTACGAAGCAGTAAAATTGAAGATTTTGTTACAGATTATTGACTTATTAGACGATTTTGGTGCCATGTACATGCGCTAGGAACTTACGACCTTGCATGAAAGGAGTCTAGCAGCCGCGTTGCACGGGGGAATGTGAAAAGTGTTCACATGTAGTGAAATCCTGAGAAATCGGCTCGTTTTCGTCATTTGCTATCGAATCGACTTAATGCCAGATCGTCATATTGGCCGCTCTTCTCTCTAAAACGGTTACATTTATCGTGTGCAAAGCTATGTCGCGTGCTGCGGTATGCGGAGACACTAAGAGCTCCATAATAGAACACAGAAGAAGCTTCTAAGTTGGTGTGATAGCCAGTAAGAAGCAGTACAATTCAAGTTTTAGTTATCGATTATTGACTTTTTAGATGGCTTTGGTGCCTTGGACATGAGCTGGGACCATAAGATTTTGCATGAAGGAGTTATAGCAGCCGCGTTGCATGGGGGTTTGTGAAATGTGTTCATATGTAGTGAATACCTGAGAAATCCGCCCGTTTTCCTCATTTGCTATCGAATCGACTTAATGCCAGATCGTCATATTGCACGCTCTTTGCTTTGAAACCGTTACATTTATCGTCTGCAAAGCAATGTCGCGTGCTGCGGTATGCGGAGACACTAAAAGAACCATAATAGAACACAGAAGAAGCATCTAAGTTGATGTGATAGCTAGTATGAAGCAGTACAAATTAAGTTTTAGATATCGATTATTGAATTTTTAGACGGTTTTGGTGCCTTGGACATGAGCTAGGACATTACGATTTTGCATGAATGGAGGTCTAGCATCCGCGTTCCACGGGTGAATGTGAAATGTGTTCATATGTAGTGAAATTCTGAGAAATCCGCCCGTTTTCGTCATTTGCTATCGAATCGACTTAATGCCAGATCGTCATATTGGCCGGAATTCTCTCTGAAACGGTTACATTTGTCGTGTGCAAAGCTATGTCGCGTGCTGCGGTATGCGGAGACACTAAAAGCTCCATAATAGAACACAGAACAAGCTTCTAAGTTGAAGTGATAGAAAGTACGCAGCAGTACAATTCAAGTTTTAGGTATCGATTATTACCTTTTTAGACGGCATCGGTGCCTTGGACATGATCCAGGACCTTAAGATTTTGCATGAAGCGAGTTCTAGCAACCGCATTGCACGGGGGAATGTGAAAAGTGTTCATATGTAGTGGAAACATGAGAAATCCGCCCGTTTTCGTCATTTGCTATCGAATCGACTTTTGCCAGATCGTCATATTTGCCGCTCTTCTCTATGAAACGGTTACAATTATCGTGTGCAAAGCTATGTCGCGTGCTGCGGAATGCGGAGACACTACAAGCACCATAGTAGAACACAGAAGAAGATTCTAACTTGATGTGATAGCTAGTACGAAACAGCAATTCAACTTTTAGTTATCGATTATTGATTTTTTAGACAGCTTTGGTGCCTTGGACATGAGCTAGAACATTACGATTTTGCATGAAGGGAGGTGTAGGGACCGCGTTGCAAGGGGTAATGTGAAAAGTGTTCATATGTAGTGAAAACCTGACAAATCCGCCCGTTTTCGTCATTTGCTATCGAATCGACTTAGTGCCCGATCGACATATTACCCGCAATTATCTCTGAATCCGTTACATTTATGGTGTGCAAAGCTATGTTGCGTGCTGCGGTATGCGTAGATACTAAAAGCACCATAATAGAACACAGAGGAAGCTTCTATGTTGATGTGATAGCCAGTACGAAGTGGTACAATTCAGGTTTTAGTTATCGATTATTGACTACTTAAACGGCTTTCGTGCCTTGGACATGAGCTAGGACCTTAAGATTTTGCATGAGGGAGTTCTAGCAGCCACGTTGCACGGGGGAATGTGAAAAGTGTTCATATGTAGTGAAAACCTGAGAAAACCGCCGATATCGTCATTTGCTATCGAATCGACTTAACGCCAAATCGTCATATTGGCCGCTCTTCTCTCTGAAACGGTTACATTTATCGTGTTCAAAGCTATGTCGCGTGCTGCGGTATGCGTAGACACAAAAAGCAACATAATAGAACACAGAAGAAGTTTCTAAGTTGATGTAATAGCCAGTACGAAGCAGTACAATTCAAGTTTTAGTTATCGATTATTGACTTTTTAGACGGCTTTGGTTCCTTTGAGATGAGCTAGGACCTTAAGATATTGCATAAAGGGATGACTAAGAGAAGCGATGCACGGGTGAATGTGTAAGTTGTTCATATGTAGAGAAAACCTGAGATATCCGAGCGTTTTCGTAATTTGCTATCGAATCCACTTAATTTCAGATCGTCATATTGCCCGCTATTCTCTCTGAAACCGTCACATTTATCGTGTACAAAGCTATGTCGCGTGCTGCGGTATGGAGAGACACTAAAAGCACCATAATAGAACACAGAAGATGCTTCTAAGTTGATGTGATAGCCAGTAAGAATCAGTGCAATTCAGGTTTTAGTTATCGATTATTGACTTCTTAGACGGCTTTTGTGCCTTGGACATGAGATAGGACCTTAAGATTTTGCATGAAGGGAAGTCTAGCAGCCGCATTGCACGGGGGAATGTGAAAAGTGTTCATATGTTGTGAAACCCTAGAAATCCGCCCGTTTTCGTCATTTGCTATGGAATCGACTTTTGCCAGATCGTCATATTGGCCGCTCTTTTCTCTGAAACGGATACATTTATCGTGTGCAAAGCTAAGTAGCGTGTTGCGGTATGCGGAGACACTAAAAGCACCATAAAAGAACACAGAAGAAACTTCTAAGTTGATGTGATAGCCAGTACGTAGCAGTACAATTCAAGTTTTAGTTATCGATTATTGACTGTTTATACGGCTTTGGTGCCTTGGACATGAGCTAGGACCTTAAGATTTTGCATGAAGGGAGGTGTAGCAACCGCATTGCACGGGGAATGTGAAAAGAGTTCATATGTAGTGAAAACCTGAGAAATCCTTCCGTTTTCGTAATCTGCTATCGAATCGACTTAATGCCAGATCGTCATATTGGCCAGTAATCTCTCTGAAACGGTTACATTTATCGTGTGCAAAGCTATGTAACGTGCTGCGAAATGCAGAGATACTAAAAGCACCATAATGGAACACAGAAGATTATTCTAAGTTGATGTGTTAGCCAGTACCAAGTAGTACAATTCAAGTTTTAGCTATCGATTATTGACTTTGTAGACAGCTTTGGTGCCTTGGGTATCAGCTAGCACCGTAAGATTTTCCGTCAAGGGAGGTCTAGGAGCCGCGTTGCACGGGTGATTGTGAAAAGTGTTCATATGTAGTGAAGACCTGAGAAATCCGTATGTTTTCGTCATTTGCTATGGAATCGACTTTTGCCAGATCGTCATATTGGCCGCTCTTTTCTCTGAAACGGATACATTTATCGTGTGCAAAGCTAAGTAGCGTGTTGCGGTATGCGTAGACACAAAAAGCAACATAATAGAACACAGAAGAAGTTTCTAAGTTGATGTAATAGCCAGTACGAAGCAGTACAATTCAAGTTTTAGTTATCGATTATTGAATTTTTAGACGGCTTCGGTGCCTTGGACATGAGCTAGGACATTACCATTTTGCATTAAGGGAGGTCTAGCGACCGCGTTGCACGGGGGAATGTGAAAAGTGTTCATATGTAGTGAAAACCTGAGAAATCCGCCCGTTTTCGTCATTTGTAATCGAATCGACTTAATGCCAGTTCGTCATATTGCCCGCTATTCTCTCTGAAACCGTTACATATATCGTGTGCAAAGCTATATCGCGTGCTGCGGTATGTGGAGACACTAAAAGCACCATAAAAGAACACAGATTAAGCTTCTTAGTTGATGTGATAGCCAAAACGAAGCAGTACAATTCAAGTTTTACCTATCGATTATTGACTTTTTAGACGGCTTTCGTGGCTTGGACATGAGGTATGTCCTTAAGATTTTGCATTAGGGAGGTCTAGCAGCCGCGTTTGACGGGGGAATGTGAGAAGTGTTCATATGTAGTGAAAACCTGGGGAATATGCCCGTTCTCCTCATTTGCTATCGAATCGACGTTTGAAAGATTGTCGTATTGGCGGCTCTTCTCACTGAAACGGTTACATTTATCGTGTGCAAAGCTATGTCGCGTGCTGCGGTATGCGGAGACACTAAAACCTCCATAATAGAACACAGAAGAAGCTTCTAAGTTGATGTGATAGCCAGGTAGATGCAGTACAATTCCAGTTTTAGCTATCGATTATTGACTTTTTAGACGGCTTTCGTGGCTTGGACATGAGGTAGTTCCGAACGATTTTGTATGAGGGAGGTCTAGCAGCCGCGTTTGACGGGCTAATGTGAGAAGTGTTCATATGTAGTGAAAAACTGAGAAATCCGCCCGTTTTCGTCCTTTGCTATCGAATCGAATTAATGCCAGATCGTCATATTGGCCGCTCTTCTCTCTGAAACGGTTACATTTATCGTGTGCAAAGCTATATCGCGTGCTGCGGTACGCGGAGACCCTCAAAGCACCATAATAGAACACAGAAGAAGCTTCTAAATTGATGCGATAGCCAGGACGTAGCAGTACAATTCAAGTTTTTGTTATTGATTATTGACTTTTTATACGGCTTTGGTGCCTTCGACATGAGCTCGGACCTTAAGATTTTTCATGAAGGGAGGTCTAGCAGCCGCGTTGCACGGGGGAATGTGAAAAGTGTTCATATGTATTGAAAACCTGAAAAATCCGCCCGTTTTCGTCATACGCTATCGAATCGACTTGATGCCAGATCATAATATTGCCCGCTGTTCTCTCTGGAACCGTTATATTTATCGTGTGCAGAGCTATGTTGCGTGCTGCGGTATTCGTAGACATTAAAAGCACCATAATAGAACACAGAAGAAATTTCTAAGTTGATGTGATAGCCAGTAAGGAGCAGTAAAATTCAAGTTTTAGTTATCGATTACTGACTTTTTAGACGTCTTTGGTGCCCTGGACATGAGCTAGGACCTTAAGATTTTGCATGAGGGAGTTCTAGCAGCCGCGTTGCACATGGGAATGTGCAAAGTGTTCATATGTAGTAAAAACCTGATAAATCTGCCGATTACGTCATTTGCTATCGAATCGATTTTTGCCAGATCGCCATATTGGCCGCTCTTCTCTTCGAAACGGTTACATTTATCGTGTGCAAAGCTATGTCGCTTGCTGCAGTATGCGGAGACACTAAAAGCACCATAATAGGACACAGAAGAAGCTTCTAAGTTGGTGTGATACCCTAAAGGAAGCAGTACAATTCTAGTTTAAGTTATCGATTACTGATTTTTTAGACGGCTTTGGTGCCTTGGACATGAGCTAGGACCTTAAGATTTTGCATGAAGGGAGGTGTAGCAGCCGCGTTGGACGGGGGAATGTGAAAAGTGTTCATATGTAGTGAAAACCGGAGAAATCCGCCCGTTTTCGTCATTTGTAATCGAATCGACTTAATGCCAGATCGTCATATTGCCCGCTATTCTCTCTGAAACCGTTACATATATCGTGTGCAAAGCTATATCGCGTGCTGCGGTATGTGGAGACACTAAAAGCACCATAAAAGAACACAGATTAAGCTTCTTAGTTGATGTGATAGCCAAAACGAAGCAGTACAATTCAAGTTTTACCTATCGATTATTGACTTTTTAGACGGCGTTGGTGCCTTCGACATGAGCTAGGACCTTAAAATTTTGCATGAATGGAGATCTAGCAGCCGCGTTGCACGGGGGAATGTGAAAAGTGTTCTTATGTAGCGAAAACCTGAGAAATCCGCACGTCTTCGTCATTTGCTGTCGATTCGAGTTTTGCCACATCGTCATATTGGCCGGTTTTCACCCTGAGAAGGTTACATTTATCGTTAGGAAAGCTATGTCACGTGCTGCGGTATGCGGAGTCACTAAAAGCACCATAATAGATCAAATAAGAAGCTTCTAAGTTGATGTGATATCCAGTTCGAAGCAGTCCAATTCAAGTTTTAACTATAGATTATTGACTTTTTAGACGGCTTTCGTGGCTTGGACATGAGGTATGTCCTTAAGATTTTGCATTAGGGAGGTCTAGCAGCCGCGTTTGACGGGGGAATGTGAGAAGTGTTCATATGTAGTGAAAACCTGGGAAATCCGCCCGTTCTCCTCATTTGCTATCGAATCGACGTTTGAAAGATTGTCGTATTGGCGGCTCTTCTCACTGAAACGGTTACATTTATCGTGTGCAAAGCTATGTCGCGTGCTGCGGTATGCGGAGACACTAAAACCTCCATAATAGAACACAGAAGAAGCTTCTAAGTTGATGTGATAGCCAGGTAGATGCAGTACAATTCCAGTTTTAGCTATCGATTATTGACTTTTTAGACGGCTTAGGTGCCTTGGACATGAGCTAGGACCTTAAAATTTTGCATGAAGGGAGATCCAGCAGCCGCGTTACACGGGGTAATGTGAAAAGTGTTCATATGTAGTGCAAACCTGATAAACCCGCTCGTTTTCTTCATTTGCTATCGAATCGACTTAATGCCAGACCGTCATATTGGACGTACTTCTCTCTGAAACGGTTACATTTATAGTGTGCGAAGCTATGTCACGTGGTGCGGTATGCAGAGTCACTAAAAGCACCATAATAGATCAAAGAAGAAGCTTCTAAGTTGATGTGATAGCCACTACGAGGCAGTACAATTCAAGTTTTAATTTTTGAGTATTGACTTTTTAGACGGCTTTGTTGCCTCTGACGCGAGGTAGGACCATAAGATTTTGCATGAAGGGAGGTCTAGCAGCCGTCATGCACTGGGGAATGTGAAAAGTGTTCATATGTAGTGAAAACCTGAGGAATCCGCCCGTTTTCGTCATTTGCCATCGAATCGACCTAATACCAGATCGTCATATTTCGCGCTCCTCTCTCTGAAACGGTTACATTATTCGTGTGCAAAGCCATGTCGCGTGCTGCGTTATGCGGAGACACTAAAAGCACCATAATGGATCACAGATGAAGCTTCTAAGTTGAAGTGATAGCCAGTAAGAAGCAGTACAAATCAAGTTTTAGTTATCGATATTGACTTCTTAGACGGCTTTGGTGCCTTGGACATGAGCTAGGACTTTAAGATTTTCCATGAAGGGACGTCTAGCAGCCGCGTTGCACGGGGTAATGTGAAAAGTGTTCATATGTAGTGAAAACCTTAGAAATCCGCCATTTCGTCATTTGCTATCGAATCGACTTTTGCCAGTTCGTCTTATAACTGGTCTTCTCTCTGAAACGGTTACATTTATCGTGTGCAAAGCTATATCGCGTGCTAAGGTATGCGGAGACACTAAAATCACCATAATAGAACACAGAAGAAGCTTCTAAGTTGATGTGATAGCCAGTACGAAGCAGTACAATTCAAGTTTTATCTATCGATTATTTTCTTTTTAGACGGCTTTGGTTCCTTTGAGATGACCTAGGACCCGCAGATATTGCATAAAGGGATGTCTAAGAGACGCGTTGCACGGGGGAATGTGAAATGTGTTCATATGTAGAGAAATCCTGAGATATCCGAGCGTTTTCATCATTTGCTATCGAATCAACTTAATTTCAGATCGTCATATTGCACGCTATCCTCTCTGAAACCGCTACATTTATCGTGTACAAAGCTATGTCGCGTGCTGCGGTATGCGGAGACACTAAAAGCACCATAGTAGAACACAGAAAAAGCTTCTAAGTTGATGTGATAGATATTACGAAGCAGTAAATTTCAAGTTTTAGTTTTAGATTATTGACTTTTTAGACGGCTTTTGTGCCTTGGACATGAGCTAGGACCTTAAGATTTTGCATGAAGGGAGGTCTAGCAGCCGCGTTGCACGGGGGAATGTGAAACCTGTTCATATACAGTGAAAACCTGAGATATCCGCCCGTTTTCGTCATTTGCTATCGAATCGACTTTTGCCAGATCGTCATATTGGCCGCTATTTTCTCTGAAACGGTGACATGTATCGTGTGCAAAGCTTTGTCGCGTGCTGCGGTATGCGGAGACACTAACAGCACCATAAAGGATCACAGAAGAAGCTTCTAAGTTGATGTGATAGACAGTACGAAGCAGTCCAAATCAAGTTTTAACTATCGATTATTGACTTTTTAGACGGCTTTCGTGGCTTGGACATGAGGTAGTTCCGAACGATTTTGTATGAGGGAGGTCTAGCAGCCGCGTTTGACGGGCTAATGTGAGAAGTGTTCATATGTAGTGAAAAACTGAGAAATCCGCCCATTTCGTCCTTTGCTATCGAATCGAATTAATGCCAGATCGTCATATTGGCCGCTCTTCTCTCTGAAACGGTTACATTTATCGTGTGCAAAGCTATATCGCGTGCTGCGGTACGCGGAGACCCTCAAAGCACCATAATAGAACACAGAAGAAGCTTCTAAATTGATGCGATAGCCAGTACGTAGCAGTACAATTCAAGTTTTTGTTATTGATTATTGACTTTTTATACGGCTTTGGTGCCTTCGACATGAGCTCGGACCTTAAGATTTTTCATGAAGGGAGGTCTAGCAGCCGCGTTGAACGGGGGAATGTGAAAAGTGTTCATATGTATTGAAAACCTGAAAAATCCGCCCGTTTTCGTCATACGCTATCGAATCGACTTGATGCCAGATCATAATATTGCCCGCTGTTCTCTCTGGAACCGTTATATTTATCGTGTGCAGAGCTATGTTGCGTGCTGCGGTATTCGTAGACATTAAAAGCACCATAATAGAACACAGAAGAAATTTCTAAGTTGATGTGATAGCCAGTAAGGAGCAGTAAAATTCAAGTTTTAGTTATCGATTACTGACTTTTTAGACGTCTTTGGTGCCCTGGACATGAGCTAGGACCTTAAGATTTTGCATGAGGGAGTTCTAGCAGCCGCGTTGCACATGGGAATGTGCAAAGTGTTCATATGTAGTAAAAACCTGATAAATCTGCCGATTACGTCATTTGCTATCGAATCGATTTTTGCCAGATCGCCATATTGGCCGCTCTTCTCTTCGAAACGGTTACATTTATCGTGTGCAAAGCTATGTCGCTTGCTGCAGTATGCGGAGACACTAAAAGCACCATAATAGGACACAGAAGAAGCTTCTAAGTTGGTGTGATACCCTAAAGGAAGCAGTACAATTCTAGTTTAAGTTATCGATTACTGATTTTTTAGACGGCTTTGGTGCCTTGGACATGAGCTAGGACCTTAAGATTTTGCATGAAGGGAGGTGTAGCAGCCGCGTTGGACGGGGGAATGTGAAAAGTGTTCATATGTAGTGAAAACCGGAGAAATCCGCCCGTTTTCGTCATTTGCTAACGATTCGACTTTTGCCAGAGTGTCATATTGGCCGCTCTTCTCAATGTAACGGTTACAATTATCGTGTGCAAAGCTATGTCGCGTGCTGAGGTATGCAGAGACAATAAAAGCACCATAATAGGTCAGAGAAGTAGCTTCAAAGATGATGTGATAGCCTGTACTAAGCATTCAATTTTTGTTTTAGTTATCGATTAATGACTTTTTACACGTCTTTGGTGCCTTTGACATGAGCTAGGACCTTAAGGTTTTGCATGAAGTGAGGTCTAGGAGCTGTGTTGCACTGGGGAATGTGAAAAGTGTTCATATGTAGTGAAAACCTGAGAAATCCGCCCGTTTTCGTCATTTGCTATCGAATCAGCTTAATGCCAGATCGTCATATAGCCCGCTTTTCTCTCTGAAACCGTTACATTTATCGTGTGCAAAGTTATGTCGTATGCTGCGGTATGCGTAGACACTAAAATCACCATAATAGAACACAGAAGAAGCTTCTAAGTTGATGTGATAACCTGTACGAAGCAGTACAATTCAAGTTTTAGTTATCGATTATTGACTTTTTAAATGGCTTTGGTTCCTTTGAGATGAGCTAGGACCTTAAGATATTGCATAAAGGGATGTCTAAGAGAAGCGTTGCACGGGGGAATGTGAAAAGTGTTCATATGTAGAGAAAACCTGAGATATCCGAGCGTTTTCGTCATTTGCTATCGAATCGACTTAATTTCAGATCGTCATATTGCCCGCTATTCTCTCAGAAACCGTTACATTTATCGTGTGCAAAGATATGTCGCGTGCTGCGGTATGTGGAGACACTAAAAGCTCCATAATGGATCACAGAAGAAGCTTCTAAGTTGATGTGATAGCCAGTACGAAGCAGTCCAATTCAAGTTTTAACTATCGATCATTGACTTTTTACACGGCTTTCGTGGCTTGGACATTAGGTAGTTCCTTAAGATTTTGCATGAGGGAGGCCTAGCATCCGCGTTTGACAGGGGAATGTGGGAAGTGTTCATATGCAGTGGAAACCTGGAAAATCCGCCCGTTCTCCTCATTGCTATCGAATCGACATTTGCCAGATCGTCATAATGGCGGCTCTTCTCTCTGAAACGGTTACATTTATGGTTTGCAAAGCTATGTCGCGTGCTGCGGTATGCGGAGTCACTAAAAGCTCCATAATAGAACATAGATGAAGCTTCTAAGTTGCTGTGAAAGTCATTACGTAGCAGTACAATTCAAGTTTTAGTTATCGATTAATAACTTGTTAGACGGCTTCGGTGCCCTAGACATGATCAAGGACCTTAAGATTTTGCATGAAGCGAGGTCTAGCAACCGCGTTGCACTGGGAATGTGAAAAGTGTTCATATGTAGTGAAAACCTGAGAAATCCGCCCGTTTTCGTCATATGCTATCGTATCAGCTTAATGCCAGATCGTCATACTGGCCGCACTTGTCTCTGAAACGGTTACATTCATCGTGTGCAAAGCTATATCGCGTGCTGCGGTATGCAGAGACACTAGAAGCACAATAATATAAAACAGAAAAAGCTTCTAAGTTGATGTGATAGCCAGTACGAAGCAGTACTATTCAAGATTTAGTTATCGATTATTTAACTTTTAGACGATTTTGGTGCCTTGAACATGAGCTAGGACTTTACGACCTTGCATGAAGTAAGGTCTAGCAGCCGCGTTGCACGGGGGAATGTGAAAAGTGTTCATATGTAGTGAAAACATGAGAATTCCGCCCGTTTTCGTCATATGCTATCGAATCGACTTGATGCCAGATCATAATATTGCCCGCTGTTCTCTCTGGAACCGTTATATTTATCGTGTGCAAAGCTATGTTGCGTGCTGCGGTATGCGGAGACACTAAAAGCCCCATTATAGATCACAGAAGAAGCTTCTAAGTTGATGTGATAGCCAGTAAGAAGCAGTAAAATTCAAGTTTTAGTTATCGATTACTGACTTTTTAGACGTCTTTGGTGCCCTGGACATGAGCTAGGACTTTAAGATTTTGCATGAAGGGAGGTGTAGCAGCCGCGTTGCACGGGGGAATATGAAAAGTGTTCATATGTAGTGAAAAGCTGAGAAATCCGCCCGTTTTCGTCATTTGCTGTCGAATCGACTTAATGCCAGATCGTCATATTACCCGCATTTCTGTCTGAAACCGTTACATTTATCGTGTGCAAAGCTAAGTTGCGTGCTCCGGTATGCGTAGACACTAAAAGCACCATAATAGAACACAGAATAAGCTTCTAAGTTAATGTGATAACCAGTACGAAGCAGTACAATTCAAGTTTTTGTTATCGATTATTGACTTTTTAGACGGCTTTGGTGTCTAGGACATGAGCTAGGACCTTAAGATTTTGCATGAGGGAGTTCTAGCAGCCGCGTTCCTCGGGGGAATGTGAAAAGTGTTCATATGTAGTGAAAACCGGAGAAATCCGCTCGTTTTCGTCATTTGCTATCGATTCGACTTTTGCCAGATCGTCATATTGGCCGCTCTTCTCAATGAAACGGTTACAATTATCGTGTGCAAAGCTATGTCGCGTGCTGAGGTATGCGGAGACAATAAAGCGCCATAATAGGACACAGAAGAAGCTTCAAAGATGATGTGATAGCCTGTACTAAGCATTACAATTTTTGTTTTAGTTATCGATTATTGACCTTTTACACGGCTTTGGTGCCTTTGACATGAGCTAGGATCTTAAGATATTGCATGAAGGGAGGTCTAGGAGCTGTGTTGCACTGGGGAATGTGAAAAGTGTTCATATGTAGTGAAAAAATGAGAAATCCGCCCATTTGCGTCATTTGCTATCGAATCAGGTTAATGCAAGATCGTCATATAGCCCGCTTTTCTCTCTGAAACCGTTATATTTATCGTGTGCAAAGCTATGTCGCCTGCTGCGGTTTGCGGAGACACTAAAAGCACCACAGTAGAAGACAGAAGAAGGTGTTAAGAAGATGTATTCGGCCAGTAAGAAGCAGTACAATTCAAGTTTTAGTTATAGATTACTGACTTATTAGCCGGCTTTGGTGCCTTGGACATGATCGAGGACCTCAAGCTTTTGCATCAAACGAGGTCTGAACGTCACGTTGCACGGGGAAATGTGAAACGTGTTAATATATATTAAAAACCTAAGAAAACCTTTCGCATTTATTTAAGTTCCTTTAGTACAATAAGAATCTGTTAAAAAACTGACTACAATAATCATAATCTTGCTGTACAAGGGAAGTAGCTACTATTATTAACAGTATTTATCAACAGCAAATAAAACAAAAGGTAAAACAGAAAGATTATCAAACGTCTAATGGCACAGTAACGAAACTGAAAACAGTTCGCGACAATTTCTTCTGAAATTATTTCACCAGGAAACAACAAGAACACCGATTGAAGACTACTAAAGTTCCAAAATAAACCACTATACACAAACAACTAATTAGTACTTAGCTTTGGATGCGCCGCTACAGCTGCAACTGGTCAGCGCGGAATGTAAACACAGGTAAGAAGTTAAGTTGCTCGATACGAAACACTCGCAAATATCAGGTCACAACCCAAGAAAGGCGGAGGTGAATGAAGAAACCATTAATAAGTATCTTATATAGTAAATATTATCACAAAAACCGTTAAAATATGTATCTGAAACCTATAAATGTATGAAAACTTAGAGAGCGATTTCACACGCACTCACGCGCCTAATCGTAATGCCAGATCGTCGCAGTGGCAGCTTTGCTCACGGAACTGTTTACATATACATCTGGAAACTTACGTCATGTGCTGAGGTATGCGGTCGCACCACAAACAACAAAATAGGAGCTTCTCATTTGATGCAATCGGCAGGTAAGAAGTAGTACTACTCAAGTTTTAGGTATCGAAAATTCAACTGTAGGCCGGTTCTGGTGTCTTGCAGTTGATAGAGGACCTTGGAACATGCCTGTCTTTTTACCCCCCTCCCCCCTCGTAAGATGACTGTCTACGTACACCCGCCACCCCCACCCCCCCTCGTAATATGTCTGCCTACCTACTCACGCCTTCTGAAAATGTGTGTTTACCCACTTCCCCCTCAGAAGATGACTCTCTACTTATCCCCCCAACCGGAAAACGTCAGTTTTCCCACCCCCTCCCCCCTCAGAAGATGACTGTCTACCTACACACCCTCGGAAGATACCTGTCTACTTAACCCCCCCCCCCCCCTCGTTTGGAGCATGTCTGCCTACCTACCAGCCTCTCAAAATATGTCTTTCTATCTACATCCCCCACCCCCCTCAGAAGATCACTCTCTACCTACTCCGCACGTAGATGATGCCTGTCTCCCTAACTCACCCTTCAGAAGATGTTTGCCTACATACCCCTTCTTGGAAGATGTCTGTCTACCTACACACCTTTGGAAGAGGCCTGTCTACCTACCCCCTCCCCACCCCTTGGAAGATGTCTGCCCAGCTACCCTCCATCTAAGAAAATATTTGTCTACATACACCCCCTTCGGAAAATGTCTGTCTACCTACTACTGCTCTGATAATGTCTGTCTCCCTACCCCACCCTTCAGAAGATGTCTACCTACCTTCTACTCCATGGAAGATGTCTCTATACATACCACCTATCGGGTGATGTTTGTCTACTCGCCCCCCCCCCCCCACCCCATAACATGCCAATCTAACATCCCCCCCTGTGAAGATGCCTATCTATCGCCTAGCTCGGAAGCTACCCCAACTCAGAAGATTCCTATCTACCTGCACTTGGAAGATGACTATCTCTCCATCACCTTCACAAGACTCTTATCTACCCCCTCAGAAGATGGCTGTCTACATACCCCACCCTCAGAATATGACTGTCTCTGATCTCCCACCCTATCTGTCTGTCTACCATTCTCACACATCGAGAGAGGTGGTACAGTGGTTAGCACACTGGACTCGCATTCGGGAGGACGACGGTTCAATCCCGTCTCCGGCCATCCTGATTTAGGTTTTTCGTGATTACCCTAAATCGTTTCAGGCAAATGCCGGGATGGTTCCTCTGAAAGGGCACGGCCAATTTCTTTCCCAATCCTTCCCTAACCCGAGCTTGCGCTCCGTCTCTAATGACCTCGTTGTTGACGAGACATTAAACACTAACCACCACCACCACCATTCTCACAATCAGAAACTGTCTGTCTACCTACCTCCCCCCCCCCCCCCCGAAGATGTCTGCATATCTTCCTAGGTACCGCCATTTAGAAGGGTGTCTGCCTACCTACACCCACTTCAAAAGATGTGTAACTGACTACCCCACCTCCGAAGATCTCTGTCAAACCCTCCTCCCATCCCTGGAGGATGTATGTGTGCAGACCCCCCTCTTGGAAGACATTTGACAACCGAAAAAACCGCTTTGGAAGATGTATGGACTTCCTACCACTACCCTCGGAAGGTGTATGTCTACCTAGCACCTCCTCGAAGATGCCTGTCTATCTACCGTACCACGGTATATGCCTGCCTCACCCTGTCAGAATATGTCTGTCTACATACCCCACATGGAAGATGTCTGTCTACTTACCCCCCCCCCCCCCCCCCTTGGAAGACGTTTGTCTACCTAGCCCCTCTTGGAAGATGTCTGCCCCACATAAACACACACTCGGAATATGTATGACTAGCCACCACTCCCCTTGGAACATGTATGTCTACCTACCCCACCCCTCCGGACATGTCACTCTACCTACGCCCCCCACTCATAAGTTGTGTGTCTACCAACCCGCCATTTGAAGATGTCTGTCAACCTGGCCCTCCCTCAGAAAAATGTCTGTCTACCTGCCCACCTTGGAATATTTATGTCTACCAAAACCCAGAGGATGTCTGTCTACCCAACACACCCCCCTCAGAAGATGATTGTCTACCTACCCCCGGAAGATTTCATGTCTACCTGCACCCCCTCACTTCTGAAAGATGCCTGTCAATCAACCCCTCCAACAGAAAATGTCTGTCTACCTACCGCCCCCTCGAAAGTTGTATGTCTACCACCCCCCTCCTCGGGAGATGTCTGTCTACCTACCCCCCTTCAGAAGATGTCTATCTACCTACCCCCCCCATCCCCTCGGTAAATGCCTGTCTACCCAACCCCCTCTCGGGAAAAGTATGTCTACCTATCCCCACTCGGAAGATGGCAGTCTACCTACCACCTCCCTCGGAATATGTCTGTATATCGAACCCCGACCTCGGAATATGATTTTCCACCTAATGCATGGGAGATGTCAGTCCACCTGCACCCCACTTTGTAAAATGCCTGTCTACTCTCCACCCCCTTTGGAAGATGTCTATCATCCCCACCTCGGAAGATGTCTGTCTACCTACCCCCCCCCTCTGAACATGATTGCCTACTGAACCACAACTCAGAAGATGATTGTCTACTGACCACCCAGAAGATGGAAGCCTACCTGCCCCCCTCCCACTACAACAGAAGATGACCATCCATCTAACCCCCTTGGTGGATGTCTGTTCATCTCCCCCCCCCTTGGAGGACTTTGTCTTCCTACCCCCCTCGGAAGATGTATGTATTCCATTCGCCCCCTCAGAAGAGGTCTATCTTCCAACCCCCCTCAGAAGATTTTTGTCTACCTACCCTGCCTTGGTATATGTATGTCTTCCTACACCCCCTCATACGATGTCTGCATACCTACCCCCCCTCGGAAAGAAGTCTATCATCCCTCTGTTAGAGAATTTCTGTCTACCTTGCCCCCCCCCCCTCGGAAGATATATGTCTTCATATCCTCTACCCTTGGTGCCTACAATACTCAACCTCAGAAGATGTCTACCAACCTACCCCACCTTATAAGAAATCTTTCTACCTACCACCCCCCCCCCCTCATAATATGTGTGTCTACCCACCTCATGGAGGATGTATGTCTACTCCCCCCCCCCCTCGTAAAATGTCTATCTTTCCCAGTTGGAAAGATGTCTATCATCCCACTCTTAGAAGGCTGTCTGTCTACCTGTCCTCCCCACTCTGAAGATGTCTGTGTACCTACCCTCCCTCAGGAGATATCGGTCTAATTGCCCACCGGGACTATGTCTATCTACATACTCTCAGCCTTGGAAAATACGTGCCTACCTACCCCACCCCCTGTAAGATATCTGTCTACCTACAACCTGCCCTCGGATACTGTCTGTCTACATACACCCTCTAATAAGATGTCTGTCTACATACCCCCCACTGTCTGTCTTGCTACCCCCCCAACCCATCCTCGGAAGATGTTTTGTCTACCTACCCCCTCCTTGGAAAATGCCTGTCTACCTAAATCTCGCTTGGAAAATATCTGTCTACCTACCCCCCATCCTTGGAAGGTGTCTGTCCACCAACTCTCCTGTCGGAAGATGTATGGCTACCTCACCCCCCTCAGAAGATGTCATGTCTATCTATCTGCCTGTGGGAATGTGTATGTCTACCTAACTCCCTTAGACAATGTCAGTCTACATACCCCCCTCGGAAGATACCTGTCTACCAATACTCTTCCCTCTACATGCCAAAACTAATAAGATAGCTGCCAACCTAACCCACCTCAGAAGGTCTCTGTTTATGCACACAAACTGAACATGTATGTCTATCTACCCCCCCAGAAGTTGTCTGTCTACCTGCCCCCTCAGAAAATGTCAGTCGACCTACCCCCCCTTGGAAGATTTCTGTCTACCTATAACACCTCACGGAAAATATCTGTCTACCAGCCCCCTCTCAGAGATGTCTGTCTACCTACCACCCCCCCTCAGATAGTAGTATATCTATCTACCGTACCCTTGGAACATGTCTACCTACCCCCCCCCCCTCCCCTCCCAGTCAGCAGTTGTCTGTCCACCACCTACATAAGTTATCTATCTACACCCCCTCGGAAGATGTCTGTCCAATACACCACCCTCAGAAGATACTCTGTCCTACCCCCTCTCGAATATGTTAGTCTACCTACACCCCAGATAATGAATGTCTACCAACCCCCACCTCGGAAGATGTTTGTCTACCTACCCCATGAAGATGTGTTTACCTACCACCACTCGTAGTATGTGTGTCTACCTACCCCCATTGGAAAATATCGGTCTACCAACTGCCCTTGAAGATGTATGCCTACATACCCAACACCCCTCGGAAGACGTCTGGCTACCTAGCTCCCCCCAACGAAGATATCTGCCTTCATACCCACTTCTCTTGGAAGATGTCTGTCAACGGACCCAAATTCAGAAAACGACTGCCTACCATACCCCACCTCAAAAGATGTCTGCCTACCAACCACCCCTCGGAATATGTATGTCTACCTCACATCATTCGGAATATTGCTTTCTACCACCAACACGCGATCTAGTGTCACGTGTAGC